>NW_005187492.1:1261897-1307891 GCF_000239375.1 Pundamilia nyererei
TTAAATGAATATGAGTGGTCCAGTTCTTTCTTTGAGTTCAGTCTTTATGAAATGACCCAGGGATACACTTCTCTTTCTCTGCTACACTGGCTGCTTCTGTGAGGTGTCTGAAGCGCACCTCTTTATATTTCCTTCAATTCTTTTTCAGCCGTCATTAAACGAAGGCTCGAGTTTCTTTTTTGTTGCACTGTATGAACTACTTTGAAAATGGAAGAACAGATGGAGTTTTATTGCAATCCTAAAAAAAACATATCAAGGGGAAATGGTGGATGAAGAAGTCTTTGCCTGAATTACAAGAGAGTCCATTTATTGGCACTTGCTTTACGAAGTACACTATAGTGACATGCACCATTTCCCCTAATGGTGGTAAAGTCTTAATTCTACATCTCCTGGAAATAGAAAGTTTGCTATTCTTGATCCGTTTAATAGGTGGTTGCGGACAAATTAGATCTGCAATAACATTAGAAATTCAAAATGTAGCTATTGCACAAGGTGGTTTTCATGGACAGTAACTAGGCCTCTGCTGCAGCACCTTGCAGGTCTGTGATACTCCTGGTAACCATTGGAAACAGTCCTCCAACCTGAAGGATGGGACCTGCCAATGATTCTCCCTTGTGCGCAAGCCACAAGACTCGCAGGCCATGTTGATTTACTGACAAAAACAAGGTCCCCCTCTGAGTGAGCCAATGTTGGTGTGGAACACACCACTCAAACAGGATATTTCACTCTTTACTGGAGCTCATCTCTCAAAGGTAATGGCTTGGAAAATCTGAACTCTTTAAAAGGCAACAGGGACTATAAGACTATTATACATTTCTTATCCTACTGACATTGCCATCACAGCTTAGACAAGCTGATACAGGGTCACTAGATTATTACTTTCTCATAAGCAGTACAATCAAAAACAGGTTTCATGTAGTAGTTTCATGTAGTGATGTCTGCCAGTGAGCATGGCAGGCTGATACAGTGTTAATCCCAACCACTACTCCTACAGGACCAAAATTATTTCAGGCTCTTATAGGATGTGGAAGTTGGAATCCTTCCAGGAGTAGTGGGTGACAGTTCAGCCCTTTTTGACTGGTACCTGGTATGTCTGTGGAATTTTAAATTTCAGAAAGCACCTCAATCCAATGGGTGATCAGGCCACAGCAAACCACCTATTGAAGAGTCTGAAAATGTATCCGTGTACCACAAGAACATATGGTCAATAGTTAGTGTACAAGACTTACCTCGCTAAGCCGGCTTATACTTTAGCTCATAGCACTCCTAAGCTCCTTAACGAGTAAGCTCAAATTGAGCTAATTATTCAGAGACAACCTCCGTCTCATGGAACGCAGCCAGGGATGAGAACCTAGCACCATAAATTTGGCAATTGGGCAGTGCAACACATGGAAGCTGTGTAATTACCTAGTAAAGAAAAGCAAAAAAAAACCTGCAGGAACGTATTGTATGTACTCTATGGATTGCTCCCGACAAAAGTGTCAATATGCTTATTAGTCTACAGGTTGTCTCACATTGGGCTTTTGTCAATCACAATATTTTGTGTGCTTAAACTGTCTTGTAACTATATCTTCATCCTTCAGTTATTTCTTGTATGTCTTCTAATTCAGAGCTGGCTTCTGTCTGCAAAGAGCTGACTCACACTGTTAATTGTTATTCATCTTAATATGGCTTCCCCGTGTGCTTTTGTCATTTTAATTTAGTTACTTCAAAGTCAAAACCTTCTTTGATTGTGCTGTTCAGTTATGTTGCTCACTCAAACCAGAAAATGGGTTCGCTGTGCAAATCATTTTGGAGTTATTACGAGTTTGTGAAGACTGTAAATATGTTAGATAAAACAGTAATACACTATAACGAGCAAAACATGTTACTGGATTTTTTTCTCAAAGTTTCGCATGTGCTGTGTTTATAATAAAATAAATAGTTGATCGAAATTCTCCTCGTCAGCTGAAATACACTTGCATCTAAGCTTCAAAATAACAAATGGGTCTGTAACAGCATACCATCAGCAAAGATACCTCATTGCATTTATATTCTAAAGCCTGCTCGAGCTTCTTTTTCCTGGTACATCTGCATTGATTTTCCCATGTATGAAAAATGCTCGCTGAGCCACTTCATCACCTGCCATACTGACAACTTTATAATTTCATTTTGGTTATTAGCATATTACCTAAAACCTAATTTATGAAAGACTATTGGAGCACCTTTGAGGTTCACTGTTGCGCAAAGTAAACATAATTGTCTGTGTAAAATTCTACAGTAATCTAATGCAACACAACTGACAGAGTTACTAACAAAGACAAAATCATACAGGGAAGATAATCATGGATTTGAATAACAGTCAGGTAGACCTTTCTATTGGAATCATAATGAACTTCATCTGTACTCGTATTCTAACGTCGGGGGCAGTAGGAAAGTGGTGAAAGCCGCAGTGCATGGGGTGTAAATTAGGTATAAGTAAGATACCACTTTGTATGAATATACATAATATGTATAAAAATTATGGTGATGCCAGCCAAATTAGATGTAAATACTATGCAAAAAACCAAAGAGTGACAAAAAAAAAATCACCTTTCTCTGCTGTGCATCAGAACAGTGCATTCATTATATGCATTGTGTAAGACGATTCAGTTTTCTGAAGGCAAATGATGGTAATAATGTCTGAGCTGAGCTAAATTATGTAGGACTCAAAACCGAAAAAAATTATTTCAAACATGATTTTGAAAGCTCTCCATCATTTCCTTCGTTTTTGCAGCTTTGAATTAGGCCTGAATATTACGAGACTTGCGTTCCTTTGGTTTAGTTTACAGGTTCTTGCACACACCTGCCTTCTGTCAGTAACAACATCAACATGCGGCAGATTTTACATCAACAAAATCACATTACATTACAGAGATATTTCAGACACTTTGGCTATTTAGATTCATATCCATCACACAACACCATCTGATCAGGCTCCAATTCATACTGCAGCACGGTAGCAACCCCAGATATAGACCCGGAGTCATATTCAGTAACAAGACGAACAAGGGGTCCCGCAGCAGATGGCATGGGTCTGGTGGAGCCCTGATATTGACAGCATGGAGACGGAACTGAGACAGATTTAATCCAGACAACTGTCACAATCTGTCGAAGATGTTTGGAACAACCTACCTGTCAAGTACGGGCGGGACGGTATATCCACGCGGCAATTGATCATATGGTTTCCTCTTGATACACATCATTAATACACTGGCACCAAATATTGAAAATAATTATATTTTTATTAAAACATGCAGACTTTCTGACACCAGTTTGATTTAAAAGAGCCACTACTTAATGCCCCATGGTGGTGCTGCTTATAAAATGAATGCAGGAAGAAAATGGCAGACAGGCTATTAAATGCACTGTACTCTAATAAAATGTATTGATAATAAGACCAATACACAAATCCGCACAGACATAGTGCAGTGACTACACTTGGATGGGGTTTTTTTCAGGGCATCTGCACTTAAGTTCTGGAGCCTAAAATTTTGCCTAGCTGTTGAAGCTGTCCCACTCAACTGCTGAATTTCCAGTACTGCTCAGTCTTAGTTTAACATTAACCAATTCATTAATCTATTCACAGTTCTTGAATTTTAAAAATATCAAGTTACCTAAATGAACAGTAAGGATGATGCAAGTGTTCACTGACTAAGCAGAAACATTATAGTGCGAGGCTGTGGGAGGGACCGTCAGTGCCACAGTAGAACTCTGTTTGTATCAAGTGATCTACAGCGTAATAGGCCTCGCTACCACACAAGGTATTTTACCTAGAGCCAAATCATTTGGAACCTATTAAGTGTGCTTGGATCAGAATGTGCTGTAGGCTCATCAGCCATATGTTAGGCATCCGATTAGATGAGAACCATGCTGAGAGAAACAGTACCCCTCAAGTCAAACACAAGGGTGCATCTGTTTTGAGAAGACTTTTTTTATACCTTCAAGTCTCTTTATTGCATATTTAATTGAAAAGGATGGCTGATTTAAAGTGTCATGGTTTGCCAACGCATTACCTTCTTTGAAAGGCCTTACAGCGTTTGCTACAATAAGCCTTTTTTCCATATATGGTCAACTTCCACTTGCAACATTTTACGTTTAAAATATAGTGGAAAAGAATGGACAGAAAGAAAAGTATAAAAGATATATGTATCGTAGTGATTTTGCTGCACTCCAGCACACTATATGATGATTACATGACACACACTTTATCCAGCTGAGCCACCAGGATGCCACGAATACCTAATAGGTTTGAGAGATGTTTGCAGCCATGGCAACACAACAAATAAGACCAACGTGTCTTATCAACAAGCTTACAAAGGAAGGGAAACGGAGAAGGTGAGCCACAATGCAACACAAGTGAAAAAGCAAATGGCATTGTCAACAAGCTCAAGTGATTGGGGAGTTTCAGGAAGGAAATCTGCTCAAAGCTCTGGCTTCTCACAATATTCCAATAGGAGTTTTGTAGTTTTTCAAGCAGACTAAAAAGTATCTTTATCAGGTCACACTATAAGTGAATTCTGTGGACATCAGCATTATAACCTCTACGATTTCTTTAATGTATGATTTCAAACTGAACGATCTGGTGCTTATTTGTTACGATTACATGGAAAGCCACTGAAGGCTGTACAATGCACAGCAGATTTCACCGTCTAATATAATGAAGTCAGTTCCAACAGAGCTGCACAAGTGACAGCCAGCTGCCAAGCATCTCACTTGTTCGGCTGTCTAATCTCAAAATTACTGACATGTCAAAATTCAAAGTCTTTCACAGCAATAAAGATATTCATGAGGAATTCTGTAATTTCATGATTGAACCTGACCGTTAAAGGTTTTAACGTACTCCGCATTTCAGATGAAGACACGGTCCTCTCAAATCTTCTCGGTAATGTGATACATGCGATTCATGTTTTTACACAATTAAGCTCAAGAGTATCTGCTAAAATTCAAACCAGCATTAGAATAGCGGTGAAAAAAAAGCTGTAAGTGACTTTGACTGTGCAGTAACTGGTTTTCCTATTTCGAAAACTGCTGCTCAGATGGGATTTTCACACACAGCCATCACAAGGTGTTGTGGGAACGGTGTAAAAAAGGGAAAAGACTGCTAAAAAAAAAAATGCAGTGTTGATGGCACAGGACGTAAAAGAATGGCTAGGCTGTTTGGAGATAGAAAACCAACAGTAACTCAAATAACCAGTCTTCAGCTGCAGAAAACTACACTGGGTACCATAACTGTCAGCTTAACACTGAGATTATGCTGTGTATAAGCAAAACAAAATTGCACAGTGGACAAAAAACTAAACAAATGTGATTCGGTATTCAGATAGTAAAGTTGGAATTTAGCTTAATCTAATATCTACCTTGTTGGCACACTTTGGGCCTCTTAGTGCAAACTAAAGATTGCTACCAAAGCCCCACATTAAACAGGAACAGAGCTAAATTATATAAAACCAGAGTAATGATAAGTTCTCACACTATCTGCTCTTCTCCTAATACCAGAAATATTAAGGCAACAGTTTTCCTATTTCGTACTGCTAAGAAAATGGTGCCTCACAGATTAGGACATTTAAGGGGAAACATTTTCTAATCGGTACTTTTAGCAGGATGGCACTCCTGTCACAAAGCTCACATTATCTCAGACTCCTCAATTTCAGTGTGTTCTTTGAGAAGTGCTTCTTCAGCACCTTGCTGACTCTATAACACAATAATTTGAGATATTTCTAAAGAGAAAAAGAAGAGTAGAGAAACTTCAAATAAAAACTGGACAATGAGTATATGTGTACTTTACGTTGTAATTCCATTTTGATCCCCTATTTAAACAAGAGTGTTAGAAAAATGCCCGTGTACTCTAAATACAGTCAAGTCAAGATACAATAGAAGTGCTTAACTGCTGAACGTCTTATCACAGTCACTCAATCGACTTTTCCTGCCTAACCGTGGATCAAAGGGGTATCCATCTGCTATTACTGAGCGAATGCCATGAGCTCTTTCAGTTTGAGGATTTCTTAGACGTTATCTCTTTTTCATCCTGAAATGGAGCTTTATTTCCTCTGAGACACGCACTAAGCACAAAGCAGCACCCAATCATCCAGCAAAATAAACAAAGTATGAAACAAAGGAATGGGCATTTTAGCTTTCTCCTTCCATCATATTAACATGCAGCATTTCACCACTGCACTGGATTTGTGTCATATACAGAAGCTTTACCTGAGCAAGGGAAGGTTACAGAGGCCAAACCGAGACGACAGTTGTTGCCGATATTGACTTTTTTTTTTTTTAGCTTAACCACTAAATATTCCCAAATCGAATTTTATTATTTTCTTTTTTTGTGTGTGATGTTGTTGCCTGTTTTTAATTGTGTAATTGTTGCAAATGTGAGATACTTGCTGCTGCCTATCTTGGCCAGGTCTCCCTTGAAAAAGAGGTTTTTAATCTCATTGTGATCTTCCTGGTTAAATAAAGGTTAAATTAAAAAGGATGATTAAAAAATAGATACACCAACAGCAACATAATCCTTAAATTCATGTGATATTACCTCTGTAGGACAATCTTTTTCTTGAGATTCATGATCTTTCCAAAGCTATTAAAACTAGAGAGACAGATGTCTCAGTGTCTACTTTCCGAAGTTACAGCTATGATAATTAAGACTATACTGAAAAAGGAACTGAGCCGTTCCTTGGTTTGGCATAAGAACAAAGATTTCAAACCTATTTGCCATTAACAATAGATATTTGTATAACTTCTTGATATAAAAGAAGAAGAGTTTTTCAATAATCAGTAAAATAATTTTCAGCACCACATAAGCAACTTCTTATTAGAAAGATCTGGTTAATTTCTTTTGTGTTAGTAACTTCATTTAGAGCCAAAATGATTGACAAAGTTGATCAACTGGAAAAACAAGCTGACTAGAGCCTGAGTGTGATTTTTCCATGCACATTTTATAAGAACAAAGCAGCCCTCAGTCACTGACTGATCAATCAGCAATTGCTTTCAATATAGGGGAGGGACAAAAGGCCTCAAGTTTTGCTGAACAATGCAAGATAAGAAGCATGCAAATACTCCACTCATATGTAAAAGGCTAAACAGTTATTTGCAATTTTTCTGCAAACATTTGAAAGGACTGTTTGTCTTTACAGTATATCATATCATGTTAAGCCAAGTACCTTGGAGAAAAGTCTCATCACTGTAGACTCCTGGAAGCTGAAAAGTTAGATTTTCTTTTCTTTATTTCGTTTTTCGTGTTGGGTGTTTTTCTTTTTGTTTGTTTTTGCTGTCCAGCTCGAAAAGACATTATTGTCTTGCAAGACAATAAATATCATATAAACCTATCAGCAGAAGAAAAGGATGATTTCGATGCTGCATCTTTTTTGACCACACAAAAGCCCTGCATCCTTAGAAGATTGTACAAACAAACTGTGAGACAAATCGACATAGTGTTCAGATCAGAGTAAAGAAATGACAACATAAGTTATTGAATAAAGTTTTCACTACCACTGAGGTCTCCTAAGCAAAACCACTCACTCTGCAGTAAAAAGTGTTCGGAAACTCTGAAGCGTGCATTCATGCAGAATGGTGAACCTGAGGTCAAGTCTTTACAGTACAGTTCAAATATGGATGATAGGACTGCAGTCTTAAACCATTCATCCATTCAAAAATCCAGAAGAAGGCTGACACACTTTATAAATGTCCTACAGCACTGATCTTGGCCACCATAAATGGAGTCCTTTTAGTCAATAGACACCTAGCTAACAAAGACTACATCCAGTCATCATCTATCAAGTCCCACAACGGATAAAGTAGTTTGTCAAACCAATCTAATCAACTGATCTTGCTGAAGCCCGTCTAAGGGCATCATCAATAACTGCATGCACGGATGGCTCCGAAAGACCTAAAGCACACAGCTACTGCCAGATGGAAGATAATCACTCTTGAACATTATCACTTTCCATTACTGGGCTGGTTTGTTTGGTATTTTTGCTACATAGTATATTGATGTCGTTATCAAACCATAAAGCTTTCATCGTGTTTCACGTCTCAGTGCCGCTCATATGAACATGATATACAGCTGACCTTCTACCGGGCACTGTTTTCTCTGACACGAGTTCGGTTGGCATGTCTCAATGCATCTTGACAGACAGACAGACAGGCTGAGGGTTGAGACTGTGATTCAACTGCTGTTTTTCGCCCAACAGTGAAGTTTGAGTTGGTGTAGCTTTTGTTTTTCCACTTCACATCTCATGTAAGTCAATGTCACCCACCTGCCCTGAGTGCAGGCCCTTACAAATGATTCCCTGCATCACAAAACACTGAATTGAGAAAATGGCACGCAAATGACCCATCCTTCAGCTGATACATCTTATGTAAGCATAAAAAACAAAACAAAACAAAAAACAAAAAAACACACACTACTAGTCCACTGGTAGTGCTATGATTTATCATGACTCCAGAAATATATTAATATTTTAAGAAAGCAGGATTTGCGTGCAATATTGCCATTAATAAAAATCAGTCCCTGCACATATTTAGTGAAAGAAAAGCCTTTGTCTGAGTACATCATTCATATTTATGACAACATCATCAGGTCAGATAAAGACAAGTGGCAGAGCCTGATCATCCCAGCACTGAGGTGACTACAAGTGTCCAAGCGATGTGCTGGATTTGCTAGATTCAACTCATTACCTTGAACAAATTTTAAGTTATATAGGCCACAACAGACATTCACACTTTATAGTTAAAAGAAACAGTAAGTCAACTGGGGCTTTCCTAAAAACACTTTGTGGACTCTGGAAATTTTAATTAAAGTCATTAATCCTGATCATGTTTTTATAACCACAACATCTTTGGACAAAATTACAATACATCTATTTTTTTCTGTCAAACAATGCAGTCTCCATCTTAGTAACAATCCCAACAACAATACTGCACATGTGCAAACACCCCCCACTGCTTGCCACTCAATGAACGGGGTAGACCAACAACACCTCCAACTAAGCCATCAAATCGATGCTGTTTGTCCCTGACGCATGAAACAACCCAAGTGTTCCTGAAGTGTTTCCCCCGGTAGCAGGTAGATGGGAAGAAGTGCCACAAGCATGCCACAATTTTGGCCAAAAAGACTATATTTTGAGTCTTGTCTGTTAATGTTTCCTTTGACTGGCTCTTTACTATTAGTTAAGTTTTGTTGTCAACTGTTCTGATAACAGTTTGCCCCCAAAACACACTAGATTTACTGTTAAGAGCTTTAATGAAAAAAAAAAAGAGATAAAAATAAGGTGAGCAAAGGTTAATAATAAAAGTTATTATATCCAGAGGTTATTTGAGCTGGGTGTTGTAGCTAGGCTTGATGATTTCAAGGATCAAAAATAGTGAGAGTGATTGCTCTTATTGCCCCTTGTTTGGCCATTATTGTTAATATAATGAATATTGTTGTTATTTTTACATTCATAAATGTAATCAGCCTCACTCTGGTCTCATGTCAGTATTTCCACATTTAACCAACACTCATGTGTGGGAACTTGCACACGCGCACTAATTCGTGCAACACTGCAACCTTTGAAATGAATGTGCACGTGCAGAGGCACTACTTTATCTCCTCTCCTAAACCCTTTTTTTTCAATGGGCGTCTGTCTTTGTCAGTGAAAGACTGCACTCTGTGTGTGAACAGTGAGGAATGGGGAGAAGCAGGTGAGCCATTTTACACACATTTAAAAACAAAGGGAGAAGTTCCTACAACTACAGGCCAGAGGAAAACAAGTTTTAAAAAACAACAACACAGCAACTGTTATGACTTGTTAGCTGTTCAGCTGATATCCCTCCACATATGGCCACTAATTACGATTTAATTACAGCTAAATAAGTCATTGCATGTGAACAAGGTTCTCCTGCTGATATGGCCTACCTTCTTTCTCTACATGAAAGTAGGAAAATATTCCTCAGTGTATGTGTGGGTTTCTCTCTCACTGGCATTAGTGAGACAGCACTGTTGTTGTGGTTTTTTTTGTATTTGGTCCATACAGCATGCATTATGGAGGGCAGTCAACACTACCTTAATGGAGTGCACATTTATCCTTCCCCTATTTGGCCCCAATGACAGTGGTATTGGTTATTGCCAGTAGGACAGGGTGATCGAATCTTTCAGATCTTATTCCTCCAAATAACATATTGATAAATGGACGACAAGGCAGCGAGAGAAATAGGGCAGGGACATAGACCTATTTTTGTTTCATAACTCAATATCAAAAGGTCACATATTCTTCCGGAACAACATAAATGTTGATTTTTACTATTTTTCAAACACGTCGTTGGCCTATTTGAAATAAGCTAGCAATATATTAGGTTGAGCTTCATGTCAGTCTCCAATTCAGGTCAAAATTGCAGAATGTGAAAGCAATTAAAATTAGTCAGTTTGATCATTTCCAATAAATAACATCATTAATGTCTGAGCGTATTTAAAATAAGGCTGAATTTAAATGAATTTCCTTTAGATGTTTGTGTTTTTTTAATGACTGGACTCCACTGTTCTTACAGTCACATTCAGAGGATTATTCTTTAAAGCATAGATACTCTTTGGTTCAACGGGAGGCCTTTTTATGTGCAAATATTTTGCCTGTCACTGCTGCTTTTTGGTCTTACGCCAAAAAGCATCCTGGCATAAATTCCACTTTAACCCCTGACACCTATAATAAGTTGTCCTTCCACAAACCTTAAACACAAAGATTGTGCTGTTATAGGCTGTTCTATACTATATTTGACTGAGCTGCATTTTGTTTAGCAGTAACTATGCAAAGGAAGTGTACACTTGAGCCACTTAAGATGAGGCTTTGTTCCAAAAGAAATAAAATTCTTTGAGGTACTCTTAGTGCCCTACTAAAGGATAGAAATGTCCTTGAAAAGGTTTTGACAGAAATTCTCTTTGTTATTATTATTTTTTTTTTTTTTTACTTTTCCACAAATGCAAGTTTTGGTTTTCTGAAAGATTACTATGGGATGAGTAAAACTTACTACTGCTGTGTTTATAGTCTCAAGAATCACTATCCAAAGTTAGTCATGCCAATATGTACAAATAAACAAAAGCAGGTTAATACACTAGAGTGGCAGAGACGCCAAGGATAAATGGAAGAGTATCTAGACAACAGGCACAAACATTTATAAACATTTTGGGGCATTTGGAGGAATTACTAAAGCTTTATACAATCATCATATGGTTTAAATTCAAAGTAAAATACTAGGACCAATAAATGGTCAAAGAACTCCCAAATTATACTCGGGAATGTGACAGAATGAGGTAAACTCACAAGAATCTGAATGCCTCCTAGAAAATGTTTGATTTTTGAGTGCAGTGTTGAGCCCTTTTCTGAAAATGAAATGATCAAAGAAAAAGGAGGTAGAGGATCTGTTCTCAGCTGCATAAAACAAAAATTAATTGTGAATGATGGTGGAACCGCTTCAGAAATATCTTCGAAAACAACCGGGGAAAAAAGGCTTTTCAGAAAAAAACTGTTTTGCACACTGTTTGTAAAATTTAAAATTGTGGCACTAGTGGGATTTAAAGTCACAGTTTGATACAAAGAGAACAAAACATGTCATCTTCTATTATTAAACAGAGTTAGGGTCAACTGATATTGTTTTTGCATAAAATAATGGACAATGTGCGTTTTATGTATATTGTATTGTATGTTGTATATGCGTCAATTCTCAGTCACAAGTTTATGTTTTTATTCTTTAGCCTACATATATAACTTGCTTGAGTACTGCTTTAGTTTTACCTTGTAAGGCATGCCTAACATCTGCTCCTGACAAATAGCAGATAGCTGTAACCACAGAAAGACAGAATTGGTGCTGATTCACCCAACAACAAAAAAACCCTAGCGCTATACCATGTAAATTACAATATGCTATTCTGTGCTACACACAGCAGGATCAATCATCCAGTACATGCAACACATGAATGCATGTGACACGTGAAGATTTAATGCTCTGCAGGCTTTAAATGGCCCACTAAACAGTCATTTGGTTTCATGGGAAAAGCTGGGTATCTTCCAGAGATAGAAAAATCAGTCACAAGAAAGGAGCACATGAGGATTACCAAAATTAAGTTGCTGAAAATAACTCTCTGTTGGAATCAGTACAGCAGCAAATCGTCTTGTAATTAACAGGTGAACTTCAGTGAATAATTTGGAAAGGATGGAAAGATCCCATAATGTTGGTTTGAGGAATAGATGTCCTCGGCTAGAGATTACACTCGGTGTCAGCAAGACACTATTTAACTGTCCTTCTGCTCATGTATGTGCAACAATGTGATGATCAAAGTGTTATACTGCTTACTTGAAGAAAAGCAGGGCCAAATAAATCGACCACACTGCGCAGAAACTTTAGAAAGCAGACTATGATAAGTCTTTCTTTCGCACATTCTTGACAGTTCTTTTTTAAAGGCACATAAATAAATAAAAGCAGGTATTGTAAATATTTAACCTACAAACAACATAAGGAAACTCTCAGAAACCAATGATCAATAATTATTTGGGCAGCAATTCTGCCTTGCTGTACATTCAATCTATTCTGCTGGGAATGCTCTCTGTATTTCAGCGTTATAAAGCTTTCAAGGATCTCAAAGATTTAAACAGCAATAAGCTGCAGTTTTACACAAATATAGCGCACCACACCTTGAAAAAAAACCTGCTACGTTGATTTTTTGTTTCACACAAAAAGCCCAAGGCGGTAAATTATCTGTTTGTGGATCGTGTGTGCATATTAAATAAATATCAAATAACACATTCACCAAAGAGTGCAGCAAAGTAAAACTTATTTCATGGAGTCAGGCCAAATTCGTGATGTTCTGCTGCTGCTGCTGTTTCTTTGAGCTAATATAGTTTCCATCTCGTTTAAGCAGTGCTTTTGTGTGATGATCTCTCCTAGTTAGATGCAGCAATAGTCCTGTGAATTTCTGCTTGCAGACAACAAGACTAAGAAGAGATTTAGTCAAGGTGAGCTGGATTTTTCTGCTGTTGTTTGTCAGCTATCAAAGCATGAAATCAAGATGTGTGATCGTAAATCTCTCAAAACTCAGAAAGCACTTTAAGTATTAAAAAGGGGGGGAAATGAAAGAAACTAGATTTATGCTATTTCTTATTTTGCACATCATCAAAGCGCATGAAGAGAACCTTATTCACCACCCACATCTGTCCTGGAACAGCATGCAAAGAAACTTGGAAAAGACAACTAGAAGAAAATATGGTCAGTGACAAGATATTTTTCACAGAATCCTTGTTTTGTTGCACTGGCTCTTAACCGATCACTTCACTAGAACAGTTAATGCTTTTGTAGTGTTCCAGCCTTTAATAGGCAGCACAGCCACACATCTCCAGTGAGGCTGGTGCAGGCTGATGAAGAGCACACCATACGACTTTCTGACAAACAAATCAATAAGTAAGCAGCGAATGATCTCTCATCACAGTGGCATATTCGGGAGGAGTAATTCGTCTTTTTCCTAATGCATCATCGGTCAAGATTGAATAGTGCATTAAAGGCACTAAATTTTGGCCAGTGTTTCTGAGTTCAGAGGAGAAAGTCTTAACAGGACCAGCAAGACCTGTGTTAGTAGGCACAGCACAATAATATATTGTCCTTATGCATTATTTAATGGCACTGTGGGGATGATAGTGTTTGTGCACATTTCAAATTCTGTATGAGAGCATGTAGCTCCCTTAATTGGCTTGCTCAAGAGAGCCAAAGTGAAATGCTGTTCTAGTAGAAGATATTGATCAATAGGACCAGATGCAGCTGCTGAAAGCATTATCTAAATCAATGTCACCTTCAAGTAAACAGCAAAATACTAGAAGCTGGAGGTTTGCTATTATTCTACACTAGTGCTTTTTTCTGGTTTGCACAATGATATCACATTTCTTCATCTAAATGACCATTTAGAGGCTCTGACACGCAGTGTCGAGTGCAACAGTTTAAGGCTGCCACATGTGGCAGGACGACTGCACAGCACTGTTTCTTGAGGGAGATAGATGTCACCAATAATATTCTGAGTCATCAGAAGGAACGGGCAACTGGCTGGTACTATGCAGTGATGCGCCTCTGCAGTTTAGATGCCATGTGCTCCATAGTAGGTTATAAGCATTTTTCCAATTGAAGGATTTGGCTGCTCCAGACAGGTGGAATATGCTATGCTTGGATTATAACTGCTGCATACCACTGGGATCAGCTTGACCATATTCATCCACAATATTCCTGAAGGAATTGGCTCTCTCACCACCTTATGAATTCTTTTATGAATCTGTATGCTTCTGCTAGACAGTTAGCCGCCCTCAAAATGACTATCCACTGCTTCCCTCTATATCACAACCCACAGTATCTTCTCCCTTGCACCTTGTTACTACATTTTGCATGTTACAGAGCACAAAGCAGGTCAGTCTTTAACAACCAGAGCCTCTTGTACCTACCCTTTTCATCAGTTATTTGTCAGAAAAAAAACATCGGCAATGTTAACAAGTGCACTGCAGACACAGATTCACACTCCTTGACAATAAATGACAGCTCTTCTTATTGAGACTTACTACGCAGATGCGAGAGGCTAAAAGCCTTCAGGGTAAAACGAGAATTGGCGCAATCATGACTTCCAAAGGTTACCAAGTCAGAATACAAATGCTCTTAAGAGATATCAAAAATGACCAAGTGCAAAAGCTACAAAGTCTTGCTACTCTGACTTCTGCACCTTTAAATTGTGCTTTTGAAATGCTTTAGCCAGTTTTCACCTGCTCTGCTTTTAAAGGACTTTTTTTCAAATTCAATCTATTAACTTTTGATTGTGATGTATTTTTAGTCACACAACTAAAGTAAAAAAAACAAACTATCTTAGCAAATAAGAGACTATATGTGCTGCTTGTCCTTTTCACAATCACAGGGGACACATCCCAGCATGCAACAGCAGATTCACAGAGTACATTTTGGACAGGTCAAACATCTAAGCTACTAAAGTCACATTCACCTTCAAACAGGTAATGTTTAAATCTTGCTTCTTGCATGCAGACAAACCCAGGAGTTAGGACCTTCTTGTAGTGGAGGAACATCAGCTTTCTGCACAAAAACCTGTTTTGTGTCCTCAACACACTGCAGCATAATACACCGTGTGCTGATGAGCAAAAAAGAAGTAATGTCTATGGAATAAATTATACATCTAAAATAAGCACCAAAAGCTGTTTAACAACTTACTGCAGTGGGCATTAAGTTTAATATGTTTTTTTGCTCTTGTATTTTCTCCCTGTTGAAATCCATCATGCCGCAAAGTTCAAAAGTGTTTTATGCATCTCAAGGCCTGTATGTTATTTACCTGCATTTCCTCCTTTGAGAGCCCCACTGCTTTTTTTGGCACTTTGTTACTCGCTCAAATATAAAATCCAAGAGCAGCTCTAGTTTAATTGCTTCAGTGCTTTGGTGGCTACTCCTTTGATCTTTGTGGCTAGTTGTAATTATGCCATTTCTCGAACCTTTTTCATGCATCTCGAGTGCTAAATAACTTGACTTGCCTTGGGAGAAACATCTATCTCATTCTTTTGACCAATAACAACTTAATTGGTACTTTTCACTTTTCTTTACTGGTTCTTTTCTGCATGCAAAATCCAAACTTCAAGAAAAATGATCAAGAGGGTAGAGGAGTTTTCTCTAACTCTCTGACACCATTTATTTCTCTCGAGATATGCACAATATTATCCCCAAAAACTTTTCTTGCTCTTTGTTTCCTTAAATAAAATGTAACGATACTGCTTTTTTTTTTTGTCGAAAAACATGTTAGTCGATGCTGGAATCAGCCCACAATATCATATGTCTCCATGATACGGTACATAGCTGTGGAAAGAAATGACTAAAATCATGCCAAAAGTCACTACTTACACCACTATTTTAACTCTTAGATTGATAGCTTAGAGTATCTTGGAAAAAGTAATCTTTTCAACAAATGTGTGCATTTTGAAAATGTCAAGCTGAGAACATGACTCACTGTAAAGGGCTATTTTAATATACCTTGTATAGAGAACAAATACATGTCTGCCCTATACAGTCTTTTATAGTCCTGAATACAGATCAATAGCTTGTGTTTGCTCTCATTCCTGCAGTGGCTGATAACCCACCACTGGTCCTGATTTCATAATGCTAACACATGACACCAGCACCATGAGCAGCTGCTGTAACACAATGCAACAGAATGGCAAGGCAGAGAGACCTCATTAATCTAACCTCTCAGCCTGCATATAGCAACCTAGAAAGCAAAATAGTAATAAAAAAAACAAAAAACTCAGCACACATGTCACTGTAACTTTCTTTTTATGGCATTACCTGCTGAGATATTAATTTGTTCTGCAGCAGTTTACTGCCTGCATTAGCATTGCTGAACATGGAAGTGTTGGCAATAATGCATGATAATGATAATGACCATCCTGTCTGATTTCATTAGGCAAACACATGACAGCAAATGCTCTGAGCTTCTGCTGTAACATCCTGCAACACGCTGACAAGTAAACTGACAAGACATGATCATCACCACTTACTGCAACGCACACAGCTAGTAAAAAAGGCATTTAAATACATAAGAACCCTGCTTCATGCACTGCTAATTCAAATCACAAATCCTATGAAGCTCAAGGGTATCAACCCTCCAAAGAAGAAACCTCATTAACCTCTGATAAAGGAGACTTCTCAAGTCTCTTATGTCAAAACTTGTATGATGCACAGTTTTAACCAAACATCATTTCAATTTGCTTTTTGCCAAAAAACACAGGGTTAAATCTTTACTTCAAACTAAACAATAAGAGTGAGTCAAGCCCTTAAGACAGCTGTTTGTGCTCTTCTTACAATAAAAGCCTTACATGACAAATACAGTACAGTATTTTATTGCCTTTAGTCATCTGTCAGACTATGGTATAATTCCTTTATGACAGCTGTTATTTTTTCACTTTACTGCAGTTGACAGCTGTGAAAAAGGTGGGTGCTCTGTCATGTAGGAACATACATGCTAAAGGAGGGTGTATACCATAGATACAGCTGGCAGTCAGTGTTTTCCAATAGCACTGCAAGCTGCAGTAACACTCACTGCCTGCCCTAATGTAGCCACACAGCTGTCCAATGTCTACATGTATCCCAGGGGAAGTCTTAGAAGGTATTGTGTGGATTAAGCGGGGCTATACGAGGAATGTTCACTTGACTTTAGTGAAAGATATTGACAATTTAACCCCACCTCAATCTAACTGATTTACAACCTCTATACCTCCATGCAGGCATCGTGAGTTCTCATTTTTCCTGCAAGCTGTAAGTGATGTCCTCTGAGTGATAAATAGATATTTCAGGGACAAATGCTGACCTCTGAAGCAAAAATTGGGATAGCCACTCCATTGAGTCTAAAAAGTCAGTGATTATAAAGTAACTGGAAAATGATGAGAGGGGCTGAAAATTCCAGCTGCAACCATTATAGGCAGAATTCACTCACAGTGCCCATGAGATCATTAGAATGCTGCATCAGTGCTTCTGTATCCCTTCATCATTTCTAAACCTGATTAGCTGATTTGCCAAAACAAAGGTCAGGAGTAGAATAATATACAGTGCACACATCCTGAAAAGGCCTCTACTCATTATACAAATTCATCATCTGGCCGAATGTTTTTTAAACTTGCAAGTTAACAATGCAGTTATAAGTTTCCTGATGGTTCAGGCTCTGTGGCTCCAGTGTAAGACGGTCCACTCTCTGAGCAATCAGTGCAATTTACCCTGATGGGAGAATTCCAGCAGCTGCTGCTAATTTATGAAAACTCTTGGTCTCTGAGTGGTGCTGATGCAGACACACCCGGGCCATTTCCACACGCGCTTCTGTCTGTGGGAATTCAACTCTTGTGTCACTGTTTAACCGTCTTCATTGCAGTTAGGAGCTCTGTCAGCCCTATGACAGAGCTGTTGTGAGCCCATCGGACTCAGTCTATCAGATATAACAGCACTAACAACCACGTGAGAACTGGATATCTCAAGTAACATGAAGACATCTCTGCCAGACAGGTTTATACCATATTATCCAGCAGACTACTGTGAATAGCCTAGAAAGACTTGCACATTATGCATCAAGATACATAAATGATTTGATAGATAGATAGATAGATAGATAGATAGATAGATAGATAGATAGATAGATAGATAGATAGATAGATACCGGAGGCCTATTATTCTATATTTAGTTTGCACAATCGCACATCAGAGATCTGGACACCATTTAGCTCATCACATTGCACCCACGTATGTGTCACAGCTGCAAAAGTCTAATTTACATTTCTCACCAAGTCTGAGAGACTTACCAGAAGTGGAACTGGGACTAATATAGCAGAAGCCAAAGGCTTGATCCCAATGCACATGATTTCGCTGTCCACACACTTGTCTCAGCGGATAAATTCACAACAAAACTCGGATGGCGACGAGAGTTCATTTATTCCAAATTCAGGTGTAAAACCCTTCTTGTTACGCTGGTCAGGCTTGTGCTGCAAAAATCCAAGGGACCCAATGAGCGACAATCTGCTGCTTAAGTGTCATCAACAAGAGACAGTCCTTCCCAGTTACCTGCATCGGGATAAAACCCCACCTAAAATCCCAGTACGATCCGATTAGGGCTCGAAGGCAGGGCAGAATATAATTAGGTTGAAATCTCTGAATCCAGAAGCTCAGGGGGGTCCGAGTGTTGCGTCCGAGCCGTCTTCAAATGGGTTAAAGCGTGAGTACGTGGTCGTAGCAGGTCCCCCGCATACGGGTTTGTAACGCGGAGGAACGATGGATTAAATTTCCAATAAATCTCACGCCTGTGATGAATTGCAGTACAGATGGTGTCGGGATGGAGAACTGCAGCATGGGGCTCTTTTTGAAGCGATAGGTTGCACTCCTGAAAAAAAAGAAAAAAAAAGAAGCCTCACACGGTTGAAGGTTGGCGTCAAATTCGGGCTTCAAGTCAATCAAAAACAGCAAAGGTCGGAAAAGTCTCCACCAACACCGGGTTTCTGTTAATTACAGCACTACAGCGCACTTATCGTGCCTAATTTCCTGACATGTATTTACCTTCACTGTAGACGTTTGTTGCCATAACTTCCCCTATCTGAAGCGCAATGAAGGAATCCCACCCATGCACTGATACTGTTTTTTCTCGCTCTCTCTCTTTCTCCTCTAACACTATGCGTACCCATGCGAGCAATTAGTTTTCATACACGACTTGGTCCGTCCGCTCTTTCTACAAAGCAATGCGGTCGATTTCTTCGGGCGGGATGTGGCAGGAAATCTTGCTGTGTCCCAGAGAACAGGCAACCTTTGAAAATGCGCCTCTACTCTTCATGCAGGCGTCCACCTGCGTAACACGAGCCCGCTATAAAAGAATACATTTGGTCACGCCATGATGTCTGGAGCAGAGCAGAGCCAAGTGGCCAGTGGACAAATTCTTGATATCAGAGGAAACGACTGACACCTTTCATGGACAGTGCAGCACTGCAGCAATGTGATGTCATTTGAGCTCCATTTAAAGCAAATACACGAAACACTGGAGGCTTTTCTTTTTCTGTGGTGGTGAGGAGAAGCAAATGTTTCAACATGAAGGTGGCTTGAAATAGAGAGGGGGTGCTGTGGGCTGTTTGTGATACTCCGGGATGGGCTGGTATCTCATGGTCCAGCACAACAAGATACTGCAACAGTGGACCGGAGGAGAGAGCCCTGAGGGAGGGGATTGAGGAGGTGTTGGATCATTGCTGCACTTAAAAAAAAATCACACTCGCTCTCCTTATAGGCAGTAGGAGGTGTTCAGTGTCTTGCATTTGGGCTCTAAAGAGTACTTCTAACCCTCTATACCTTTATTTTTTTATTTGTATCCTTCTCAGTCTTGAACGGGCATGATAATAAGTAAAAACATGAATTCACTGACCGCCCACACACATGTCCCAGACAGCACCTACTGCTTTGCTTTCCAGTTGGGACAAACACCCCTCTTAGCCCAGATCAGCAGAAATTGGATATCCAGCCTATAGAAAAATAACATGAACATCCTCCCACCAGTAAAAAAAACAATAGTTAATCCTCTCAGAGTTGCAAAAGAAAGCCAAAGACAGCCCATTCGACATAAAGCCATCATGTTTTCCAGTGTTCTTTTTTGTCCGTGTTCATCCCCCAAGAGCATTGTCTGCTTGCATGGAGGCTGCATGACATCATGAAACAAGGAATTACTGTAAGATGGACTTGGCAGTTCCTGTAAAATCCTATTGATTTAGCTGCAGGAGCATCACATGTGCTGCACAGACTTGGACACATTATACATTAAATGTTGGCTGTTAAATACCTGGCATTCAAGACCTCAGAGGAGGGGATTCACCTTTAAAGCAGATTTAAGTGTCTTCTGCAGTCTGAATTGATTAACCAAATAAAACTATCCCATCACATAAGAAAATTTAAGATACAATGAAAGTATCTCACATAACAGGCCCCAAATGTACAACTATAATAATGTGGAAATGACAAGAAATAAAAGTGTGAGAAAGAAAAGTACAATAAATAACAAGGTTAATTCTCACAGAGTACTAAAGACACCTGGAATGTCTTGAGCATTAGAACAGTGAATCTCCACACTTATTCTTTTTCTTGGCTTCAGCTGCACGTTTTATCATCTTTGTTTGGGTACTGCAACATGACAGGTGTCACAATTATCTGACTCAAAACAAGAGCATCAGCCTGTTTTAATTAAAGGGCAGTTCAAAATGGGTGGGACACCTCCAGGGTGTTTTATATGGAAGAGTGAGATGTAACACAAGCTCACTTTGGAAGACACTATACCTACAGGGTTGTTGTATTTGCTGCCTTCCCGATTTTTTTTTCTCTTTTTCTTTTTTTATATTTCTCATGTAAATGTTTCAGATATTTTAATATTACACTAAGATAACCTGAGTAAATATAAAATGCAGTTCTTATACGATGATTTCCTGTATTAAGGAGAAAAAAATACCTTTCCAAACCTACCTGGCCCTATGTGAAAAAGTAACAGCTCTCCCTTTTCAAATCATGAATGAACTGCAATTAACCACATTAGTTGAAAAGCTGAGTTCAGTTTCTCTAGCCATTCATAGGCCTGATTTCTTTCAGACCTGCGGAACAAAGAAATCACTTAAATAGACAAAGTGTCTGCCAAAGTGAATTAGGCTGAAATATCTCAAAAAGCAACACATTATGAAACAATCAATTAGAATCATTGACTTCTACCAGTCTGGTAAGGGTTGCAAAACTCCAGTGTACTACGGGCATTATCCACAAGTGGAGAAAACATAGAACAGGAGTGAACCTTCTCAAGAGGGGCTGGCCTACCAAAATTACTAACAAAAATCTTAAAAACATCTTACACAAGACTTTTGGGAAACTAGTCTATAGAGTGATGAGACAAGCTGAACTTCTTGGGAGGTTTGACTCCGGTTACAGCTAGCATAATATTAACACAGCATTTCATAAAAAACAAAACATCATATACACAGTCAGACATGGTGGTGGTAGTGTGATGGTCCGGGACTGGCTGCTTTGATGCTTCAGGAGCTGCAGGACTTACTGTAACTAATGGTACCGTGAATTCGGCTCAAGCGTAGAGTTGGTAACACTAAAGTATATTTGTTGATCTGAAATATCTAGAATCTGACAAATATGGGAAAAAAACAAACAAAAAACCCCCCAAAACATTTGTCACAGTGCTGCATATAAGTGTAACTCAGTTAATATCAATAAAACAGTTATATTTGAAAGGTTGGAAACAATATGAATTCAGATTCTCACACATCTTTAAACTAATTTTGTGCCCTCTGAACAGATGCCAGTCTTTCAGAATATCATTGTGTTTTAGTATGCGCTGGAGCATTTTGGTTTTATGAAATGATTTCTCTCAGCTCTGTCTGAACGAGGTGGGTGAGTACATAAGACACAAGCAGCAAATACTGATGGAAACTGAAAAAGAGCCACGAAGGAAGACAATCTGCTATTTATATCAGGCTGCACTCCATGGGGCAAAGCTCCCTCTTGCAGTAATGCACTCTAAAAGTGATTGATTAGTGTGTTATTGAGATATTGTCCATCTTAACGTTCCTCTCTTGCCAAAGTGATGAAATTACCGCACACTAGTCTGTGAAAGCATAATAGCAGATTAGGTCAGTGTGAGCCATCCACTCTAATCAGGAAACTTGACATTCCCTAAAATGGTAAACATGAGTGGGGGGTCTTCACTTAGATCCCGAATGTACCACCCAGCCACTAATACCCTTAGACAGCGTGCTTAATGACTTGGAATATTTTACTGAGGTTCTTTAATTTAGATTCAACCATACATGGTCTCTGTACGTGCACATCTGAAAATGTCATTTCCAACACAACACAGTTGCCCTTTGTTTGAACAAATTGTGCAGATCACTTTCCATATGGACAGTAAAACACTCACACTCACTAGCTGAGCCCAGACAATCTAAAGTGTGATGCGCCATCAGTTTAGCACGTCAGAGAAATGTCGCGTGTGTATGTGTATCTGAAATTGGGAATAAAGTTGGTGCATTGACAGAGACAATAAAACTCTATCCTCTGGAACAGCAACATCATTACAGAGCAGTACATCCAGTGCAGATTAGAGCAGTCTTGTTTATACCACTGAATCACCCTGTACATTAGTGCCCTCGCTCACAGTGCAAAAAGTTCCTCTTAATGTGCTTTAAACCCTCCATCACATCATCAAAAGCGGAAACACTGTAGATGTGATTTCCACTATAAGGTCTCTAACAAGAGCAGTGCTTTGTTAGCATGGTATAAAAAAAGGAAAAAGAAAGGGAATAAAAAACAGACATCAGCAGGAGGCTGACTGTTTCAGCAGATGTCACCCTGCTAGAATTACATAGATAATAGACACGAACAGGTGACAAATTAAAGGCAAAGCCAACATAGTCTGGCCAAGATATTTTGACAATCCGTGCTTTAATGATGGTAGTGGTGAGCGCTGCAACACATTCGTCTACAATCTATTGGTGTTCAACCTGGTTGTGATATCATGGCTGTGAAGGCCATAGTATGTGATTTACATTATTTTCACACCAATCAAATCATTCAGTGAGCCCTCGTGCCCTGTGGGTGGTGAAACTGTCATCCTAGAAAAGAGTTCTCTCGTCAAGATGATCCATTATGACATAAAGGCGATCTCCAGAACAACCTTCTACTGCAGTGACTCTTCTCTCACAGATCCCTTCACTGTAGGGGTCAAGGGTTCAGATTTTTCTTTCAGAATTGCATCTATATGGAGCTCTCAGTGCTCCTTTGTTTTATTCAAGCATGTTTATCCTCTGACCCACACACACACAAAAAAAGAAAGAAATGATGCTTTAAAATACTCCTCTTTTCAGCTTCAGTAAAAAAATTATGTATAGTGTATGTTACATAGAACATGTAGCACAAACATCAGGCATCATCTGCATTTGCTGTTTGATCAGCGTGTAAATAACGAGTCATTCTCATAGCATCTGTGTCACAAATGACATAAACATTATACATTATTCAGGTTGCATAGCAAGTACAATCGTGCTTTCATGTTTCGTACTGTACTGCATGTCAGCCTTGGCTTGCTCTACTTTAAATTAAACAAGTGCTGCTTTTTGCAGAAATGTTGAGGACTCTTAATTGTGTTCGTGTGTGAGAAATCTTAAAGATAGACGTAGGCCATCTGGATAAGTGTGAGGTGCAGTTCACTCAGAAGCGGTCCTTCGGGTGGGTCTTTATGGCTGAAAATCTTAAAAGAATCCTGCTGCTCTTCAGAAACAGAAGACAAAGCTTTAAGATGAAAGAGTTTCACTTGTGAAGGCTTTCATCAGTGTTATATATAATTAATTCCCAGGGACATATAGAACAGCCACTTAGATGCAAGTATTCGAAAACATTAAAAATCATATCACCAAGTGTAATTAAGGATCTGACACAGTACCATATCAAAACAGCTAGAGGATATGCTTAAAAATCAGGTCCCCCCCCACTTATTCATCTCAGGTTAAGACTTTTTAAAAAGGAAAGATCCAGGAGGTCATCCTCTTTCTTTTCTGATGAAATTTAAATCACTTCCTCCTAGACCAAGAGACATCTTCTCAGTGGCGAAAAATAAAGCAGACATGGGATGTCTGGCCTCTTTAAAGTGGCTTACTACATGACTTTTGACACGCTCTTCCCTAATGGAGCTACTACACTCAGTAATTCAGTTTTTTCAAAAAGCACTCTGTTTCTCTTTCCACAAGGATATGAAATCATCCATCACACATGTTGTTTTAGAGTTAATGAATCTCAGCACGCTTGCAGTCTCAGAAATGTTTTCCATATATTTTTTGTATATGGTCATTTTAAGGTGATAGACCTTTTGGATGTTGCTGAATATCAAATGTCTGTTATGATCCAGACGGATGTTTTTTTTCTCTCGCTCTTTCTCCCCGTCTCCAGCTCGTCTCCTTTGCTGCTCCGAGGGGGAGTTTGGGCTGGTCACACCTTGGGCCCTGCACCTCTAGAGTCTGTCTGGAGTCTGGTTTTCCACTCTTCAGCCAGTGCACCTATTTGCTATTAGTTCATTACCTCCCTGTATGTAAGGACCAATTTGAGCCTTCACTCATCTGGTCATCTCTGATGTTTGTTTCAATTCCTAGTTAAATATTTTTTCTGTCTTTCCCTCTCAAAAATTTTCCAAGCCAGCTGAAGCTCTCACCCAAAAGAAATAGTCACCTGCAATCCTACACTGATCTGTTCCTGCAGAAAGAAAATTAGTTTTCACTTACCTGAAACTCACCTGACTTCACTGCTTCCTTTACTTTCTGGAAAAACTCCAGCCTGCTACTGTCCTTGAAAAGGAATCAGGTAAGAACTCACATCAAAATCACAGCACAATATCCCTCACCATAACAAATCTTTCTTCTCTCTGAGATTCTTGTTTAGTGAATAGACATTCACCTTAGATTCTCCTGCCTCCAGACCCTTCCCCAATTGATCTGAATTTCATTAAAATAAACCTTTTCAAAACTGAGCCCTGTGGTCTCTGTCCTGTTTCTGAGTCCTTTGAAAAGAGTTTCCAGTATTTGTAATGACAGAAGAATCTGGCCAAATGGACCCTTTAGACCCAGCAGCTATCCACGCAGCATTATTTAATCAAGACTTGTTACTCGGCCAACATGATCAAGCCCTCCACTCTTTTGTAGAGCAGAAACAAGTTACCTATCAATGCCTTGATCAGATGTGTAGCACGATTCAGTCAGTTCACACAGGGTTACCTCAGGCTTCTGTAACAGAACTAGCTGCCTGGTCATCAAGTCCAAAGACTCCTGTAATGTCCCCGACATTCTCCGATGCAGTCTTCCACTCACAGGAAAAGTGAACTTTATGCTCCAGTGCTCACTAGTCTTTAGTCCCTCTATTCCATTCCTTTCCTGATGACTCCTCGAAAACATCTTGCCTACAAGGATAGAACTGTTTCTTCAAAAATCTCGAGACGTATATATTTGCTAAGTTTAATGAGGAGTTTAAAAGAATTTGTGACCACCCCTCTGTGAGGAGGACACTGCCCATTGTCTCCTGAATTGAAAGAAAGCAATAAAAGCGTTGCAGAATTCGTAGCAGAATTCCAAACTTTGTTAAGGAGACTGGGTGGAATTCCAAAGCCATACAAGGGGTCTTCCTTCACTTATTAAATGATTAAATGAACAGTAAGTTGGTTTCCTGTGTTGAGCCAATGTAGTTTTAAGTCTTTGTGTCCCTAGCCATTGAAGTTGATAACTGGTTTAGTTAATTTAATAGAGAAAAGAATTAGAAGATCTGACAAATTTCTACACACAGCTTTCCATCCTCTTCTGCAGCTTGCTCTGTCCTGTGCTTCAGGATCTGCTACCTCATGATTTTTTGAGAAAAGTCCAGGTGAGTTGATTGAGCTGAGCACTCAATGGTCAACCCTTGTTTTCATTACTGAACAAACAGAATGGAAACAAGTACCTTGAGTTTTATATATTTTATGCACCAAAGACTCCCATTATCTTAGGCTATCTGTGGCTAGAAAAATACATTCTTCACGTCAACTAGTATGAGAAACAAATAGAGTTGGAATTTGTTCTGCTTATCTGTATTATTGTAGGGCCTTTACTTTACAGTATAAAGCATTTTGAGCCAACTGCTGTTGTGATTTGTTGCTATCTAAAAAGAATTAATTGAATTGTATTGTTTGCAATCATCCATAATACCTGTTAATATTTCACCTGAAAACCTCGGTCCCCAAAGAATATCAAGATCTGCAACGAACTTCCAGCAAGGACAAAGCACTCTCGCCCCCTCTTCATTGACCTTATGACTGCAAGGCATCGGCCTTCATCGTGGTACCTACCAGCCATCTTTATAATCTGTCTCATCCAAAAAGAGAAGCAATGGAAAAATACATCTGTGATTCTTTAGCAGCTTGAATTATATGTCTCTCCTTTAGTAGGAAGTGGTTTCTTCTTTTTTGATAAGAGAAATAAAACTCTCATACCCTGCACTGATTACCATGACTTTAATAAAACAAATGCTGAATTGATCAGCTCACTCTGTGGAGTCACTATTTTAATGAAGTTAGAGCTACATAATGCTTACAATACATTCAATAGTGAGCAGATAAAAATTGATCTGTAGAAGATAAAAGCAGAAGAATGACCAACTCCTACCTCCAAAAAACAACTGTAACAGAATTTGTTCTTTTTTACTGAAGATTAATCAGGAACTAGAGTCACATTGATAATCACCAGCAGGTGCAGCTTTCTTGGAATTAAAACACAGATTCACCCCAGCACCTGTTCAACCTGATCCTAAACTACAGTTCAGTGTGGAGGTGGAGGCCTCTGACTAAGGAGTGGAGCAGTCTTCTCTCAGTGGTCAAATTGTAAGTTACGTCCCTGTGCTTTTTCTAGCGTCTAACTACCACTGAGCAGAAGTACCATGAGCTGCTGGCAGTGAGTTAGCCTTAGAGGAGTGAAAGCATTGATTGGAGGAAGCTGAGCAGCTGTTTAATGTGTGGACTAATCATAAAAATCTTTCCCACCTGCAATCAACCAGATGATATCATTCTATACAGGAAATATAATCTTTTTTTCTCCGAGACAATCCTACCATCTTTCTGTGTTGTTGTTAACCTGGTATTGGAAATAAAAGGATGTTGTTCGTCAAGCACTGCAAAATTAACTAGACCCTGACAATGGCCTCCCTAACCAACCGCATGACCTTCCTCTAAAAACACAGGTAATCCATTGGGCCCACACCACCAAGTTTACCTGCCACCCCGGGGTAAGTCAGACAATCTCTTTTCCAAGATGTTTCTTTTGATAACCCATATTAGATAATGATGTTACAGAACATATGGCTGGATGCTCCATCTGTGCCAGAAATAACAGTAGAGTCCAGTCCCTGCCATGGTTTCTTCAACCTTTACCTGTACCCAATAGAAAAAATATTGCTTCTGAGGGAAAAGACAGTCATTCTCACAATCATCAACATACTCTCTAAGTCAGCTTCTTTTGTCGCTTCAGAAATGCCAACCTCCTGGTTCAGCATGTTTGTTGTATGGTATTGCAGAAGATCTAGTTTCTGATAGAGGAACCTAATCATAAAGGAATTTTAGACTCCAGATTCCTTTCTCAAACTGTATTATTGCCTTAAATCCTACTTTTGGAGTTCAGTGACCTCCTCTGCCACCAGACTTTCATCGCTTAAAGCCTACCTGGGCCACGGGTCTCCGCTGTTCCCTTCCCTTGAAGCAGAAATGGTTGAGCCCTCTGAGCAACATGGCCTAAAGCGCTGCTACAGAATATGGAAACAGACCAAGGCTGCCCTGCAGGACACAATCACTGCCTAACAGACCAGAGGACTCCAGCCTGATGCTATTCTCCAGGTCAGAAAGTCTGGTTATCTTCTATAGACATTCCTTTGAAATAAGTTTCCAAGAAATTGGCTCCTAGATACACTGATCTCTATGGAATTGGCCCGATAACCTCTACCTGCTTAGTTCAGGTGTGTCAATGAGAGGGAGGGCATGGGTGGCTTGCTCCTTCATCCCAAATCCCTCGGTCACCTCTGGGGCCCCGACTAGGGTATTGTTCAGTTTCTTCTTCGTGGAGTTTGGACCAGTGATGCCTGGGCTCGACCCTGTTCTGTTTTTTACTCCTTGACAGATTTTCATATTATTAGTAATTGTAATCAGGCTCTCTGGCATTTGCTCAATCTCTAGTGAAACCTTTATTTTGTCGTTGCCACATTTCTCTCTTTGTCTCTCAGTTCTTCTCTGAGTCAGCTGAAGCTCTCTCCCAGAAGAAATACTCCACTGAATTCCTGACATGCTCTGTTCCTGTGGAAAGAAGAATTATTTTCACTTACCTGAAACTCACCTGCCTCCCCACCCTCTGCCGCTCTCTTTACTTCCTACACAAATTACTCCCTGATATTTCTTCCTCTCTCCTCCATCTGTTCTGAAAAGACTCAAATATGAACTCACAGAGCAATATTGGTTTCAACTCTGGCCAAAACCAATCTTTCTCCTCTCTGGCAGAAGTCTGCTTCTGTTCAGTGAACAGACACTCGCCTGAGATTCTCCTAACTCCAGGCTCTGCCCCTGATGATCTGAATTCCTGTAAAATAAACATTTTAAAAACTAAGCACTGTGGGTCGTGCTTCAGAGTCCTTTGAAAAAAATTATCATTATTGGTTATGACAGTGTCAAATTGCAACATAACTGAAAGCTGAATATGAGCAGTTTAGACATTAAAGCCTTGTCTTTTGTTATTCAGCA
This sequence comes from Pundamilia nyererei, assembly GCF_000239375.1. Lineage (NCBI taxonomy): Eukaryota > Metazoa > Chordata > Actinopteri > Cichliformes > Cichlidae > Pundamilia > Pundamilia nyererei. Next base: position 1,290,759 of record NW_005187492.1, read on the forward strand.
GCAGCTGCAATGTCTTCTTCTTCTTCTTCTTTTGATCTTTAGCGTAGGAGGGGCTGCAAGATTGGGACGAGTGGGGTTTTTTGAACATAAAGATAAACATAAGTTCATACTGATTGTTTAGAGCAAACAAAACTTGTAAAAGTAAAGTTATACACAGACAAACAAAACCCACACTTTCAGTAACAACAATCTGAATACTTAGTATCAATCTGTACCACTGAGATCAACATCAATGACCTGTGACCCTCTATCCCTTTGGATAATAAGTGCAAAAAAAGTGTTTCAATTTAAAGCACCAGCCATATAATAATCAGTCTTTCGGGAAAGGCAGAAACAGCTGAAATCACAACACAGGTATATTATTGGTTGTCATGATGTTCATAAGCAGATGCTTATTGACATATCCAGGTGTCAAATTAGCATTTATCATGACCATTAACCCATTCTTGGAGAATATAATAAATATATTTCACTCTGAAGTTGCAAACTGTTGTGCTGCTATTCACAGGGTGGTTACTAGATCTTCCATTTGTTTCGGAGCAGATGTTTTATAATGGGGTTTTCAAAGCTTTCTTTTTTTTGCTTGAAAACATGATGCCTCCTGCTGTATCTAAACAAAGCTGATGAGAAAGATGACAGCAAACCACAACATTAAAGTTATGGGCAGCAAAACCAAAACAATGAGCAGAGGGAAACTTCAAAGTGGGGTGACAGTTCTCTGTGGGTTTCACATTAACAAGAAACACTGCGAAATAAAGCTACTGGGTAATTCTGTTTTAAGTGCTTATTTTGAAACATATCTACTCAAAACAAATCAGGCCAGAAAGTCAAAACTATAAAACACTGGATTTTTTGATAAATAATCTAGTTGTTCAGGACCAACTGGCTGTGTATATAAGAAAGATTAGTTTCATTTTGAAACTTCTGAATGCAGCATTATGGCTGTTGCCATCTAGATTTTTTTGAATGTAAAAATTACTATATTTGGTAAAAGGGTAGTGTCCTACATTACCACCCAAGGCCCCAGTCAGACAGGACTAGAGACTATTCATTGCCCCCAGTGGTTGCTAGAGGTGGCAGAAGGCTGCTGGAGGCTACTGGTTGTTGCTGGGTGAAATCGGTTGCAAAGAGAATGCTGCACCAACAACCTTGTTGTGATTGAATGGCAAAGCTTTTACTCTGAAGGCAAATGATCCCCTTTTCTAGTTTGCATTGCACTCTTTATCAGAATCAGAATACTTTATTAATCCCTAAGGAAATTATGTGGTCAAAGTTGCTCCAAGACAATAACAGTAACAGACTGAACTAAATTAAATAATACAATAAACATGACCCTCAAACTTCTCGCCGGCTGGTCCAGATGGGCATAGACACAATTGAGCAGGTAGATGATGGCGTCCTCAGCTCTGAGGTGGGATTGGTAATCAAGCTGAAGGGGATCCTGATGTGGCCTAACAATAGGTCTGAGATGGTCAAGGATGAGTCTTTCCAGGGTCTTCATGACGTGGGAAGTCAGTGCCACAGGCCTGTAATCCTGGAGGCCACTGAGATATGATGTCTTCCACAGCACTGGGACCCTCTCCAGACTCAGACTCAACATAAACAGTTTATTAAAGAATCCACAAAGCTGTTGGGGAACAGGTCTTCAGGACAGGGGGACTCACCCTGTCTGGGCCAGCAGACTTGCCTGAGTGGAGGATTCTATTTTGTCTTTGAACCTGGTCATGAGCAGAGATGGGCAGTAATGCGTTACTATAATCTGATTACTTTTTTCGAGTAACGAGTAAAGTAAGGGCTTACTATTGCAAAAAAGGTAATTAGATTACTGTTACTTTCCCGTAAGCACGCTGCGTTAATGCTTTACTAAAACTGTGATTTTTTTTTTTTTGCGAGAGTGTCTCATGACAATGACGTAAGCGAGTCATGAGTGAAAGGGATAGGTGAGGGAGGGTGTCAGGACTCTGTGAACCTCACGGTAAGGCCATTATTGGGCTTACTGAGTGTCTCCAGTGTCCCACACATTAGGCAATGGTGCAATGTGGAGAGGGAGGCAGAGTGGTGTGGATGTGGATTGCAGGCTGACTACAGGTAAGTCAGTAGAGGAGTGAGCATTCACTGCAGTGTCAAATCTGTTGAAAAACACATTTAATCCATTAGCTCTGTCCTCACCGCCCCCAGGTCCTCTGCTGCTGGATGGCCTGAATCCAGAGATTGTCTTGATACCACTCCACACCTCTTTCATGCTGTTCTGCTGGAGTTTCTACTCTAGCTTTCTCCTGTAATTGTCCTTAGACTATCAGATCTTGCCCTTCAATAACACCAGAACCATTCTCACTTCCGGAAGAGGAGGCCTTCTTCCACTCTGAAGCCCTCTTCTTGTCATTGAGGAGTGCTATGATGTTCTTAGGCTACGTCCACACTAGCCCGGATAGATTTGAAAACGGCGTTTTTCCTTGGGGAAAACGCCGTCTCAGTGTGGACGGGAGGTGAAAAAAGGGAGAGAAAACAATGCGTTTTCAAACAAAAACACATTAGTGTGGACGTAGCCTTAGTCACCCACGGCTTGTTATTTGGGTAACAATGGACAGTCCGAGCTGGGACACTGGAGTCACTCAGAAAGCCCATTGATGGCCTTGCTGTGAGGGTCACAGAGTGTCTCTCAGTCTGTCATCCCTATAGTTCTGCTAAGGCCTCCTCCGACCACCTCCTAATACATCTAGTGGTCACAGACTCCCTCTTCAACTGTATGGGTCCTTGACATTAGCATAGACTAACTCTAAAATTCTCTTGTGGGACAGACCACATACTATGTGAAAGTTGGCGGTATAGTTTCCAAGGTGACATAGTTGAAGTCACTCGAAAGAGCAATGAAGGCACTCTGAGTCTGTAACTGGTCTGTGGCAGAGTGGATAATGTCATATGCAGCTGTGGCGTTAGCAGAGGTAGGAACTTAAACAGCCACCAAGATTACATTGGTAAATTCCCTGGGCAAATAATACAGCCTGAGTCCAACAGCAGACAGTTCAATGTCCGGGCAACAAACCCGCTCTATGATTGTAATATGAACAGGGTTACACCATACTGCCAAACCTTGACTCTTTGAGTACCTTTGTGTGATTCACTGTTCAAAAAAACCTTTTAAGCTTACTTTCTTTTGGATGCCTGACCTTCACAAATAGGTCTGAACAACAGGTGGGGAGCCATTGCCCTCACAATGTGGTAATCTCAGGCAAAGCAATGAATTGAAACTGAAAGGAAGTGTTTAGCCCAGTCTTAGTTTTAATATGCCATATTAAGCCTGCCATATAAATATATATATGCCATATAAATGTATACAGAAAAAAAGCGTCAAGGGCACTGACTTGCTCTTGGAGACAGCCTCAAGTGGCCATTCAAGGAACCACAGATTTCCCATTTTCAGGCTGGCTTTACTTTTCAGCCCTGGGGGAGCTAAAACCTATAATATTTGTACCTTATATAGATACTTTACCATAAGATGTGTGTAGATGCTGTGGGTAAGGTGACCATAATTTTTAACTGTTACCCCTGATGGAGTTTCCCCAGCCCTGCCGAGAGCAATTTGAAAACCCATATTTCTTAGTGTTTGTATATGCATTCAGACAGAATTAATTCAACAAAAATCCAGACGGGTACACAGCAAAACATTTCTTCCTTTATACTCTCAGTGTATGTTATTTCTTCTTTTTTTCAAAACAATCTATTTTTACATTATGTACTAATTTTGTCTCAAATTGATCCAAAGTGATTTTGTCTGTGAGGTAAGCAGCGAGAAAAATGAGAATTGCTATCTCAGGAAGACAAAAAAAAAAAATCTTAGCAGCAGATTTTTCAAGGTGCCATGGCAACAGAACATTCAAAGAATTTTGATGAGAACAGCAGGCAAAGAGAGGCTGATTACAAGGGAGACAATTTATTACTTCAACAGCAAGGGCAACACAGTCTGATTGCGCACACATACACAATCACTGTGTTGTTTTCTTCATCTGAACCACAGTGAAAAAAAATACTGCTTTTCTGCCCCATCGTGACCCTTCAGTCAGAGGATGAGAGAGTGCGGTCATAGTGCTTTGGCATGGAGATGAAGGGCTCAGGCTAGAGCCTGGTAGGCAGAGACTCTTTTAACCTGAAAAAAAAGTCCATTTTAAATCACACAAGAGAAAGAGGCAATCAACACAGCGCTTCAGCTGTCTATCTTAGGTGGCTATTCTCACTTCCCAATCTCACTCTCCGGTGCTCAGCAAACAGACCGTCATCCTGACAAACATAATCACTCAGCACAGATTCGGTGAGCATCTGTCAGTGGGAAATAATGTGGAAAAAACTCCAGGTGAACACCCTTTTGTGCTGAATACACAACTCAGAGCCACAAATAACCTTAGGTTATGACTATTATGTAAAAGTCCCAGTCATCAGGAACTTTGACAGAAAGCTCTGCATAGACACAATATTCCACAAATATGTGCTCATACACTTAATTTGCAAACTAGCAAACTCAAAGGGAATCACCGATGCCACATGGATTGAATGAATATTTATGTTGGATGTTTTACATGAAAATGTGGAGTGGGATAAAGATTTAATGTCACTCAAGTTTGAACTGGTAATTGAAAATCCTTAAAAGTCGTATTCTGACACTCAGCCTGACGAAACCTGCAAAGCCATCACAAGTTCACTTAATGTGTTTTCTTTATCCAAGTGACATTCGGTGCCATTTTGGAAATGTGCACATTGTCTGAGAATTTTAATAATGTCTGACATCTTAATTAGGTTTTAAAAGATATAATCACAAAGTCTGTAAGGTGCTGTAAGCGCTGCTGACAAGTTGCAGAGTACATCAAGGTCTGTAATATAAAGCACCTATTACTGTGCTGAACCGCAGACAGGACTTACCAAGAAATTAGTCATAAGCATTGTGTCATTGTTGCTAGAGTTATAGTTGCCATCAATGTAAAGTCTAGTGTATGTCTGAAGCATTCAAGCATTTCTTCTCTAAATCAAGAAGTAATCTCATCAAAATACCAGCATCTAATCACATTGAAATCTCCCCGCAGCTGAAATGAATTGAGTTTTGTGAAAGGACATCTGACTAGATGGCTCTGGAGGTTGCCATTGTGTGATTTCATGTAAGTGAGTTTCAAGGCTCCACACTGTGGTTTTGTGCTGTAGAATAGACAAGTGTTGGGGTTCAGTGGGCGTATGGAATAGAGGCTACCAAGGTTAAGATAAAAAGAGGATGCTGGCTAACACACGGAAGATGGGTGGCAGTGACTAAAGGCCCTACCTGAGCATAACGGCGCCTCAGAGCAACACTCATCTCCTCTTCTCAGGCCAGCTCTGATAGAGTGCGTTATCGGTACAGACAGGCAGGCTAAATCAGTGGTTGAGAAAAGGTTAAAGCTACTGGTCTGTTTCTTTTCCCATGAAGACAGGCAGGTGAATGTCAAAGCTGCCTGAATCACAGGGGAACGCTCCGGGGCGGAGGGCGAGTCAACCCCCAGGTAAGGCTGTGATTTATGCATTACTTGTGTTCAATGGTGCAACACTGTATTATATTGAACAGTTTATTGATGAGCAGTGTGTCATCTACGGAGGCCACTTTGGTTCCTTGTGCTTTTACGCTCTGGTTATAAGAGCAGATAATTATTTTTTTCAAGCTGGATATTTGATTAAGTTAGGATTAGTTAGGATTCAGGAGACAGACACCCTCTCTACCTTTGAGATAAGGATTAAAACTTTTGATAAAGCATATAGTTAAGCTTGGATCAGGTTACTCTGAATCCTCCCTTAGTTATGCTGCAATAGGCCTAGACTGCTGGAAGCTTCTCATGATGCTTTTCTTCTTCATTCACAGTTTTTCACTGTCTTTGTGTTTGCACACCACTTTGCATTTAATCATTAGTTATTAGTAATATCTGGCTCTCTTCCGCAGTGTGTCTTTTATCCTATCTTCCTCCCCTCAGCCCCGGCTGGCAAATGGCTGCCCCTCCCTGAACCTGGTTCTACCTGAGGTTTCTTCCTGTTAAAAGGGTGTTTTTTCCTTTACACTGTTATCAAGTGCTTGCTCACATAGGGTCATCTAATTGTTGGGGTTTTCATTATATTCTTTTAGGGTCTTTAACTTACAATATAAAGCCCTTTGAGGCGACTGTCGTCATGTTTTGGCATATGCTACCTACACTCACACTGCATTCTATCATTCAGTGCAAGCAAAACGAGGGCTGTGATATTTGACTCCCATCACACCACACTAACAGGCTGTCCAACTAAATAGTAAGATAGGGTCTGGAGAGCAAATATTTTCTCTCTTTTTCTAAGAGTTGACATGTGTTGATGCTAGGAAACAAGACAGTAGTGCATTGTGACATGTCAAGAAGGTGTTGTGTGCAGGTTTACAGTGAAGACCCACCGGACACAAAAAAAACCTCCATCACTTTCACCACTTGCTTACTTTGTCTCTGTGGGCCTGTCAGCAATTGCAAGACAGCAAGTAGCTTCTTTGTTAGAAAAACCCCCCCGATGTAACTATGCCATCAACAACTTTTTTGTAACACCTTGTAAAGGCTGAACTATCTGACTCACCTTCACATCACTTTCTCTTTGATGTTTTTTCAACAAATCACTGCAGAGCCTCCAGTGATTAAGTCTCAGGTTACCTGCTTCCTTACACTGGATGGACGAGATTCAGTACTGCAGAATATTAAGAGCTAAAATTCACTTACTTTTGTGTTGAATTCGAAGTGCCTTCAACAATGCACAGAAAACAGAGTCAGTATTTTTGATTCTCTGTGTACTTTCAAGGACACAAAATGCCCACTACTATGAAGATTTTGCATCTAAATGCACTGCTCACCTCTCTGGCAGCCTAGAATTTATACTGTAGGATTTTATTACTGAGCTCATTTGACTTGGCTCTAGTATGTTTTTCCCCTACTGACAGATAAGCCACAATATTTGCCTTTAGGCTCTTTACTCATTTCTCCTCACATGTTTTCTATAGCCTCAACAGAGCAATAGAGTTGTAAATACACAGTTTCTTGTCTCTACTGGGGGTAAATCTGGGACTATGCAAGATTCCATTAGTGCCCAGGACTCCTCCACCTCCACTGTAATGATTTTGCCCTTCTCCCCTCAGTCCCCTGTGGCAAACCATGAGGACCTGACCCTTTGAAAAGCACTCTTCCCCACCTGACCATCCAGGTTAGGAGATGTTGGAGAGACTCCACTAAGGCGAGGCTTTAGACTTTGGCAGTATCAGCCCCTGGGGTTTGGGGGACTGGTGCCAGCCAGCTGTCTGCTACCTGGAGTCACCTTTAGAACTTAAGCTTGAATTAGATAATGCTGCCGTGGAAGATGTCCTGCATGGTTCATCTTCCCAAGAAGCCAGGCCAATTTGGCTATTGAGAAGCTGCCCCCACTTTGAACCTAAAGTAATCACATTCAAAATGTGGAGCAAAGAGTAGGTTGTTGTGTGGGACAGTTGGGGATATGTTACTCCTGCAGAGACATTGTATATCCAACTTAAAAATAAGCTGTAGAGGTTACAAGTTTGGCATTTAGCAGGTAAAAGACAAGTCTTTTTTATTTTAAAGAAACCTTTCTCCAACTCCCTTGCTACATAAATACAAAGGGCATCAAGAGAAACCAAAGTTTATTGTTATGGTCCCAAGCAATATTCTTCTTATTCCCATAACTGTTAAAACTAATATTAACTGTTATTTCAGCTGCTGTGATCTTTGATGCAGCTCTCTTTTGAGTCACATGTTTCCTTATATATCACATGTTCGTTGCCACTTTCCCTCAGCTTCACACAGTAGTTTCACAGTATTTTCCCTTCCTTCTTGGTGGTTTCAATCGTATTCCATCAACATCCGCATATCTTGTGACAAAGTGGTGACTCACAGTTTTCTGTGTTACATGTAGTGTAGGCGGTAATACAGGTCACAATTTAACCTGACCCATGATGACAGGCTTTCCCACTTTCTTCACGGCCACTGGTGACAGCAAGACTTTAGAAAAGTGGGATACTACATTTCTCCCATATTAGCTTCTATTTGTTGGCTTCATGTTAAATCCAGAATGGGATTTAATTCAGTTCAATTCCATTTTATTTGTATAGCCCCAAATCACAACAACAGTCGCCTCAAGCTGCTTTATATTGTAAGGTAGACCCTACATTAATACACACAGAAAAAAAACAACAACAATCATATGACCCTGTATGAGCAAGCACTTTGGCGACAGTGGGAAGGAAAAACTCCCTTTTAACAGGAATAAACCTCCTGCAGAACCTGACTCAGGGAGGCGCAGCCATCTGCTGCGACCGGTTGGGGTGAGAGAAGGAAGACAGGATAAAAGACATGCTGTGGAAGACAGACAGAGACTAATTACACGTGTGATTCAGCAGAGAGGTCTATTAACACATGCTGAGTGAGAAAGGTGACGGAAAAGGAAATACTCAGTGCATCATGGGAATCCCCCAGCAGTCTCCTCCTATTGCAGCATAACTAAGGGAGGATTCAGGGTCACCTATCCAGCCCTAACTATATGCTTTAGCAAAAAAGGAAGGTTTTAAGTCTAATCAACATGAGGCAGAACCTTCATGTTTCAGGCTCCTGTTCTGTGGAACCAGCTCCCAGTTTGAATTCAGGAGACAGACACCCTCTCTACTTTTAAGATTAGACTTAGGGCTGGATCAGGTGACCCTGAACCCTCTCCTAGTTAAGTTGCAATAGACTAGGCTGCTTGGAGCTTCCTATAATGCGTCGACCTTTTCTTCTTACGTACCTCTTTTTTTTCACTACGTGTTCATACACCACTCTGCATCTAATCATTAATCATTATTAAACTGTACTTTTTGTGTTATCTGTTTTCTGTTTCCCCTCACCGCGCCAGATGCCTGCCCCTGCCTGCCTGTGGCTAGTTTTGCTGGAGGTTTCTTCTTCTAAAATTGAGTTTTTCCTTCCCACTGTTGCCAAGTGCTTGCTTATAGGGGTCGTCTGATAGTTGGGTTTTCTGTCTAATATTGTAGTGTCTTTACAAGTGTCTTTATAAAGCACTTCGAGGTGACTGTTGTGATTTAGTACCATATAAGTAAAACCGAATTGATCTGAAGAACTGAAGTCCACTGATAACCCTACTTGGACCTTAGGTGAAAGAGACACTTCCTTTTGGATGAAAGAACTTACTCTGGCCACTGAGAAAGAAACAAGTAATTAGAGCAGAAACGTCCACCATCTCCTGAATACCTCAGACTTCCAGTAAAGCTGGAATCCAATAAAGTTGTCTGATGACTATGCATTCACTGGATGTATAAGTGATGGACTGGAGGAAGAAAACGGATCAACAGATCAGTGAATCTGTTGCTGAATGTGACAAAGGCCAGGGAGATGGTGGTGATTTCACAAGGAAGGAATAAGATTGCTACACCACTCTTTTGTATTCTGAGCATCAAGCAGAAGTGCAAGTACCTGGGCACCCACACTGAAAAAAACATACTGAACTGGAAGACCAATACTGAGGATGTCAGAAGGAGATGAGCAGGCTTTTTTCCCCGAGGAAGCTGGGATACTTGTGCAGTAGGATGTTGAAAATATTTTACTAGTCTGTTGTGGGAGTCTGCTGGGGGAGCAGCATCACAGATGGAATAAAGTAATCGAGAGGGCTGGCTCTGTAATTGGCTGCAAAGCATACACCTTTGAAGCTGCGGTACAGGGGAGGATACCGAACATACTGTTGTCCATTATGGATAATTCTAAACACCCTCTCCACTCCCTCCTAGACAGGAAGCAAAACACTTTGTCTGACAGACTGATCCAGTGTTGCTGTCACAAGGACTGCTACAAGAAATCTCTCCTGCCTACAGCAGTTATGCTTTACAACTTCGCACCTCTATCTGACAGAGAACTCTTGGCTTTATAGACTTCTGCATCAAACAAACTCTGCTCTATTTGCTCAACTTGGTCCTTTTTTATTTTGTTATTGACTGTGTTTTAGCGGCTTTACTATATTGAGATGTTTTATTTGATTTTATTACAGAGCGTTTTGTTTGTTTTGTTTTCGAGTTAACACAAAAATTATTTTTAGTTATGGAGGATATACATTATCTAGAACAGCAGTCTAATAAGGAGACACCAAAACCCTCAACGGGACACCTATGCAGTTCACTTGATAGAGCATGTGCCCCTTGTACTGAAAGCTCAAGTCTTTACTGTAAAGCTCTGGGTTTGAGGTCACTTCAGGACACTTATGTCATTCACTCTCTCTTCCCCCTCTTCCCTGTCCGATCAAATGAAGGCTTAAAAAGCCAAAAATCCCTGAGCGCACAAACTCTTTTTAATATTATTCCTTTCAAACTCACTCTTCTTCCTCACAGGGCATGCTTTTGTTTGGTATCTTACAACTTATGCAAAATGTAAGTTTGAGAGCAGCTGTTCGGGCTCCATAGTTGTCATTTTATATTGAAATATCGAACGTTGTGAGTGAAGCAACTCTCTTTGTTCCACCTTTATCCATAAACCCCTCAGTTGGACAATAATGCTTCAGGTTAAACAGCTGTTGTTGCTCTTTCTACAGAGGAATCAAGTATGTAAACAGGAAGAGAGAGTGAGAGTAAGTGAGAGGGAAAGAGAGAGAGACAGAGGGGTGGGGTCGAGCCTTGGGCACCCACAGCACTGCAACTTCAATAGATAACACTAAGTATGCTCAGCGTTTTCACCCCCAAAGCACTTTTTCTTCCTCCTTCCTGCCACTGTCATTTTAACCAGACTTGTGATAGAGCCCGTTTGCTGTGATACCCCATTAATTTCCCCAGTGGCTGATCATTCAATATTCAGTGCCTAGTGTTATGCAGCTCCTGCTGTGGATCAAGCTACTAAGGCTGTTTTCCCCCTGACCAATATCATCAGAGCTCAAAACAATCTCTATGAGAGGATCATGAGATCAAACTAAGGCCAGAAAAATAACCTTGTTTCAAAAAAAATAAAATAAATCTGTATCTCTTTGAGTTGTCAGTCTGGTTGTAAATATGTCTGTTCTACATTAATATGCATTGAGAAAAATGTGACAGCGTTACTGGATAAAATATAGACAGGCTGCGATCCATTTTAATGAGCTGATCTTTCTCATTGTGTGTTTAGCAATGACATCTTTATGATGCACAAAATGTTCTTTCAAAATGCTCCTTATGCAAGAGAAAGCACACGCAGACACTGGTGTCTCAATCCAAATACCAAAAATGAAGTGCATAAGTGATATTAAAATTCAATTTTAATTTTAATTAAATAAAAGAAAAAAAAAAGTCAAATAAAGTACAGGCACAAATAGCAAGGTTTTACACAGAAGGTGAGTTTAAGTTACTGGCTACACATGTCATGTTGGGCTGCATTCAGAAAAAAAAAGAAAATAAATATTAGCCAAACTGTAACTCTGTAGAACAAAGAGTGAATAAAAACCACGACTCATGCTTGTTAGTGCCTTTATTGTATACATTCATTGGTAATGGAGTCAGTCTAAAGCATGAGGGGGAAGATCAGTTGGTGTTTAATCCTGTCTTGGTATAACTGCGTAACTGCAATGGGACTCTTTTGAGCAAATAACTCTGGCAATGATGGTTGAGAGACTGAAATCTCTTTATGCACCATGACAGCGTTAGAAATATTTAAAATGTTCACAAATGCATTGATAGGGAAAAAAACCCCCTAAAAGCTACATGTGATCTGATATATGTCACGTATATATGCTGCCAAGCTTCTGTGGGAAATATGATCACAGTGTGGAGTGTTATTATTCTAGTCCATGAAGTGCTGTGTCCTTAGTGTTTATATGTGGGTGGTTGTACCAGCACAGCTGCTTAAAAATGTCCATTATTTTTAAGTGTTTATTAAAATAAATAAATAAATAAAAATCTTCCAAAGACATTACAGCATCAGCTGCTTCCAAACAACATCTGTTTCTGCTCATATGTCAAAACCCTCTGGGAATCACAAATCATATTCATTTGGAGCACAGGAGATATTGATGAAACAACAGCATGCGAACGATATCGGACACAGAGTCCCAAACACGATGCTTATCTTAACTTTTTGATTAGAAAGTAGTTCGGCTTCTTCATATCAGTGATTTGTACGACTTTAAAAGCATTTCATAAATAATGTCATCCTCTAAATGGGAACGACAAGTCAGAAAATGGTTCTTGTTCAGGAGTGCATGCGTTAACAACTTCTTCTTCTTTCTTTTTTTTTTTTAATTTGAAGACCTTTTGGTAGCTTGATAACAAGACTGCACATATCAGTCTAAAAGTCCCTGCGTGCGAACCAATCACTGGAGACTAGTGTATGTGCCTAAATTTCCACTGATTTTACGTCAGCGTTGATGCATACTCATTCCAACAAACTGGTCTTGCCAGAGTTTAAAACGAAGAGTTGAGTGAAGTAAAACAGTTTAGCGTTTTCCTCTATTTAGCAGCTATGCCTCATGGGCGAGAAAAACAAACAAACACTGGTCACTTAAAATATCCCAGTTGACTGACTAATTGTCAGTCCTCCCGCTGCACTCGCTGCACAGAAAAGTCTCTTAAAAAATCAGCAGATTTAAAGGTCTGGACCTGGGCAAGGTCTTGATTATGTTTTTGCAGTTTCAAGTAGATTGGTTTGGACAAGACGTTGGGTAAATTCTGCTTGTTTTACACATTATAAACTCTATACTAGCTGTTTTAAACAAGATCCTCTTTGAACCGAACATTTTAAAGTCTTGTCACAGTATTGCTTTAAGGGCCTTGAATGAATTTACCCAACATATATCATTAATTTGCCTGAGCGTCAAGCACAGTTTAATTAATGAGAAAGTCATCTGAAGCACGTTAGTTTTTACTTCACAGTAAAACTACACAGTATCGTACTTTGTTCTCTCTGTGCCGCGAGGCCACTGATGATACTCCCAGACCTGAGATCTGCAGAGAGAGCGCTCCACACAGCAAAATTATTGGCTCACGGTCTGACTCATGCAGGGCTATCATCAATTCCGTGTGTTATCTTGACGAACTTAGGGATTCTTTTCGAGCTTTTATCATGCATGGAATATTGCTGGCACGAAAGGTGTTTACTTCAAGTGACAAAAGAGAGAGCTCGGTGGCTGAAATGAGAAATTCTGAAGGGGAAACTGCAGATAGAGAGTGTTAAAAAAAATATGCCTGTAAAGTATCTGTAGTGCAGAGTGAGTGAAGAGGTGTTTGAGCTCTAACCTTGGGAAAAACTACAACTTATCCTGATGTTGAAATTGAATCTAATTAATATTACATCAGGTATATGATGAACTAAGAACATTTGTACAAGTTACCCTAATGTGTCGCATTTGGTTTAGTTTGAGAAATTCAGTTGTGTGATCTTGTCTGGATCCAGCAACTTTTTCCTTGATTCTGCAACAGTTACTCATCCTTTTTGCTAACCAAGTTGCTCAGGCTGTCTTGGATGTGTGGAAGACTCTTGGCAGCAGCCACTTCAACTTCAAGCAGAACTGAACGCACCAGAGCGCTTCAGAGTTAGTGAGTGATTAGGACCAGTTACTGGAGAGCAGCCAAGATTAGAGTCATTGGAAGGGCAGGTAGGGCGTAAATCGCCTGTGTTCGATTCAGACTACTCATCATTCTCAACCCCTCGCATTAACTGATTTTTCCATTCGCTCATTGGCGATGGCCAACATGAATGAAACAATGTCAAATTCAGTACAATTTCTGAATTGCTATCTCATTTAGCCACCGACTAACCTGTACTCACAGTGCTCCAGCGTACGACAGCAGATGAAACCGAAAACATTCATGCACTGGCACAGCATCAGCTTAAAAACAGGAAAAACAACATAATGCTTCAGGATTGGTGTTAAAAGAATAGTTTTGAAAAATATGCTTGATTTGCCTCTTTTGAATGAGTTGGTGAGAAAAATATCACTCTTTGTTCAGCAAAATTGATATGGCCCTTTGAGAGATTTAGCTTAACTTAGAATCTGTGGGAAGCTTGTCAATTCTTGCACTATATTATTGTAACACTCGCTGAAAATATCTTGCAATGTAATTTAGAAAGCATGAACACTTTTTGAACATTCAATTTTCTGTTTCGCTCTGACATTCGCAGCTGAAAAGCGCTTGCTGCAACGCAATCAAGAGACAATGGCAAGCAGCTCTGCCAAGTTAACATACAGCAGGAGCCAGTCACTTTGACAGGTATTCCTCTAAATTAATATGAGAGGAAACATTTAAGTTTTATGTAAAACCCCTGGAGGGGAAAAATGAAACTTAATTATGGAAATAAATAGCAACGGTTATAACTAGTGTTTGGGTATAAGATATAACTGGGGGTGACTAACCCTGACAGAAAAAGACAGCTTTTCAAACTAAGTGCTTAATTTGTAATAACATCAACTGAAACAGAAAAAAATGCTTCCTGCATTATTCTGACTTGCAATCGGCAACATTTGTGGAGCTATATTTAATTCAGCAGTCAAACAAACGAATGATAGCACCCGCAACTGGCAGTGGGCAAATAAACAAAATGGGACACCTCTAGTAGGGCAAGATGACATAAAATTAATACTTCATCTGCCTACACATGAATCTTTGTTAGGAAGTAAATAACAGCCAAGGAACCTAAACAAAGGCCAAGATGTGGGTAAAAATATCTTCTTATTTAAATGCTTAATGTGGATTTAAAAACAAATAGTGTATCAACAACGCTGCAGCTGAACAACATTCTTCCGGTGTGATCAAGTTATATATGCATTTAGAAAAATAAAAGCTAATCTAAGAAAATGTACACTTCCTAGGACTTTTTTTCATGTTTTGGTAACTAGTATTTCATGATATGGTCAAATGTGTGTATATATATATATATATAAAGTTGGTCTTAGGATGTTGTTTGGGATTTGGGTTTAGGCTTTTCTGAGAAATCCTACTTGCAACTAAGGAAGGAGGTCCCTACGCTCTGACCTGGATTAACTGCTCTCGTGAGTGAAGGTTTGCAAATTCGTGCCATCTATTTTATAAATGTACACAGGTTGCCAACACATTGTAATTCATCCAAGTCTGTGCCAATGAGCATATCTTGTCAGTAAGTAACTGGTTGCCAACTGATTGTATTCTGGTTATTTAAAACCAAGGTAACCAAGGTTTCACCCATGCTATTCTGCTGTTAAATCACCATTATGTAGCAACTACATGTTACCTAAAGAGAGTGCTATTGTGATTGATACAACTAAGGAGGACCAGAAGCTACATTTTCCATCTTTTTTAGCAGACAAAGTATTGAATGTGGTGAAATACTCAGGTCATATGTTAAGAAGTTATCTATATTTGTGATGATGATGATGAAACGAAGCAACAGTGCTGTAAGTTGTACATGCAAGTGAATATGTCAGCATAAAAGAGTTAAAGTGGCCCATTTTCAAGCCTATTGGACCTCTTTTTATACAGCTCATTTGTGGGTTAATTAGAGTAAAGCCATAAAGAAAAACTGCAGGTGGCTTTCCAGGATGCATTAAGAGTTTTCCTTAGACATCCAAGATGGACATCTGCAAATCCAATGTTTGTCATGAGTAATGTTCCAACTTTTCATCTCTTATCGATGAACTATGTGTACAAATTTATGTGCTATTTGAATGTGGTAATCTTGTCAGAAATAAAGAAAAAGAAGACAAGAGGTTGATGTAAATCTCTACTGGGAAGTTCTGTGTATTTAGACAAAAACAGATTTGCGATTGTTTTTCTGATTTATCGTAAATACACTGGTGTTCTTTTCCCCAACTTAAACCCATTCAACTGCAAACTCACAGACTGATAGCAGACTGACTCTGTCTTGTTTTTATCATTGCTTTGATGGTAACTGTTCCCCAGCAACCATTTCAAAGACAGCAAGATCACAAGTTCATTGCAGACAGTCACAGCAATTTTGATTGTGCCACAGTCTTCAATCACTCTTTTCCATAGTGTGTTTATAACTTTTTGTGGTTAGGAAATCAGGCCATTTTCAGTTTCGTCATAATACCCTGTACACAAAGATTTGTAAAGCTCCCATTCCAAGTTTAATGTGGAGGAGCTACACCGTGTCCCCAACCCCCTTCATGACCTTCTGGAAGAAATGTGACATTAAAAATGTTTCCTTTAACTGAAACACCAACTTTGAGCAAGGCCTTATCGCCAGACATCTGTGGCTGACTTCATATATTCTTTTGTGTCTGGATGAGAGCAAATCTCGGCAATGTAGTGGAAAGCAGTCCCAGAGGAGTGAAGGCTGCTGTAGGGCCATGTTATTACCCAGAGTTTCAGAAAGAGATGTTCAAAGGAAGGTGTGTGCGCACTTTTAGCTATTAAGTGTGTACTCTAACAGTGTCCCTTATGTTCATTTAATCCTACAAGGCAGGCTTTGCATGTTAATAATAGCATTTTTTTAACCCAAATATGGCAACAGATACATAAAATCAAAAATCCCAAAATACACATGAGACAATATGTTAGTTTCAGTCATTTAATACCTGTGTTGTAACAAAAGTTATACACCTCATTTAAATTATCCCAACTAAGCTCTGCATGAATCCAAATCTGAGAAACTGTGAGATAGTCAAGGTTATTAATTTGGCAGTTTCTGAACTGGTGGTAAATTGGCAGCGTTTTCTCTTAGACACAGATATTTCTGTAACAGTACTGCCAAGAATCTTAGAAATATGGCACTGCATCATACTGTCAATGAATTCCCTGCAAAAAACCTTGAGTTGTTCTTTTTTCCCAGTTTCCAGTATTGCCTAAACTGTTGCTTTCATGTTATCCAAGGACTGCAGGAGAAAGCAGGGTTGTTTCCAGAGCATTCACTGAGTATAACGTTATCATTTAGTTTTTTTAAAATTATATCAACAAAATGGAAATAAAATGTCTTCAGATGTTATTCAAACATTTTAGCTTGTAAGAGTCTTCAGAGAGGTGATTCTGTGGTAAGTGGAGCATAATTACTTCCAATTTGCAGCTTGGAGTTTTATGAACTGAACATGATTCAGATGAGTATGCAGTTAGCGCTCAAACACTCTCTGCTCCCATCACTTATCAGACTTTAGAAAAAAACACTCAAAGAAAAAAAA
>NW_005187492.1:1309858-1399590 GCF_000239375.1 Pundamilia nyererei
GCAAGATAGACAGCGCACAGTGTGCTTTGAGGCAGCAGCCAAGAAAGCTTTAGTCCGCGTCTGTGAATACCCATGTGTACACCTGTGTGCATACCTGTGTGGATCAGCATGCTTGCATTCCAAAGGTTTCTCCATGTAATGATCTTGGAGCTTGGAGTTTTATGAACTGAACATGATTCAGATGAGTATGCAGTTAGCGCTCAAACACTCTCTGCTCCCATCACTTATCAGACTTTAGAAAAAAACACTCAAAGAAAAAAAAAGGAGGGTCTTTTTCAGATCGGTACATTTCAGTTACTCGGTTATGGCAATAAATCCAATTTATCTGTAATAAGTGGACCTCTTTAGCATTTTCATAAATCTGAAAGTATCTTTTGAGACATAATAAATGTATCATTTCTCATAATTTAAAATAGTTGATGAAATCCCACGTACACGCTGTTTTAAAAAAAAAATTGATACTCTTCAGGTGAGTTTTGTTAGCTTGTTATTCCACGACAAACTAACCAGATAAAAGATATTCGAATTTCCCAGAGGAACCCACCCGAGGGATTAATAAAGTTCTATCTTATCTTATCTTATCTTATATGAAGTTGTTTCTAAGTGCTGAACTTATATTTAGAAGCATTTCACTGGAACTCTCAGTATGAAGTCAAAAGAGATGCCAGTGTAAGTGAATGGGGCATAATTACACTAAATAAATAAATAAATAACTAAATCTACTATAGAAAATAGTAAAGAAAATCCTTTAAGATTGGCCAAAACCAACAAACCAACCAGCTCAGAAACACCACAAGGCCTGGAAAACCACAGAAGACAACTAAAATGCTTAATGAGTGAATTATTTCTATGTTTAAAAAAAAGAAGAATACAAAAAGAAAATAAATAAAAGAAACACATTCACAACATCTACCAAGTAGGGGTATGTTATCATTGCCAGAGTCTACAATCAAGCGATGTCCTCATGAATGTAAATGGGTTTACCAAGGTTTAACAGCAAGGTGCAAACCACTGGTTGCACATAAGAACAGGAAGGCCCAATTAGAAAGCCCGAGAAGATGGAAAAGAGCCTTTTCATTTCATTTTACCCGTTTTTGTAAAGCAAAGGTTAAAATGCCTGAATCATAAAATGATTTGTACTAGATTTAGCTGCTCGCTAATTTTTATCCACAGTTCCTGGGCAGGTCAAATAACAGTTAGAAATACATAAAAACACATCATCAACAAACAAATTCAACTAATACAAATGCAGTTAATAATAACAGGCCAAACACACCAGCTAAATTATTTTATAAGCCCTAACACAGTATCCAAATCTCAAACGTCTGTTACTATTGCACATAAATATTAATAAAAACATTAAAACAATATCTAAATCTAAAAGAACCAAGAGAATTGAAAACATAATGTTGACATTCCCTGATAGCTTTTAAAGAAAAGGCGGATTGAGAGAAAGTGGAGTTCCTTGTAAGAATACTACAGTCCCCTCGAGCTGCTGATCTCAAAGCTTTGATTGTGTTTTCTGTGCAGAGCTGAAAAAAAACTTTGATGGGAAATGGGGTTACAATGTTATGAACAATTTCAGAAATAAGTCACACATCAAGATTGAGATTTAAATTCTCAAAGCTTAAAACACTATATTTACTAAGGATGTTGCAGTGATGAAAATACATTGGTTTCCTCCCTTGGGAGGTCTCTGTTGGGAGAGATTTATCTTGAACAATAGAGGGAAACATCATATAAAATAACACATACATAAAAACGCTCATTTAGAATTTCACCAAATAAAATTGATACCTATTAAAATTACAGTTTGATACTCTGTAAATTTTCTTGAGGGCACTGACTTATTAGAAACTAGGAGATTTTTGCCCTTAGTAATTTTCAGACCCGGTTTTATCACTGACCCCTCAAATATCTCCTGGAGGGGACCATCCCAACTATCTGTCTTGCCGTTTGATCAAATTTTGAACTTGGGATCTTAGCCTGACAGAGCAGTTGCAAAACCATGTAGTGATACCATAACTGATAACAGATTCAGTAGTGACCCTACTAAATAGTAACACGATGCATTTATCCAACTTCATCAATATTGTTTATTTTATGACCAGAAACTTTCTAGAAAAAAGTCTTTTGACAGAAACTAAAATCAACTTCTACCAGAATGATGTGAAGATAAAAGAAGGGGGAAAGGAACAGAGTGTGATCCAAAGCATACTACATCATCTGTCAAATACACTGTTATGGCATGGTCATGTATTGCTGCTAATAGAACTGGGTCACTGGTGTTTATTGATGGTGTGACTGCTGATAGATGCAGCATGATGAATGTTGAAGACTGCAGGGCTATGCTTTCTGCACAGATGCATTTAAATGTTGCAAAACTGATGAGACAGCACTTCACAGAGCAAATGGATAATGACCCAAAGCTATCCAAGAGTTTCTCAAGTCAAAGAAATGGGTTACTCTTCAATGGCCAAGTCACTCACCTGATCTCAACTCAATAGAGCATGTTCTTTTAGTTACTGAAGGAAAACAGGAACACCAATAAACAAGCAACAACTGCGGGTGGCTGCAGTAAAGGCCCAGCAGACCATTTCAAGGGAGGAAACTCATTTGGTGATGCTCCATGTCTTGAGGCAAAACTCTCTGATTACCCAGGGATCTGGTTAAAATATTAAAGCAGAGTTTACAAAGTACGAATTAAAAACAGAAACAAAAACCAAAAGAAACACATTTGAAATATAAGCTATCGGTTGACATTTCACAAATTACTGTGTACAAGTAACAGTAAAAGGTTACATCTGGTGGTTTCTACCTTACATATTCGGCAGCAGGTGTAAAAGACCGTGTTTACAGAAGGTTTTAACCTTAGCATAAGATGTACTTTTAGAAATACCAAGTGATATGTGGGACATAGCGTAAGCATGGTTTTTGTGCTTATGCATTGTTTATGCATCGAGCCCCCGGAGTGCAGTATACCGGGGAAGTAAAAATATATATAAGCTTGGAAAAATATTTCTCAGCTCGATTACACGCACTTGAGCACTGGTTGGACACGATGGTTTCCACTTGAAACAAGTAGCATTAAATTAGACGTGTTACGTAAAGACAAGAGGCTTGTGCGTGAAGATTTGACAGCCTCCCCTGAAACTGCATCATCAACTACACTGTAAAAAGGGTAAAATGTCAGCCTATAGATGTCTGGTTTAACTGACTATCCAGCCCAAGTCTTCTGAGAACAGCATAGTGACATTTGTTAGCTGCACTACTCTCTAAAACTGGCTCTGCCTTGCAGGTGACCTTCCCAGGTCTATTTTTGTCAGGTAATGACTATCATTATGAATGCATTTGCTTTACATTGCTTGTGCTGCAGCGGCCGTGCTCAGGTACAGACATTTAGGCTGCAACAGTGGTACAGTGCTGATCACAGTGAATCTGACCAGCATCTGTAGAAAAGCTGATGGATTGTCAGGTTTCCGAAATCCTCGTTCAGAGAAGAGGTGGAGGTGCCGCTGCCCTATCAGAGTGTGCTTCAGCGCCTCCAGCTCCCTCTTGATTGCCTGACATTCTTTATCAACAGTCAAGTAATTCTGTTCCCTTGGCAACAGTTTCCTGCTGATACAAAGGATCAGGTATCACCTTGAAAGTTTAAGAGTGTGGTTGGCAGCCTTGGTGTTTTCATTTGCGTGCAGCTGCACCATCACTTTCAAGAGGAAACTATAGCTTAGCTGTCAGGTTTAGGCTTTTATTTTCATCCCCTCCCTGCACTGCCCTGCATTCAGGTCATGATATTCATCTATTAACTAATCTTTACCACCTCTGACCAGTCACTGCGCTGCAAAAAATCATCTGCACAGGGTTTTTTTTTTAAATGTGCTACATCTGTTCTTCTTCTAGGAAAGGTCTCTGCTCTTAAAAATGGTTATAGTGTAACTGCAATCTAATTTATCTTTTTAAAAATACAGCAAAGATGACCAAGATTAGGCTCTCGCATAGAGCCTGGGTTTAACATTTCAGACCGGCATATAGATGATGCATTCACACAAAAACAATCACGCTTATCTTTCACTGAACATGTTTTATTGGCTAGCAAAACAACCTTATTAGAGTGAAGTAGAAATGAAAAATAAGAAAGAATATGATAAAGCCATCTGTTTCACAGAGCTTTAATATTGTTATGTTGCTGTTTCTTCAGTGTACACAAACCTGTGCAAATGTGTGCAATTTTCCATCTAAACACTAAATGTAATTTTTTACTATACTATACCCTTTTTAAAAAAGTGTCAGACAGGATCCATTGTATCAAGTTTTGAGAGTAGAGCCAAAGGACGACGAGAGGACAGAGTTGAACAATAGATGAGCGTTATTGTATAGCTGATGGCTTTACAATAAAGCTCCCCCCCACCAAAAGAACACAACCTAAAAACAAGAGAGTTCACACAAGAAACACAGCAGGGAAGCATCAGACAATCTGACAAATAACACAAGAGAGACAGTCAAAATAGAGTTAAAATACACATACATAGACAGGCTAATCATGGGAATAAGACACAGCTGGGGAAATGAAGCACAAGTGAAACTAATAAGAGCAGCCCCACAAGGGAAGTAACTAAAACTAAAACACAGGAGACAAAATAACTACCAAAATAAAACATAAAATAAAAAGACAACATGTGAAACAGGGATGAAGAGGGAAGAACGTCACAGGATGAATAACTCTAAAGGACCACACAGAGGGAACAGTGAGGAACAAATAAGCTCTACAACTACTAACAGAGAATATAATAATAAGCCTGAATAAAGAATAGAAATCAAAACCCAAAGAATAAACACAATCCCTAAATTTCAAACAGTAATAAAACCTTGAATCCAAAGCCCCGGATCAGGACACATTATTCAAAATGTACATAGGGTGAAAACCTCCCTTGCTTCCTTCTTTCTTCACCTATCCGATAAGCATCTTGATTTCACATTGAGTGAAATTGGGTCCCATGTCCATGAGTGGAAAAAAGACTAAGGAAGGAATATGTCTAAGAAATGAATGTGAACAATGTTTTTTTTTTTCATCTGGCCACTAATATTTGATGACTATGAGGATATTTTGCAAAATATAATATAACAGTGTTGTTAACCCTTTGACTTGGGCCTAACCAAACAAACAAGTAGAAATCATCTGCACAGCATTTCTTTCCTCTCTATCTGTATTTCCTCTACACTTGTTGAAATTGTGCGTGTTCTGGGGCATATATATATATTATGTTCTGGTTACTGCTCGATGAAAAGAAAAAGGAAAAAGGAAAAAAAAATCATCTTCATTCACAGCCGGATGAATGAATCTTACCTGTCAATCACAAGTCATTCAAAGTCTCATAAAAAATGTTTGCATCTGCTTTGAAGTTTGATTTTAAAAAGATTAAAATCCGCTTTGCACAAAAGCTTTCACTAATTACATATGTCAACTCGTTCAGTCTGTGCTTTCTTGCATTTATACTGTAATTAGAGAAATAAAAACATGCAACTCAATCTGTCAATCTCAAGCCGAGAGCATTAATTCAGCAATCTGCAAATGAATATTATTGTAGTGTTTCTGTCAGTAATTCTGGCAGATAATTGAGGATATGAAACATGTCATTTGTTACATGCGCTTCAGTTAGATTCAATTGAAACTCAGGTTTGTGTGTAAACATATGCACTGCAATTCTGTGAAAAGGCAACGGGGACAAAAATGAACAAAAAATGAAGTCAGAGAGAGGCATTGATTTTTTTCATCTCTCCAGCCTCTTCTTGTTCTGTATCTGACCTGCAAACACACACGCACGCACACACACACACACACACACACACACACACACACACACACACACACACACTGATCATTATTCACTGACTTTCACCCTATTAGTCTCAAGTTTTCCCTATCTGCTTCCTTTGTCAACTCATATATCCCTGTGTGTTACATCTCCTACTGTGCTGTAGTAGCAACACTTTCTTACTGTAGGTCCCTTATGAAAAGGTTTATCCAGTGCCCAAGGTCTTCTCGTGTCAAAGGTTAGCATGTGCTAGATATTACATAGGGAGGCAAACACTACAAATGAAAAAAGAGAGAGGACCAACAAAGGAAAGATTTGAACATCAAAACTGGTTCACATGGCTGGCTGATCATCATGGGTCAGAGGGTTTGTAATATTCACTTATACGCTTGCACTTCAGGTGCATTCATGTGCAAAGAGTGAGCAGTGAAAAGTCTGCAGTATCTGTCAAAATACACTGAATGTGAAGAGACGTGCAGCCATATTTGGGGCTTTGTGGGCTTTTTAAACAGCTCAAGTTAATCCAGGACATTTCAGTTTATTTGTAAAAAATATCCCACACAAAAGGCTAGGTAAATGCAGATGCATTTTCTTTACACTGCCCAAATGACAATGACTACACTTGGGTGCAATTTTTTTTCTCTTGCAAAATACTACTAGCTACATTTGCCACCATTATGTATGTATATTTTTCTAATAACGCTATTAGATGTTTGGTTGCTATCTTGCTGTTGTCTTACTAGTCAAATACCAATTTACATAGACAATTTTTTCCTGAGGCATAAGCAGCTGCTTGGGGCCCCACACCAGCAGGGGGCCTACAAGAGCACTTGAAATTTCACCTAGGACAGGTTGATAAAAATCTATTTTTGTTTGTGTGATAAAACGAGCTGTGGTAACATTCATGCCAGCTGTAACTGTTTAGATCACAATAAGTATTTAATTGACTTTGAATGAGCCTTCAGTTCAGTATAGTGAGCTGAAGCTATGCTGTATGTAAACCATAAGCATTATGGTTGATAACCTACTTTTAGGTCACCAGTCAGTTAACAGCTTATAACACATGTGGTCTTCACTTCTGCATTATGTTCCTAAACATTTTAATGTATTATAATTTTGAAAAACTTCATTAGATAGTTAGAATGTAAAGGTTTTCTTCTGGGTAAAATAAATGTTACTAATAATGTAACCATGCCTTTCTGATGGGAATAATCTAATAGGGTACCCTTCAGTCCTCGACCTATGACAAGTGGAATGATATCTAAGTCGTGAGTAGCATTGTATCATTATGAAACAGAACTTCTGTTTTTATAGACTTGATAACAGCTTTACATGATCCACATTCCTATTTTGAATCTCGTTTTCTTGTTTTGTTTGGTTTATTTAAGTGGGTAAAATAAACTCATGCTATCTCATTAACTGTTTCCCCAGGAGAACTGCAGAAATCTTTTCAAAGACTGGCAACAACATCTGCCCATGACGCTTCCCAACTTTTAATATGACATGACAGATTAAAAGTGCTCTTCATATTTCTGAAAATGAAGAGCACTTTCCTAATGAATATTTTGCGTTTTAATTATTTTTTTGTTTTCCTATTTAAGTTTCTATTTAATTGATTTAATTTTTTCTGGTTTTACATTTGCATTGGCAGCACAGTGCCACGGTGATTAGCACTGTTGCCCCACAGCAAGAAGGTTGTTTGATGTGGAGTTTGCATGTTCTCCCCATTTTTTGCGTGGGTTCTCTATGGGTGTCCTCCCACAGTCCAAAAGACCTTCAGTTAGTGGGGTTAGGTTAATTGGTCATTTTAAAATGAAATATTTGCAGATTATAATATACATCTAGCAAAGGTTTTAGCTAAAGTTATCCAACTGTGATCGAGAATAAAGGACCTGAAGACAAAAATAGCCTTACAGAAGTAGTCATGGGTACAGAGTAGGATGAGTTGGTAAAGCCATGTCAGTCATGTGGGCACACACTGGCACCAGTAAACATAATATAATATAGAACTGTATAGATTATTAATGCATACTGTATGTGCAAATCATATAACTGGAGTATAGCAGGCCCTACAGACACCCTCGAGTTAGTCTGTGAATACAGAGTGGATTATATGTGTCATGCGGTGTGAAATGGTTGCAAATGTGAGCTGAGATGGGTCACTATGAGGACCAGCATGAGCAAAAGCCCTTGAAATGCTTGAAAATATCATTCCCACTATTGCTGAGATTTGTCAAGGCAGCATTGATTCGAACTGTGGAAGGAAGGGTGACATGCACAACATGCTGAAACAAGCATCTTCTGAGCCCAGAGCAGCAGCACCAATATTTCATCCTGATCTCTTTCCAATAGGTGGCTGCAACCACAAACATAGGCACACCTGATTTACTGCTGCTTAAAAATGTAATTATAAGTCTTGACAAATATAACCCCTCTCCTGTCTTATCAATAGGTCGGTGAGTGTGTTACGGGTAAGACTCCTTCATAGATGGTGCAAATTTCTATTCTTTATGTACTTCCACTGAAGGTGTCACATTGATTATTGTGCAAGTAATAAGCAGTCTTGGCAGTGTGATTAGTGCGGACAAACCTCAATGCGTTGCTGCAACACTGTCTTCATTATTTCTGTGTGTCACAGTGGAGAACCCATAAACAAAGCACGTCTGAGCACAGAGTTGTTATAATGATGCGGTTTAGTTTATCAAATGATGTCACTGTGGTGTTGTCACAAATATAGCCTCTGTGGATCCTAGAAATAAGCCAGTAGCCCCTTGCCAAATGCTCCCTAATGAACTGTGCAGTATTTCTTGTGCAAGTATAGCATGGCATACACAAACTTGGGTATATAAAGCACGCATATTAGCTTTTAATAACTGCACTTGCACTATATGCAAAAATGAGAGAAAACTGAAAAAAATAAATAAAAGGGAAGGTGTGTTTTCTTTGCTCATAGGACAATATAAAAGATATTTATCCATACTGTCTAAATTCAGGCATTCCTTTGTACTATGGGTTTATCCTGCAAAAAGAAATAGTTCTTTAATATTTAATGTAGAAACTGCACTGCAATATCATCATCAATTTATACAAGGCTCAAGTGACATTCACAGTTTGTAAGCATATTCCTTTTCTTAGACGCAGTGGATTGATATGCACGATCAAGGCAATTAAATAGGAATTTGTGGACAATTAAATTAAATGGCACTAATTGCTTCAATCATCACCTTACCATTCATTTATTACACAACACCACAGCCAGGAATATATTCATCTTCTGTTAAGGGTCCAACGGCAGCATGAAATTTCCATTAGCAGTGTCTCTGAGCCACAAAATCTGTATTTTCAATGCTGACTGTTTGCTTTTCTTTGTGTGCATTGCTTTCTCCTGTCTGCCAAATATGAAGTTAATATTCAGAGAAGGATTCAAGATTAGGAGCACAGACTTTATCACTATTTTTTTAGCTGTTAATTTTTTTAAGAGTTAGGTGGGACACTCACTAGGGTTTCCAGCAGAAACCGAGCTACATTCTGTTGGTAGATTACATCACAAACAAGAGTCAAACTCATTTACAAGTGTGTATCAAGTAGTGTTTTGCCCTGGAGGTTAATGTTTTATCCTATAACGGTATTGATTCTTGTTACAACATGAGCAGATATAGTCTGTTTCAGTAGAAGCACATCTCTATATACAGTATAAACACTGTAGGAAATCCTTTCATCCACACTGGAAACAGATTTTATGTATTGTTACTACTCTTAAACCACAAAACATTACTTAGTTCTATGCAAGCCATTACTTAACATTTATACTTAGACAATAAAAACACGAGTTTGTCTAATTTAACTAGATTTCCTAGACAAACACTGTAACATATGTATGCACAGACATTTAAAACGAGGTATGGCCTTGACATGGACATGATGCAAGAAGTCATCTGTGTCCACATGGACTGCATAAGTGTCCAGATCTGTTGGTGAGGAATTTCTCTCCATTGCTGGATGGGTGCAGGCTGCATTTGTGAGTGGTCATCAGCTGTGGCTAATTATGATGTACCAGCATAACAGATGTACTAGGACTAAATACTGGTCAAGAAAGTGTCTGGATATGATTCTGATTCAGGCCTGCGCTACTCTGGCAGTGTGTTGGTGGGGGTTGTCCTACTAAAACAGCCATGGGTGGGGTGCTGTTGCAACAGTGGGATAAGTACAGGTCGGAGCACCTCTACTGTCCAGTGATCATTTCCACCAAGACCAGTCAGATCAGAGATGGTACTCTCATGAAGACGTGAGGATAAAGCAATATCCCAGACACGCCTGCCAGCATCCAGCATGCTTCAGTCAACTTTGGTTAGTCACAGTATGTTACACTAATGACAATGTTGTGCAGACTGTTTTTTTGTGTTCTGAGACCAATGCTTTGAGAATGCAATAAACTGAACCAATTCTGAGGTGTACAAGTAAGTTCATTTGTCTTTGGTAAATGAATTACCAATCCTGTCAGTCGCTGAAACCAATCAACTTGAGCAAAGTTATTTAGGTTTTCTAAGAAAGTAAAATTATGTACTGAGAAATGGTTTTAAAGCAGAGATGGAAAATGTGTTTTACAAAATAAAACTTGTGTTTCTTTTTTTTTCTATTTTTCTTTTGATGAGTGTAGGCTTCCACTGATTTTTGTAAATTGCATGAAAAGGTCAGATAGTCATCACTGACATCAACAAGGCATCAGTGCAGCTGTGTTTGGAATTGATTTTTACTTTAAATTATTATCTCCATTGTAGAGACAATTCATGAGCTAATTCAAACTGATATGTAATGCTATTGTGGGTAACTTGCAAACATGAGATCTTTAGAGCATTGGGCAGCTATTACTGATATATATTCCTGGATAAACTGAGGATATTTTCACCCACAATGATGTGCACAGAATTCCAGTTAAAATCCCAATTAAATGAAAGCATGTTCAAGGTAAATGAAATTCTAACAATTAAAATTGAAGCTACATTTAAAAATAATCCCATCAAGTCATTCAAATCTTTGCTTTATTGTGAAAGTCTCTCTGGTATCAACCACACAGTTTGAGGAACCTTGAGTGACATGTGTTGGCTTTTGCATTGCCATTGGATTTTCAAGTGCATACACACGAACACCACTCAGCCACAATATTAAAGCCATGGCAGGAGAAGTGAATGACACTGATTATCTAGTTACAGTGCAATGTTTTACTCTAAAACCTTGGGTCCTGGCTTTTACTTTGACACTTGCTCCCCATACTGCAAAAGCAGCTCAGAATGGCTTGACGATCACAATGACGGCCTAAGGAATTTATCTGGCCTCCAAACTCCCCAGATCCCAATCGAACTGAATATCTGCAGGATGAGCAAGAATAAGCTGGATAAACCAAAGCCATAACCCACAAAGCACAGGACCCAAAGGATCCATTGCTAGTATTGCAGTTCCAGACATTGCAAGATACTCTCATGTTCGTGGGTTGAAGGACAGGAAATGTGTTGGCACCATGACGGAAACCTACATAAAATAGGTGAGCGGTAACTAAATGCAAATATACAGAGTAAGAGACTTTTTTTCTTTAAATTTGAAACACATTTTCTACTGTATTTCAGTATAAAAATTACAGAATTTTCATTTAAGGAGTGTGTGTGTGTGTGTGTGTGTGTGTTTCTGGAAAGTGTTTTGCATAAGTAATATAATTGTAAATTTTTCACTAAACTTGGAGATAAGCATGTGGCAACAGAACATCCAACCATGTCAGCTACATTTTCACTGCATGCTGCACTGAACCCAGTTAGCCCATGTCAAAAATTTGAGCACTCAGGCGAGCCACCAACACACAAACAGCACACTCCTGGCTGCTGTGGATGACAACTTAATGAAACCCACCTGGCGGTGATGAGGGCAGCCTGACCCCCTCTTTGATGAATCAAGTGCCTCAGCTCTTGCAAAGAGTTTAAAGTTTTACCTCTGCCTGCAATTCCAATTTTTACTTTACCTACACTGTCAGCATTTGAAGTTAAACTTAATGTGCTCTTTATTATTATCCTCATCCTTTCATTTATCACTCATTTGATTTAGTTATTTCTTTTTATGTCATCCCTAAAACATAAATGAAATACTTTGCAAGGCCGTCATGGTCCAGCAGTCCTGTGGATTGCAGCTCCAATTCCCATGGCACATCCTGTCTGTTATCACAGCAGACATTAATCCCCTGAATTTCAGGGTCTCAAAATTCGACTTGGACAAATGAAAGAATAGATGATAAGGATGTCCTGTGAGAGTGCTGCTTACTCTTGAGTCCTGCTTCACTCGTTGCTTTTTTAACTTCACTAAAGCAAATGTTGGCCTGAACCGATTAGGAAAAATTGGTTATCTGGGAGTGGGGTGGGTGGGGGGTCAGTTTGGGCTATCTCTGAACTTCCCTTGTCAGTCAACTGCAGCCCAAGTCAGAAAAAGGGATAATACGTAAATTTATCCCAAATAAGTACATTTTGTCATTTATGATGAGGATATGGCAGATGTTTGGTTTGAACTTCTGAAATGTGAAAGAAATGTGCTTATTTTCTGTGTAAACTCACTGAACATTTTATTTGGTGCATCTGTTCAAGTGCTCATTAATGCAAATATCTAATCAGGCAGTGACATAGCAACAACTCAGTGCATTTAGGCATGAATGGAAGTCAAGATGACCCACTGAAGTTCAAACCGAGCCAGAAGAAATGTGATTTAAGTGACACTGAATGTAGCATTGGTGCCAGACCTACTGGCCTGACTATTTCAGAAACTGCTGATCTATTAGAATTTTCCACAACCATCTCTGGGGTGTACAGGGTGGTCTGAAAAAGAGAAAATATCTGGTGGGTGACAGGTGAAAATGCCTTGTTGATGCCAGAGAACAGAGAAGCATGGCTTCAAGTGGTTATCTTGAGTATAACCAGTTGTTAAAACCAAAATATATATGCAGAAGAGCATATATCTGAAAACTCAACATATTGAACCTACAGCAGCAGAATACCACACCAGGTGCCAGACCTGTCAGCTAAGAACAGAAACAACTTTGATTCACACAAGCTAATCAAAGCTGGACAGCAGAAAATTGGAACAACGTTCCCTGATTTCATGAGTCTTAATTTGCGCTGCAACATTCGGATGAAATGGTCACAATGTATCATAAACAACACACAAGCATGGCTTGATCCCGCTATGTATTAATGGTTCAGGCTGTAGGTGGTGATGTAAAAGCGTGGGGGATGTTTTCTTACCATGCTTTGAGCTCCCTAGTTGCCCTAGCCTGAATATTGTTGTCCATCCCTTTATGACCAATGTTTACCCATCTTCTAATGTCATCCATGATAATGGTTAACCCCTTAGCAGTCCTACAAATTTACAATTAGTCCCCTAAACCATCCAATGTACCGTGGGCGGTACGTCCGACTGCTAACAGGTTAATCATCTCAAAGCTCAAATCATCTCAGACTGGCTTCTTGAACATTATGCTGAGTTCACTACTCAAATGGATTCCACCAGAACTCAAAATGCTCTGGAGCAAATGTGTGATGCTTGCATATCAATATGATAGTATCACACATACCGTATGAGGAATGTCCCGGCACTTTGTTAAATCTATAGCATGAAGAATTAATTAAGGAAATTCTGAAGATATAAAGATGTAGGATAATGATGCCTATGTAATTTTGTAAATTCAGTGCTGTATCTTCTAAGAATGCTGGAGACACCAACTTATTTCAAAATAACAAAAACATTAAACTTTTACATTTTTCAGCGATGCTTTGCATGCATGTTCTATCGTTCCTCTTGCTGGTAATCGTCACTGTCTAGTTCTTCACATGGTAAAGCTTATGACACCAAGTTCAGTTTTGTGTTCAGTTTGCTGCCCGTGCAAAAGTGATTTTAAGCAATACACAATGGTTTCCCACAATCATACAGAGACCGCTGCAAATGGTAATGTGATGTAACCATTTGAAAATTTTAGCACTTAGAAATTATGTAATGTCATATCAGTGAATTGCACATAGCATATTCATGTTTACTCGTTTATTCTGCCTGAGAATGAGAACGGCAAATAGCTTTTAAATTGAGGAGTCTCTTGCTTTATTCTCTACAATGAGTTCCCATTGCCGGCGTATAAGAGACAAATTTGTGGCTCGGTGATGACTGACTGTTTTGTTTGAGACAAAGATATAAAAACAACAGGTGACTAATGCAGCTCACGGTGGCCCGTAATTTACAGAAACAAGATTACTTTTCCATTGCAGACCTGAAAAGGTTACATTCCTATAATGATGCTAAATACTATAATGATGTTGTTTTGGTTAGCTTTTTTGGCTAGACAGCCCAATGTCTTACAAAGCCTGCGGCTCTCTGATAGCAGTTTTCTAGATCACTGAACAGCTGCACATCTGGATGTGTGTCTGTTCCGAAAGACAGAAAAATATTGCCTACATTATTAAATTTGCCATCTAAGACACTTTGCACAATAGGCTAATTCATGTGTGTTTGCTCTATAGGAAGATGCTATTATTGTTGATTGATTGGTAAAAGCAGTTAAACATTCTAACCCTCTCCTTATGTTCTCTGGGTATTCACTTCTGGGTATTTATATATATTTTGTAACTCTCTTCAATACATTACAGGTGATACAGTACAAACTTAGTCAAAGTGCCAAAAACAGATATGTCAGTTCTTTCTATGGCTGACCATGACTGTCTTTCCATATGTTATCATATGTTTTGGTCTAATAAGCATGAGTTTTCTTGTTGAAACATCCAGGCGGTCACATGACATTACAGTTTTTTGTTTTTTTTTATCAAACACAGAAAATCTCACCTGAAATCATTTGCACTCTTCAACTAATTGATTGGTTGTGGAGCAAACTTCCACAGAAAGTAAAGTAGGCACATAACCTCTGAGCCAGTCAGTATGCATTTATCTATTTTTATAATGGTGAAAATGTGAGGTGTTTTTTCACAGGTAGGCATAGAAAAGTGACAAAAGCATAGCCATCTGCATGTGATCTTAAGAATCACACAAAATAACATTTTAAAATGCGACTTGACACTAGAACACAAGACCGCAATATAAATGGCTACAGCTGACGGGTAAGGGTCAGCACAGCCACTGCTAGCAGTAAAACACTTAATACAACAAAATACTGTTCACGAAGGAGGAATAAGGTCAGAGCATTCACAGTACAGCATCTGCTCGTTTTTGAAAAGGAGGATTTGGTTTCATGTGTTCAACTCTGACATGTTGAATTCATTTTCGGTTCTTTCATCTGTCTTCGAATCTCAGAATCTTTTTTTTCCTGTGTCAAATCCCCTAAAGTGGATTTATTTTCCACAGGAAAAGAGATCCGCCATCACTGCCACCTCCTCATCAATACCCCTCTTTTACAATTTGGTTTTTCAAAATTTTATACAATTACAATTTTTTTGTACCTGTGTGGAGGCAGCACTACGCTGTCAGGTTCCATGAACTATCACTATGAATCACTACAGCATACAGACACTAGTTTCCTCACTACCCTTTCACTCGAAGCTGAAGGACAAACTCTCCACACAGAAGCAACTCCCATCCACCTCCAGAACAAACACATATAATAATTTGTCCGCTTGCAGATAATAATGCTGCACCACTTTATTGATAGGAAACAAATTCCAATATTCAATCAAATGAAGCTTACCAATAACAGCAATTTCTGTTCAGCTTTTCCTGTAGGTTGAGCTACAATAAGTCTGTACATTTTCAGTTGTGTCACCCAGGGTCCCTTCCCCTTTTTCTAAGTGAATAACTCAGTTCTACACAACAAAGGTCACTTAGGCTACGAGAGCATAACTATTGCATCTCAGATAATAAGGACTGCAAAATATGACTTTTTTTCTTCATGGCTAGATTTTTTTTTCTTATTTCTCATTTAGTTCAGCGAGGCCTTGCTGCAGGGTCAGGCTTTTTCGCTCAAGGACACTCAAGCAAAGCAAAGCAGATGCTCACCAACTTCACCATGGGCATACACACAGACAGTATGAGCATTTGAAGGACATTCGTGTGTGTATTATGTATGCATGTATTACTCTACTGCCCACGAGGCAAGTGTCACAAATGCTTTACTGGCTTATAACCACTGTACACACACATGATTTCAAGGCAAGTTTTCTCTAATTCTCGATGAGCCGTCAAGCCCAATTACCATTGTGTCGTGTATCAGTTAAAAATTGGCCGCTTAGATCTTGAATTTCTTGGCAGGATCCCGATGTCAGTTAGTGAAAGAACTCTGACAGGTCTGGAAGAGCTCCCTGACTCACAACAGTCCTAATCCGTGGCCTGGAGGGAGCCAGGGCAAGGATGAAGGAGGTTTTGGAGATAAGATATGTTGAACGGATGCTTGAATGAACTTCAGAGTAAAGTCACAAATACTGGTAATATACCAGGCAGTTGTTTTGCTGCATGCAGTATGTCATAGCTCTGTGGCCACCACTGCAAATTTATTTCCTTCAATTTGTCAGAAGGGCTTCTCTGTGTCAGGACTTCCCCTCATAACTGAGGACAGCCTAGTTATGAGAGAGGCCTGAACAGCTGCAGTGAAACAGTTCTAATGCTTACACCCCTCTGCTTAAGACAGAATAATCACTGCCAAACAATTTCCTCTCCCCACTCCCTCTCCCACTCTCTGAGTTGCTTCAGGGGTTTGGTGTGTCATGCCCAGCATAAATAGAAAGCAGCATTTCCATCTGTCTGGTAAACAAGCTGGCTTAGCTGTCACCTCAGTTCACCCATTTTGGATATTTCCCATAGATGAGGACTTTCAATGCTCCGCTGCACAAAGGCAGTTACATACGGGTGACAAAATGAAAGGAGAAAAAAACACCAAAAAGTGTTCAAAGCAACCAGTCTCTCTGGGAGAAAACATTACCAGGGGACTTCATTGCTTTAAAATATTGCCTCCCTTTGTTTTATCTTTGTTTTAATGTAGCACATTCACAAGAAATATGCAAAACCTCCGTTTTACTCAGATTTGGCGGCATAATTGGTCACAAGTTCACCTCGTGACCAGAAATGCGTTTGAATGTATGTTTAAGTGCAGCATATTTATTTTTTAGGATGTATGTGGAGGGTGAGCACAGGTATAAATGAGTTTAGCTCTGAGGTTTTCTTTGTTTCCTCAGGCCAAGATACCATCTCCGACTACCTGGTAACTTCTGGTCACCTGCTAACCATCAGTCACAAAGGAAAAATGTGTATTCCTCAACTGGTTGGCGAGGTGGAGGTTCATGGGTGTCCCTGAGTGATATCAGTTTCAAAGCAGGTGCTGCACCATCTCCTTTTAAATGCTTTGGTTGGTCGCACATTGTCCCTGTCTCCCATACTTTGCATGAAAAACAGTGATTTGTCTGCAAACACAAACCAAATACTGTAAAAGCAGTAGTTAACCTCGAAAAACCACAATACAAAGCAGAGATGGACAATGTTCAGCTTCAAAGCAAACGTTGTTTATTTGAAACATGCTAGTGGCTGCAGTAAGATGTAACTTGAAACAGACTCTGTTTCACTGCAGAATACACGAGGATTTGCAGACAAGTTGCCATCTTCCATACAAACTACAGGAAATCACAGCAAGGAGCATGTGGCGGGATGCGGTCTGCATCTCAGCTCCAGAGGAGGGTGGTGCAGTGGAGGCTGTCGCAGCAGCTGGAGACAGTTGTCTAATCATGCCTTTCCTATTTCAGTAACCGGTCAGGGGGGGAGACCTGAATAAATAAAGTGAAAGCCGCCCCGCAAGAACAGTGTCTGGTGTCTGTCGTACTTGGGCTGAGAACAACAGCAAACAGATTGCAGAGGCTTTCAGTGCACCATCATATACCAGTTTATCCTAGAGACTGATAGCAACCTCCAGCATCCATTTAAGACAAGTCGGGAAATATACATTTTTCCCTATTGACTGGTTGTTGTCAAGTGATCACCTACTAATCTCTAACCCTGTGTCACTGGGCACTTAGGCAAATTAAAGTAAAGGCATCCATCTTTTTATTACCGTTAATATTCTGTCACATAACTGCTGAATCTGTTGAAAGACAGCTAAACATCTTACCATATGCTGCCAGTCACGTCATCAATCTCATCCTTTTTCCATTTCGCTCATAGGTAACCTGCACTTTTAGCACAAGTTGTTGTAGATGTTCCCATTTTGTGCTTGTCCTTTGCAAATTATCTAAGGTGTTGGATAAAACAGGATGTTGGCATTAAGCATCTGGAACTCTACCAGAGCAACAAAACGCTTTATGCACTTTATTCCACCATTGCCAGGAGCACTGTCTAACATGTTGATTCAAATCTGCTATAAGTTTTCAGTTAGACTTGGATCTGACTGCAAGTGTCATAGCAAATAAAAATCACACCCATGGCCTATGGATCAGAGCATTGTCATTCTAGAAGCGACCACTCCCGTCAGCATAGAAATGCATGCTCTTAAGGGCCCAGACCAAGCAAACCAGCAAAATGCCCCTTAGCATAACAGAGATGCTCCTCTTACTGCAAAGATCAAGGCTTTGGGTTTCTTTTATAATTTGTTGCTTCTCTGTATCAAATCATGCTGTAATGTCCATTTAATCAAAGAGCAACTGCTATGTTCATATATGAATTTTAATGGAGGCGAGCACACAGTTAAGTAAAGTGGCCTTGTCAAAACTATTCCTTTTGCTTCAGCTGAATCTTTGATAGACAGGAAATGTATTAACATAATACAAATACTCTGAATCACTTTTATCTTACATGTTTACTGCAGCTTGAAAAGCTTTAAGCTTTTATTCAGTGCATGAGCTGCTCATATGTGAATTATAAGTTCAGTTTAAAAATTGTCAGAGATTTATAGTTTTTGACTAAGAGGATAATTTCCTACCTTACTTTACCTTTCTGAATTCCTTCACTGAATTAACCTAGCATCATGGGTCATATGCTTAAAAAGATTAAAATGACCTGTAACTTTCACTTTTACTCAAGTAAAGATGAAAAGGCACAAACTAGTATAAAAATAAAATCCGCTCTTTTATTATAGTAAAAACCAACATCAATAAAGACAAATTTTAAACTTTATCTCAAGCTAAATTCTAATTCTAATGAATGTGCACATGTACAAATCTTGTTCATTTTGCTGTTTGCAAGTTCATCTGTTTCTATTGTATTTGAAGACTATTTGAACACATCAAAACAGGAAAACAAATATAGTCGGGGTTAGAGTGGGATTGTGCAGGTGTGGCAAAGCTAAGATCAGTTGTACAGGAAGGGGAAAAATAGCTTTTAAGTCACAATAATTTCTGTGATAATTTGTGATCAGTTGAACTGGGCTGCTGCTCTTTGTGGACTTAGAATTCAACAAATACAAGCAGATGTTGCATGAGCAATCATGGCTGAGGTCAGCTTAATCATGACTAGATTATACAAAACAAAAAGTATCAAAGGTGGAAATTTGATGAATGGTACACTTGTGTCTGTTACACTGTTGACCATGAACATGCACAACTGCTCTGCACCAGTCCAACGTGCTGCATTACTGTAAATTTAACTACAATACTGCAAACTAATGAGCTTTACAGGTTAACTAACAAAACTGTAAAGGCTGCACTAAACTGGCTGATATTTTAATGCAACATTTGAATAACAAAATGTTTCAGGAAAAGGGAGGAATGTGAAGCACTGCCAAGAAAACCTGGCAACACTTCACGAATGCATACAATGTATGTTAAAACAACAACAACACTCTAACATTACATTGCATGTAAGCTTTAAGTCTGCTATTTATTGGATGTCACTGAGCACTCCTTACCTTTAAAAAATAATCTCTCCTGTCCTATCTTTCTTACATCTCTCTCCACCTCTGAGTGGAGTTATAACACCTTTTCCCCCCTGCCTTGGGAAATACACAGAAACTGTATGTTTGCTGGGATTTGATGAGCTGTTAGAAACATTGGATTTAATATTACTTGCCACTTTAAAAATGTTACTCCCTATATACTTCCTTCTCTTCTGTTGCATTAGCTAAATGCTGAGATACTGCAACTGCAGCGTATTAACATTGTCAACAAGCTGGATACAGCAACAGGACTGTCTTTTATGTGTCAATGTTTTCTCCATTTAAGGTCAAATTGGTTTGAAGCCTGGAAGGTGCACAGTGATGTGAAATAATAACTTAACTCACCGTAATGAGCTGTTTTGAAATTGTGCAGTAAGCAGTAGAAAGCAAACGTATCTGTGAAAAAATCCAGGAAGCAAAGATCAGAAAAATAAATACTCAAGCAAAGCAAAGATAGAAAGACTTTTCAGCTTAAATACAGTAGTGAAGTACAAACACTTCTACTCTGAGGTCCATCACTGTAAATGGTAAATAAATGGTAAATGGCCTGCATTTGTATAGCGCTTTTCTAGTCCATAGGACCCCAAAGCGCTTTACACTACATTCAGTCATTCACCCATTCACACACACATTCATTTTTAATTATAACAATTAAAAACTCCAAGTGTTTCACTTTGTACTGTATTGTACCAACACTACCACATTTTTTTGTTACAGCAGTGCTACAGCAAAACTTTAATGTGAACCGCAGACGTTTACATGAAGGCATGGAGAATAAGTGACCACTGCTGCAAAGGCTGAGCTAATTTAAAATGATTTATATTATGTTTGATTTGGTCATTAATCATAGTGTGGCTTTCCTGTGAGGACCAAATATCTCTGAAAACAGTTTTTAATGACCTCATAAAATCAGTCCTACGCCTTGACTAGAAACGTAGAATAAAATATCTAAAATAAGTAAAAAGAAAAAATTAAAAGCCAATAAAAAAATTAAATGACCAGTTTGTGACACAGTTAACTGTCAAAATCTACAGGGGGTTTAAAAATATTAATGAGAAATTAAGGTTGTGTATTGTCAGAACAGCTGGTTAAACTTAATACATTTGGTCCGCTGGGTAATTCCTCATGTATCCAAATCAGAAAAGCTTGTTTAGATTCCCTCCAGGTACTCTGAGTATCCAGTTTCCTCTTAAAGTCATCCCATACAGACATGTATGTTAGGTTAAATGGTGAGTCTAAATTTACCATAGGTGTGAATGTGAGTGTGAATGGTCTGTCACTCTGTGTTAGCCCATGTTATAGACTAACAACCCATCCAGGGGGTGTCCGGCCACCATCCCTATGACAGCTGGGGCATCACTGGACAGACTGGGTAGAATAGGATCTAACCACACCATGACCCCAGATTTGGAGCAGGAGAGGATGGATGGACAGCTGTATGGATAGATATTATTAATAGTATATTATAGTATGTAGTGTATGTACTACGTATATATGAGAATAGAACTGTACACAACAATGAACACCAGCTTTTTAAAGTCATCAAGCAGGAAGTCTGTGTACAGAGAATTAAAAATAAAAATGGCACAGTAAGAAGACCTGCAAATTAGATCACACAATATCACAATTACCACAAGTCGAGGGTTCATTATAACTAGAAGTAGTCTAATTTCTGTGGCCTCTTTTTCTCACAATCGTTTGAGCTTTTGGTCTTGTCTTAATACACAATTATGAAATTGAAAGTTATCCAACACCTTAGTAGCTCTCCAGTTGAGATGGGAGCCAGCTGTAGTTATGCAACTTTAACCAAGTAACACTAATGAGGTAAAATAACCACTGAATTACTAATTTGTTAGTAATTATTGACAATGGCAGTTTTATTGATGCTTTGCATTAACAGTAACTCATTAAAACCGTATAGAACAATTATAACAATTAAAAACTCCAAGTGTTTCACTTTGTACTGTATTGTTCTTCTAAACTAATACTCCTTTACTGAATAAAGTTTTATTTACCTGCTCAATCCCAGATGTTGTGGCGACCAGTCCAGACCACAAATATTGCAGGATTTTCAAACACATATTTGCCCATAAACCTAGTGTCGAATCTGTAATCAACAATCGTATTTAATCCTGCAATCCCACGAGCATTCAACACAAGACTCATACATAATTCTACACTCTGCTTGCGCGCACACACACAGGACAAACATACACAATTACAAACACAGACAGACACACGGCTTTTGCCTCCTGTCAAACCAGTATACAGCTTAATAAACACGGCGCAAATAGGCACTGATAGCAGCAACAAGAGCAATAAAAACCGACAGCTGTGTTGATCTCTCCATCAGGGGGAATAGAAATGACTCCGCTGCATATCACACTGTTCTCTTTACACAACTTATTAACCAAAGTAATCACTTTACAATGCTGCAGGTAATCAGTGCAGACAGGATCATATGGTCACCCATTTCCGATACTGTCTGCTGGGACATGACCTGGATTTTGAAACTGTCACCATCATTGTAATGCCTTTACAAAGCAAAGCACCGCAAAGCAACCTTTTGCTTTCCGGATACCAATGATGTAATGCAAACAGGAACTGATTTAATTTTGTGACTTGGAAAAAGCAACATGTTGTGCATTTGATGAGTCGATGCCAGAATAATTTTTGTAGCGTGAAATCAAATCTTTTTCTCATTACAGAGGCTTTATTTAAAAAGATGCTTTGTTGCATATCCAGTCTTTCAAATGAAGTCATTCTTTGATATTCCTTTTGTGTTTAAAACAAAGAAAAGGAAGCGAAAAAGACTCCAAAGACTAACTTTTCAGATACCAAAAGTCAACAAGAGAATTTTAATGGGTTAAATAATGTGACCAAACACATACAGTATGAATTTAAACGTTTACCATGGTGACTTTACTGTTATCAGTTTCCGATATTCACTGCAGTAGAGTTCAGTAATTATGAGGTAAATGCAAGGCTGAAACTGGGTCAGAGACATCTTGGTAACTTGTCTTTTTTGATCAAAGATGTTATATCCCGTCAGACAGGAATATGTAGTCTCACACTGATCAGTGAGGAAAGAACCGGCATAGGAAGAGTGCTACATTCCTCCCAAATAGAAGATTTGTGGTGGCTGCAGATAAGGCGTCAGCCAACCGAAAACAACACACTCAATTTTGTTTTTCCTGGTGGCCCGTATCTTCTGATAGATACGATTTAGCACCACTTCTGTTAACATCACATTTATTTATCCATTGACCTTTCTTAAGGCAAGGATAACTTCTTGAAAACAACTTTTGTTCCTGCTGCTGTAAATGATTCCAGATGCTGTGCCGTGTAATCCATTAACTGGATCTAGCAGTAAATGGCTCGTGCAGACATCCCATCAGCCTGAGCCTAAAGTGAAACCTATGGCCCTGTCAGTGTCAGACACTGACTCCAGTCAAACTGAAGATGTAAACATATCCTCTCTATATTTTTTAACTGTTCCAAACGGAAAATGGCTTCTAGGTCATTTCCCTCTGAATGTGGAATGAGATGACAGAATTTATGAAGCAATGCGCTTTGATCTTGGTGTGTTGTCCCCATTTTACAGGAAACACCTGCCTCAAACACATTTAGGGAGATTAGGAGTGAGCTTGTTATCTTTCCACACCATGTTTGTGTCTTTTACAGGACTGGAATTTCAATGCAGGACCAGACACTGTGAAACTGTTTCCACAACCAGCAGAACACAGACGTCGTTCATGTGTTGCTGAAATGTAGTTCAGCCATATCAAGGGCCTGCTCGCATTGATAAACTGCAGCGATGAGATAAAGTACCGCTGAATGCTTAAAGACCAACAGGTCAGCAGTAGTTAAAGCTTAATTAAAAAGCTCTACTATGTTTAATCCGACAGAAACCCAAGACAACTCAACCTTGACGTATTAAAAAGCATTTTCTAGCTAGGACCATAGATTTTTATGCAATTACATGTGGAGCATTTTTTAAATTCAGCTTCTAGCAGCAATGTCTCACCTAAACATATTAAAGCACATCATTTTCATCTTTCATCTGCACGATTTTCATCTTTAAGAGATTCCTTGAACTCACAAGATAACTGTGGAAAAGAGTATTACCCCGTCACAATCATAAAGTTTGCATTGAATAATTACTTAGCGCTCGCAACATATCTTATTAATGTGAAGAAGATATAAATCCCAAACCAAATTTCAGAGAGTTGGATAGTGATCTCATCATCAGGGAAAGGCGATGGCAGAGATTGATTGTGCTACATCTTTTACAAAAAAAAGAAGGAAAAAAATTTCTAGGCAGCCCACATTGTGGGTTTCTCATGGAAAAATCATTGTTTTCTCTGAAAATAATACATCTGTCTGTGGCTGTGTTTGCTCGAGGCTAGTGTGTATCAGCCAACAATCTTTTAAGTGTGTAGTGACATTTTATGGTGAAGGTTTGACAGTGTAATGTAGTTAAACTACTGCGAAAGTGCTGACCTCTAAAGCACATTACATGTTTGTTAGTCCTATCTCGCAGTGGCTCTTATGTAAATATCTAGGTTAGGATTTTAAGCATCCAAGTGCCAATATCAGGTAGGTATCAATAATCACAGGTACTCTTATTGATTTTCTTCCTTAATTAATAATAAAATTTGACTAACAGAAAAACTGCAAAATGGTCAACTATTGTTACTGAAATGGTTAATTTATAATTAAGTAATAATAATAATAATAATAATAATAATAATAATAATAATAATAATAATAATAATAATAATGGATTACATTTATATAGCGGTTTTTGAGACCCTCAAAGCGCTTTACAATTCCACTATTCATTCACTCTCACATTCACAATACTGGTGGAGGCAAGCTACAGTTGTAGCCACAGCTGCCCTGGGGAAGTGTGAAAGATCTACTAGTACCTGGCAACGTGTGATTTGAACAGAAAAACCAACATACCTATATGAAAATGCATAGTGTAGAGGCTTCTAAATAAAGAATATGAGAGATAAAGTATTTGAATTACTGTATTTATCTCATACATTAACTGTTGAATGTTGACAGCCAGAAGACAATAGTAGCATCAGTGCTTAAACTGCACTGTGTGTATTACCTTTTTCTTTTGACCCATTATTAAGGGAGCCACAGTAAAGAGTAGACAGGAAAGTGCGAAGAGAGCGACACACAGGAAATGGTCCAGGGTGGAGAACTGAGGATGGCATCTGTAGGATGAGTCAGGTGTGCCAGCTTTTTCACTACTATGTCCTAACCAGTAGGGGTGCAACGATACACAAAATTCACGGTTCGGTTCGGTTCGGTTCGATACTTTGGTGTCACGGTTCAATATTTTTTTGATACAAAAAATGTTCATGCCTTTTTAATTTGTCATTTATTAAAATTATAAATATATATTTTAACTCAAAAGTACAGTTTTTAAATGTAACGTTGCTGAAACAACAAAATAATAAAATAAAAGAAATCTATCTGATCAAGAAATCACTCATCTTTGGAAAAGAGAGTTTATTACAGAGAAATGGCTCTTTCCAAAATAAAAACTATACTATGCGCTTCTTCTGGGCTATATTCTCAGCAGCATATTAAACATATCAGGTCCCCATTAGGAGAATCATGTGCTAACGGCTGTCTAAATGACTTGGGTGAAGTTTGTATCATGCATGCTTGTTGTTTTTGTCTGCTTCCACTTGTCTTTGCACTAGGATGATGTCGGTGTAAATGTGCAGTCATATTCGTTCTGTTCCCACTAGTGCTGCGTTAATCTCGTTAAAATGACATTAACGCCATAGCGCCGCAAATTTCCGTTAACAAGTTACCACAGATCGCCCCGTGTGTGGGGCTGGACGGCGTCAACACGTTAACAAGCTAACTGCGCTAACGCACTAGTTCCCACCAATTGAGCATTGTGTGGCACATCCAACATACTGTTTTACTTTTGTAAAACAGTATGTTTTGCTTCACATGAAAACCTCTGAATGAGGGTGGGGGAGGTTCAGTTTCGGGTAGCATTGAGGCAGTTGCCATGTTGCAACGAGCTTAGCTTCTGTCTTGCTA
This sequence comes from Pundamilia nyererei, assembly GCF_000239375.1. Lineage (NCBI taxonomy): Eukaryota > Metazoa > Chordata > Actinopteri > Cichliformes > Cichlidae > Pundamilia > Pundamilia nyererei. The sequence continues at coordinate 1,335,626 of NW_005187492.1, forward strand.
GCTTGCGCAGTGGATCTGCACTCGACAGTGCAGCCTAGGCGGAGTAGTTGAACGCAAATCCACTGAGCGCTCAACACAGACAGCATCGTCAGAAGAAAAGTTGATAAAATAAATAAAAAAATTTGTATTGTTCGTTACATATCCGTACCGAACCGAAAGCACTGTATCGAATGGTTCAATATCAATAAGAGTATTGTTGCACCCCTACTAACCAGCATGAGCTGTGTTTGATTGTTTTAGCATTGTTACAGTTAGCTGTGTTAGCATTTTAACTTGTACAATGAGTCTGTAGCCCAGCAAATATAAACATGATCATGACAAAGTTATGCAACACTATAAGAAGCGAATATGTATTCATGAGCAGTTTAAACATTGTATTAAACATTGACATAGATGATACTGATAGCAGTACTGAATGCTCCTGAGCTTACTGGTGGTCTATTTCTGATCACTTCGTCCAATTTAAAATCATCCTAACTACTCATCAACACACATCAGATAAACTTCCAATCATTACAACCATTTAGATTGTGAGTCAAAACAGGCAAAATCAAAACAAAGGCATAAACAAGCAGCTATCACATTTCTGCATCAGTCTGTCTTATCTGTCTGTCTTATCTGTGTCTTCCCTCTACAGTGATGTTAACAGCATCTTTCTGGATGCTGCCAGTGGTTAAGGCACATCAGCCAACTAGGCCCATTGCTTTGTAGATCACATTTGATTTTCACTGCTGATAGTAGATGCGGCAATTTACGCCACTGCTCATTCAAGTAGATGGAGATCAAAGAACCTTGTTCTGCCCCTCATCTCATTCTCATCTCTGGTTTCATCAGATCAGCAACAGGACTTCTTATAGAGGCTTCAGACTTACCCACTGAATCACGAGGGTCAGAATCCATCCCTGCAGAGCAAATGTGTACAGAAAGTCTTAAGTTTAACAGCAGTGCTCCAGAAATTTGCATGCATTTTCATGTTTATCTAGCATGTCAGAATGAGCACTTCGAAACTTTCCTGATGAGATTGAAAATGCAGAGTGACGCACTATTTTCCAGCCCAGACCTACAAAAGAAAAGTTCAGTGATTGTTATCATTTTCACGCGTTACTGAGCCATATGAATAATTGCATCACTCTACACAGACAGAAAAAAACAGACATTCACAGTATGGCTATGGACAACATTATTTGGTCTTAAAGATCAGTTTGGCTGACAACTAATGCATTGCAAATCCTCAGGGCAAAAGACATTTTCAATATAATCTTGCCTTCATGTATCATTTATGAATAACATCAGTTTGTTTGTGAATAAATTGGTATACCATAAGAAATGTCTGCCAATTTGTTTTGCATTAGTATAGCAGCCAATTCATTATAAGAGTTTTTATCTATCCAGCCGCACTGTAAAAACGATTACACCAAATAGGTTTAAATCAGTATTTAGAGCACAATGTCAACAAAAACAAAACTCCATTATTGTGATGTATTTTCAAATTATTCTTTACTAGAATAATCTTTAAACATTACAGCTTTGGCCAGATAGCATTCTTTCATGTTTAATCAGGCATTATGAGTACTTGTGGAATGTGCTTTTTCTCAACCGCTATTATTCATCCTACATTTACACACATGGTCTTTGCACCAGCGCAGTGGGCTGAGGTGGTTGGTGTCCTAGCATGGAACAAGACTGAATGTCTGTGTCACCAATTTGGTCATTGTTTCAAAATCAACACTATCTTCTTTATATAATGTAGCCACAATACAGTGAATGAGGCCACATTTCAAACTAGCAGTTTGAAGACACAGAGCCTTCAAACTACATGTGGTATCACTGAACCAAAATAGTTTCTTCTTTTTAATAATTTAAATGAAAAAACAAAACTTTCACATTTTAAATTGTATATTCATTACATGTTTAGTTAACTGTTGGAAGCCTTCTTCGTTTCAATATCAGTGATTATGGCTTATAAATGACATCACTCTTTCAGAGTTATCAGAATATTTACCAAGATTGATTTAAAAGTCCAAGGACTTTGAAATGTCTTCCTTGAAGACATTTCAGCTCTTATCACCTTTCATCACCTCTCATCACCATGCTTTTCTTTCCAAGCTCCTTAGACTACAATGACCTGGATGACATTGATTTATAGAGGACTTACAAAACAGAAATATTCAACTGCTGAAAAGCGTGTTCATTTATATATTCTTGATTTGTGCACATGTGCAGAGTAATGTTGGAACACGAAGGGGCAATATCCAAACTGTTCCCCACAAAGTTGGGAGCAAAACACTGTCCAAAATGTCTCGATATGGTGAAGCATTAAGCCCACACCTCCCTCCACCAAACTTTACAAAAGTCACACAAGTACCAGCAACCACCAAAGTCGTCCATCAGATTGCCAGACGGAGAAGTGTGATTCATCACCCCAGAGAACACGTCTCCACTGCCCTAGAGTCCAGTGGAGGCGTGCATTACACCAAAGCATCGAACACTTTGCATTGCGCTTGGTGATTGTCATTGCCATGGAAACCCACTCCATGAAGCTCTCTACGCACTTTACTTGAACTGATCTGAAGACCACATGAAGTTTGGAGGTCTGTAGCTATTGACCCTACAGAAAGTTGGTGACCTCTGGAGACTATGTGCCACAGCATACATTGATCCCACTTGCCTACCACTTTATGGTTGAGTTATTGTCATTCCCAACCACTTCCACTTTGTTATAATACCACTAACAGATGACTTTGGAATATTTGATAGTGAGAAAATTTCACCAATGGTGTTCTTGCACAGGTGGCATCATATCTAAGAACCACGCTGGAATTCACTGAGCTCCTGAGAGTGACCCAGTCTTTCAAAAATGTTTGTAGAAGCAGTCTGCATGTGTGAAGTGGAATGGAAAACCTGAATTCAGTGATTTATATATATATATATATATATATATATACACACATATATATATATATACACACACACACATATATATATATATACACATATATATAATAACTACAGACATGTCAGCTTGTTTTGAGCCGAAGTTTATTTTTGACCAGTTTTCTTCAAGAAGTGAAACTCTGCTATAGTTCAACAGCCTTACCGTGGGGCTGTAACACAACTCCGTGTAGCTTCACCAGAAAAGAAAAAGAATTTTCTGAAGACTGCACAGTTAGATATAATAAAAAGCAACAGGTCACATCAGAAACCTTTCTCCAAGAGAAAAGCACTGCATTAAGCCCAGACTAAAACCAGGAAAACTTTTATTGTGGAAAACACTGGTGCATTGTTACTCCAAGAACTGCACTTAAAAAAACTAATTCATTGTGTGCAATTCTGACACACACTAAACAATAAGCATACTCAAAGCCTGTTGCCCAAAGCTGCACAATGTTTTGAGGTAACATATCTCTCAGTTTCAAAACCGTAGCAATATATCATGCACCATTTTCATTTTTCAACATGCTACTCGTGACGCAACACTAATCGCGTGTTGCACGGTTGTCCAGTCACTGCTTCAGATAAATATTTCTTAAATCTTTAAAAGAGATTTTCCCTACTGGGATCTAATTCTCTGTCTTGCATCAAAGGAACTCTGAGAGATACACAGTAATATTCTTCCACTTACTGTGATTATTTCGTTACGCAACCGGAGAACAAAAACAAATGGTCATCTATGTCAGAATTCATAGAAGTATCACTAAATCCACATTTACATTAACAACATAAGGCCAAAGAGCCAAAAAAAAACAAACGGATGCTCAACATTAGCCTAATTACTGAAAGTAATGCTTCTGGTGACTGCTCATATAATTTATTAATAACTGTAAAAATATGCAGATGAATATTCATAAATGCCTTTGTGATGAAACACTAATAACATCTGTTAAATCTTTTACAGTCTAGCTCTGTTCTTTACAGCAGATGCTCAAGCAATTTTGTCAGCAAAGCACATCTCAAAAAATAAACAGATGTGCGAATGTGTGTGCTTTATCTGGCTTTCAGTAGGAGACCTTATAGAAAGCAGAGATGGCACCAGACAATGTGCTGCCAGAGTCTCAATAGACAGCAGAAAAGCTCCAAACTACCATGCACTAAGGCAATTCACAGAATGGTGATAAAGGCATCATGATTTAACTCCTCATTAGCACACATACGCACTCACTAACAGCTCAGCACATGAAAACAGTTGCGCATAGCCGTTCTTCAGCATTACTTTATTGGAAAAATTGCATCCTAAACAGACAGTATCAAGCGTGCATTTTTTATCTCTTTAAATGCACTTGTTTATGGCGGGTTATAGGACTATTACTCAAGCCTTTGCAACACCAAATAGAAATACACTTTAAAAAATACTGCAATTTCAAAAAAAAAGAAAAAACATCTAAGAGAAATTCAGTTCATACCAGCAAAAATAACAGCAAACATTACCTCGGTGATTAAAGCTGATACAGTTGCAATATGAAGAAAAAGCATTTCTTTTCTACCTCCACTGACTTAAACATATGTTTTAACCAAGATACAAAATCTTCCCTCTTGCACTTCTTTTAAACAACATCCTAATGAAGACTGAAGGCTGTGTACTTAAAACTTGGCATGACTGGAACAAAACAAAAGTGACAGAAAGATTTATCTGTTTTTCGGTTTTAAATCAAGAAGAAAAGCCTGTATTTGACTTTCAGGTCTTTTTCTCAACTTTTTCAGAGGTGTCATATAAAGCTCAACCTTTTCAAATGTCAGGTGTGTCCTGAAGGCCACAGCTAAAGAAGAATTCCATGGCAGTACTTATTTCTGATACACAATGTCTGCCTCTGATTCTTGTGACTGAAACAGAAAGAGCTGGCATAGCTTAAGTATAATTTTTATTATCATGCTTTCTACAAGGAAATGTCATTCCAATCAGCAATTTTGTTACTTTAGTTTTTGTGTAAAGATAATTAAACCATTTTCACTTGGAAACATTACTCAGAGATTTTGGTCCATTTTGTCATGATAGCATTGCACACTTGCTGCATACAAGATATAAATCTTCTGCTCCTCCAGATGTCACCACATGACCTTGGGATTGTGATCAGGTGACTGTGGAGTCCATTTAAGTACAGTGAACTCATTCACATGTTTAATGAACCAGTTTGAGATGACTGAAGCTCTGTGACATTGTGCATTATACTGCTGCAAGCAGGAATCTGAAAATCAGTACACTGTGGTCATTAGAGATGAACATGGCAATTAGACCAAGCAATTGGTCTAAAACAGAGTTACTGTTGCTTTCCTATCAACTCAAAGGAATCAAACCATTATCCTCTGACCTCTGACCTCGAGGTGTTTTCATGCACAGAAATGCTGCTCACTGGATATATTCTCTTTCCTGGATTATTCCCCGTAAACCCCACATACAGTCATGCCTGGCACCAACAACAACGCCACATTCAAAGTCATTTAAATCACCTTCTTTGCCCATTCTGATACTTGATTTGAACTTTAGCAGGTCGTCTTTACCATGTTTACGTGCCTATAAACCTTAAGCTGCTGCTGACTGTAGATTTGTGTCAACAAGCAGCTGGACAGTCCCTTGAGTGTAAGTATCCTGAAGGCCATGGTTACAGAAGAATTGTGTAGCAGTTCAATCATCTGAGTATTGTCTCTCTCTGGGTTGCCTTAAAAAAAATATTGATTCTAGTGAATTTAAAAATAATTTAGATTCTACTTACCAAATAAAATCTACTCTTATGATACAATGATGTCTGTGAAGGATGGAAGCTACAACACTTGGGTTATTGACTTATCCACAAACCAAGGCTTTTAAAAAATATATATATATATTTCAACCAGGCATTCTGTACTAGACCTCTCATGTGCACAACCTTGAATTATGCTGTCAACAAGCTAGTGTTTGAGGTCATTGAAAATCCTGTATTACACTGTCCTGTCATAACACCTGCTGGAGGGCATGTTACAGCTGCAGTGCCCAGAGACTGCACGCCACATTATAAAGCTGGATACAAAGTAGCTGAATGAAGGGGGAGGTCCATGTGGTGAACTGTAGAACATGTATCATAACTGATTTTCTTTCTTCGTCCGTTTGGTTATCCTTGTCCGAAAGCTGTCAATGATGTGCGGGCCAGAGCTTATCCAGACCCATATCTAAGAGCCAGCCACTGCAACAGGGCTTATGGAGATAGTCAAGGGTCTTGACTCACTAACACCAGCTAGACTTGCCTTATCAGGCACTGCAGATGCTGCCATGAAAAGTGATCAGTCCTCCTTTAGGATACTTACTAGGTTTTAAAGGGTGATGCAGTAATGAGAAACTAGACAGGAAGCATTTAATTTACTGTACAGGTTTTCCTGCCAGCAAGAGAAAAATGAGCACGGCCTGGTTAACCTCAGTGATTTGGTACAAGGCTGGAGTTTGAATTATGCATTTTGTGCAGTTTGGTAATAAAACAAGGGATTAATATGTTTTAACATATAACAGAATAACTAGATGGGGCACATGTATTTTACTATACAGTGTACAATAAAGATAATTTTTCAATTAAACGCATCATGGTCGAACTGTACAATTAAAAGCGGAATTCCTGATGCATGTATACATTTATTTAAATCACACCGTCAGCTGGCTTTCCACATAGGCTATAGTTTGTGTAGATAACTAATGGATATTCATAATTCCATTTGCCACTGTCTACGCTGCAACCCTGCTAATAATAATTCAACTGCAATTATGATAAAATGGCTTCATGTGTTTAAAAATGCCTTGTTGATATGCACAGTAATGAGCCTCTGCATTTATGGAGAAGAATTGATAATAGCTGTTTTTGGTCAGCGTCGGAGGCAAAGGTACGTGGAGATTTTCAGGAGCATAATTCAAATCATAAACCTGCAGCTTTTTCATTGTTGCTGTTGTTGCTGATGCAAGGGCCAATTACCATACCCAACTATCAAATTACAAATAGCATTAGCATCCTGTCTACGTCGCCTTTGTTATTCTGTTGCCATTGTGCACTCTCCACAGTATAACTTGTAATTATTTATATTAAACTTTGTTGCAACTTGGCTCAGAAGGTACAAAAGACTGAATCGGGTAATCGGGAAGAAAATGTGGTATTTGGATACCTCCTGTTTCGATGAGATTGTCATCAAAGCAAATGAGCTCAGCATGTGGACTCGTGTGTTAAAAGATACTTGACACTGGTGGTTTCTGGCTTTTTAACTATAAAAGGTCGTAAGTGTTTGAAGGAAAGTGCAGTTTTTTGCTCTTTGATTGTTTTGATCCTGCACAGTTGTTGGTTTTTCTTGCTATAACACTAATAAGTACAAAGATTTCAGTCTATTTTAGTTCACTTAATAATTAAAGAAACTTTAAAAGAAACCCAATTACAAAGTGTTAAAGGGTTTTGAATCGTGGCCAAACTTTTTTCCAGAGTGCATATAGCTGTGAGAGATCGAAAAGGAAAACCATTCAGACTGAGGCTAAAGCTACTTAGATTATATTGCCCTTAAACTGAATAAAGTGGTCATTACAAAGATTCTATTACAGGATTTCTAGTGTCTCCCAACTTCCTGACTTACTACAATGGTCCCTAATGTGAATTTAACATTGATTATCAAGATAAGGACAGGCTGTGGGCGAAAGCTGTAGGTTATGAAGTGAAAAAGAAGAGCGATTGAAAAAAGAGCTGGTGGATGCAGAGCAGCGAGCACTAACTGCAGTATTGTTTTACTGTTCAAACACCACCGGAGCGCGATAAAAAGATTTATTCTATTTTAGGATGGTGGTGTCCTCATGAAAGGAAGTATCACCCAAGTTGGGGATTTATCTTTATCACACCAAAGGTTAACATCACAAAGTTAATTTCCTGAGGGCAAAGAAGTAGATTTGCTACAACAATGACATGCGTTTTATAAAGGTGTGTGCGTGTGTGTGTGTGTGTTAGTGTGTGTGTAATCACTGTAATGGAAATATTAAATGGGAATGACATAAGGTCTAAGACTGCAGGCTCTGATGCTTCTGACTCACCCATGCAGACCAGGGCTCTTACTCCCTGCAGCTGTTTTGGTTTCTCAAAGTAGAAAATTTAGGAAAAAAACATTTTCTTCCTCTTTAGATTTTCATTTGCGCATTAAAGCTCAAACTTGGTCTTAATCTGTAACTTTTTGCTGCAACTTGAAGAATAAAAGCAGAGCTGCAAGTTTAAAATTTAGAAAGTTTTCATTTATTTTTTTCTCTTAAATTATGCATAATATACCAGCTATATTTGGTTCCCTCTCACGCAGCAATTTACTCTAATTGCTACCCCCCGAACAACTGCAGAATCAAAAAGTAGTTAATAAGCGATAATAATGTCAAAAGAAACGGCATTTCAGTTGAGCAACAACCGATATATACAACGGAACATGCGACCTCAGTATCCATGATGAGCAATAATATTGGGGAATAACAAGGGTGTTGATGTGGAGAGAATTGTTTTATCTCTGCTACACGGTGGCATTGTTTTTCCAGGTAATATTATAAATTTCAGTATTAGCTCAACACTGTGGGATATTTAGTCAGGTGATAATTACTGCCGCAGTCACCAAGCGACACATTTGGGAATTAAAAGCAAGCCAGGACAAAAAAAATCATAAATTTGTAGTCTAGTTCTGCACTGATGTCAGGTGCTTTATTTCAGCACAGTGGAGCCATGAATTTAAATTTTATGAATATTAACTTCAAGAGACCTCACTGACAGCAAGCTGATCAAAGTAAAGACATGAATATTAAGTCAAAGAAACACAAAACGGTTCTGGTGGTTCTGCGCCGTGATGGGGAAGCTTCTTGAGCCTTATGGAGAATTATTCATCACTTCTGGAAATCATCCACATTTTTCTGAGCAATCCAATCTATAACCATTAGTGATTTGCGATGATGACAACCATTTCTACACATTTCCCACCCAGCAGATAGTAAGGCAATAAAGTGGTATGCAACATTCTGCGCATACAGCAACTGGAAGTGGACTTAAAGGGAAGTCATAATTCTAGTCTTTACACTGAATTGAATTTACAGAATCAATATCTAACTGAGATAAGGATTGACTTTGCACTGCAGGTGATGACCAGGCCATAAGTCATACCAGAAAGGAGCTAAACAAATATTGTGCTATTCTATATGTATTGTGCTCTATGTCGTAGCATGAAACCTAATCTTACAGTTTAGGCTTTGTGTGAGAGGCCTTGAGATTGCTGTGATTTCATCTTTTCCCTGCACAAAGCAGTACAATGCGAATGCTGAGACAAGGATGAATGACCTAATCTCATTTTATTTTAAAAGGTTAGCCTTTTCTCCATCTCTCGGGCCCCTGGCCAGCTCTGGACCACCAGGTGTCCCAGCTCCCCTTTCAAAGACAGGCAATGTGGCCCATTTTGCAAGACATTTAGAAATGTCACAGTCATTAACAGCAGAAAACCCTAACCTAACCTATCTTTGGGGTGGAGAAAGAGAGGCTGGTATGCATGAAGTCATATTATAGCTTTTATGGTACATTATTCAACAAATTCTTAATCTATCCTGTAATTCATCTATAACAACCATTATAAGCCATCTTTACACAGCATAAGCCATCAAATCTAGCTTGGATAACACCATAATTTGGCACAAGCAAGATTTACTTAGTGTTTTGGCAGAGGGCCAGTCTCAACCTATTTTTTGCAGGAGAATTCAATTTGGAATTATGCCACTTGTGAACACTGCCTGTGATTTACTATGTCCTTCCCTGAGGTGCATGTATGAACACGGTGATTTATACCTGCAAATGGCTTGCTGGTGACACATTTCTGACCGTGATTTTGTGCGATTTTGTGCTTATGTCTCAGTTTGCTTTTGTAAGGCAAACAAAAATATTGGCCATCAACTACATTGTCTCTGGGTGGTAAAACTGCAATTTAGGTAGCGTAACAAAACCATCAAGTTTAACATGTGACAGTGTTTTACTTAAGGTAGTTAGATAATTTCATGCTTCAGGATGCAAGTATTATGTGTGGTGCGATGCGTGTATGCATTCAGGTCATAGCTACGACAAACGGACCGAAGTGACATATTCATTATGTCTGTCAGAGGCAGGAAAATGACCTTTGAAATCCATTCTGTTTCTGCACACGGATTAGAAGAAGGATCATAAATTCATCCTTTTATCACAAATGGCCCTGTTTTGAGGCCTCAAAAACATAAGTAATTAGCAAAAAAAAAGAAAAATTTGCATTGCAATATGCCCATTATCATGCCTCAAATAACTACTTTTGCCAGTGACTGTTTTCCATTTCATAGATATGCACGGGTCTAAATCACATTCTATTCAGAGGAATGTGAGGGACAATTCAGACCTAATGTGCATGCCGGGAAGAATAAAACCGATCAAAGTGAAACAGTCAAATCTCTGCATGAGGCTGCAGCGTGCATATGCTAAATCAAATAAATGTAAGTGAAATGTTGTGTAGCCCTGAAAATAGTTGAACTTTTTCATTTGCAACCTCAAATTCACCACTTAACAGCCAGAGTTTCTTGATAAATTAGATCCCTGGCGAGGTTTAAATATGGAGCATATTAAAAGGGAATTTCAACAATAATATTTTGAATGTGAACTTGGCTTGAGGTTTCACCACCAATTAAGAGGAAAAAAAGAATAAGCCAATGCAGGGATTTGCTGCATTTAATCAGATGGTTTGAAGAGCTGGTTGTTTTGAGTCACAGCAGCAAAGCAAAGAGGTAATTTGACTAGACACACATAGGGCATACTAATGACTGCCTGCGCTTCATTACTCCAGCCAGGGACTACAGTGTTGAAAAGGGTATTACTGAACAGATCTTTCCATCATTCTACCTTTTGTGTGACTTAAGCTCCCTCCTGCATTGACTTTCTCTTAAGTTTGGTGTGTAATATTGCTTTCAAATACCTGAAGCCATGCAAATCTGATTCCTCAATACAATTCTGAGAATGCCATTTCAATGTCATTACTACTGCCTTCCCATTTCATTTACCAAGCCCTGAGTCGACAGTGATACGCTGGAACGAGAGTCCCTGCCGCTGAAGAGATGGAGATAACAGGATGATTCATAGTCTTTCAAAAGAGGTCACAGCTTCCTGTGCTTTTACGACAGGAATTTGGGATTCCCTCTGTGCACACAGTGGAGGGCAGCAAGCCAAACATCCCAGTTGGCATACTCAATTAGTTGTGGTGTGTATAAGAAGCAAACACCTCACGACTCATTAAGATGAACTCTTTTAAAGTGTTTATATATATATATATTTTTTTAATCTTTTAATCTTTTAAATGCTCAGAGATCAATAACCTATAATATTAGATGTGTATTAATAGAGAGAACAACAAATATTAGTAAATGCTTTTAACACAAATCTTTCTCGTGTCTATATGAAGAAGGACCTGAGGCAGATAAAAGCAGTAAAAAAAGACATGAGTGTTAAGGCGTACTGCCCAAATAGAAGTGGAAATTCACTTCCTATAAAACAAGGAGATGTGAAGGTTAAATGCAAGCTCTTTCCTCCATCCTCCCTGTTTCTAATTACTGAGCAAGCGCATGAGAGGGCCGCGCTACTGATTGCAGCTGCCTGGTGACTGCAGCAGACACCAAATCTTCTCAGCTGTCTATTATAATGAAAGTGACCAGGCCCTCTGGCACTCAGTATTTCTGAAGGAAGAATAGGGCTTTGTGGTGGCTCTAAGTTTAGACTGAATTAAACACTGTCTTGGTTCTTAGATCACAGCCGAAGCCATCCAGGTGTATTGTCATGTTGACAGTGTGTAAATGTGTAGGAGTTGGATGTGGCTGTGCTTATGCACTTCATGACACTCGTGATAAAAAGACAGTGTTGTTAATTAAAGGTCTGCTTTAATGAGACCATCACTGCTTGCAGGCTAACAGCCTACGCAATCATGTACTAGATAAATACCGTGATCTCTAAAGTCCTCACCAATGAAAGTTTCTAACCATCCATCCATTTTCTTTAGCTTATCCAATTCAGGGTCATGGCTGGAGTTTCATTAAATAAAATATGTTTTTATCAGTTTGTCACTGAAGAGCAGCGATACTTTACACCACACATGTCGTACCTTGCAGTGCTGTTACAGAGGGCCACTGATGATACTGAGAAATGTAGTGTTTTTTTTGATTGAGAGAAGAACTATACACTTTTGAAACTTCTTTAAAATCTTTGTGATTAAACTTGTATTTTTAATCACACTATCAAAGCAAATCAGCCGAACAGAGCCACTTCATATATTTCCCTGTCTTCAAAAACTATTCTTAAAGGAGGAATTTCAAAGGCAATTCCTGATAAAAGCTTGAAGATACAGATATCAATCTGATGTGTTAAAACTTAATCAGATAAGATGATGCACAAAGTTTTTCAATAGATGTAATCAGTCCCCAACTCTTCAAATTTTCACTACATTAAGTCTGGTTGGGATACTGTGACACCACACACAGTTTACTTCGAAGCACTGGGTGTCTGTACGCCATGGGAAATATGACTTTTTCTTTAAAGTGTTCCTTGAATTATGAAACGCATAATTCATAATTCACCTTTTTCATGTGCACTCCTTGTTTTAAGCCTCTCATTTTTTGTTTAATTTAACTATTTAATTGAAAAATATTAAAGCACTATTAAAGGATAACACCTTGCAACGTGGGTTATTGCCTTTCCTTTGAGCTTCAGGCAATCCTGGATTCATATCAGTGCTAAATAGGGTCTATCATATTAACAATCCTCCCTTCACTGCATTATTAGATCACTTTTAATAGTTCATTTGTGGCATCTGGACCTGGCACTTTGCAATAAGCTCAACTAGCATATATACTGCCTCCATCACCATATTAGACATTTTCACACAGTCCAACAAACGTTCTACTTTAGAGCAAGCTTTCTTGTGAATTAGATCAAGTATCTTTCTGTAGGGATGTTTTATTTCCAAGTCCCTCTTCAAACAGCATAGCACCACGTTGGCATGTGCACAAGTTGTGGTTCTCGCCGCGCAACAAATTTATCCACCTTCCGCCAACTCACAGATTTTGTCATCTTCCATGGAATCATTCAGTGCATTTGATGTGTAACGCGGAAATAATTCCAGCCATCTGGCAGCTAACTGTGACAGGTTTTTTTGTTTTTTACTTGAGGTATAGACTTTGTATTGGTTGCAGCTGTATATTCAAATACTAAGACATGGATGACAAAAATTTGCTTTGCAGACAGCACATCATTTAGGAATTATTTCTTTGAATCATGTAAGAACTCACTTCCTTTTGGTAAAAACTGTTATAATAATAGAAGCTGTCTAGAGATCTGCGTACAACGTGTATTCAAAACATTTTTAAACAGAAAAAAATGCAAGAAATCTTTACAAAAGACAATCAAATGTCCTTTAACATTCATTTTCCTTTCAGATAAGAACATATCCTTCTCATTAAATCCCCGATAAAACAATTGCAAGATGCAAAGAATCACTTATGAAGATGCAACAAACAAGCATTCAAATATATATCGTTGTTGAGCACTTTTAAACCATCCAAACCACTGGATGACAGTTTTGGTGGGACACTGCAACATGCAAATTCTGCACAAGAGGTCAAAGATAAGCAGCAAACATGCCTTGAGGCAGCTAAATATTGAGTCACACTGCCACTATCCCATTAAAAGCTACCTTTTATCTGAAAACACCCTGTCCCCATAATTATCTGCAGTTTGGAGCCCAGAGACAACAGTATTAGGTGTTAGCAAACAAAACTCAATGGGACAGAGTCTGTTAGCATATTTGACTACTTAAATGATAAGCTACTGATGTTCTGAGAAATATTCCCAGCATATTAGCAGAGAATCTGCAACTTTTAGCCCATTTAAATGCTAAATGTGGGTAATTTTTTGTACAAAACGATGATGATGATGATGATGATTATTATTATTATTAATTAGGCGAGCCGTGAACATGAACACAGTAACCTAACCAAAATGCTATATGCAGAGTTTGCTTTGTATTGCACAAAAATCTACTCAATAATTTATTAGGTACAAAAATGCATAAACGTCCACTGTATTTCATCACCATATTACTACTAAAGAGGATGTTGTGTTTTATAAACCCTTCACTCTCTGTCCAAGTCAGCCTGATCATGAAGGAAAGCTGACTAAAGACAACCCACATAATTTGTCATTCTTGTCTTGTGACAACTCGAGATCAAAGAGTGCTCTTGGTTTGCAATATCCCCCATAATTCCACATGACTTGCTTAATTCAGCCAACAGCTGATTTCGAGCTTTGATATACCAAGGTGAAGAAAAGAAAAAAAAACATTTCTTTTTCCGTCTCTCACCTACACAAAAGGTCAATAAACTGAAGATGTCCATCAGCTGAACTGTTTTCCTTGGAGCCGATGGAAAAGGCGAAAGGGTAATGCGCCTGATACCAATTTCAGAATATTTTTGTTGTCACGTCACAATATAGTAAATGCATGAAAATATCACAGAAAATAAACAGTCCTCAAAAACAGTTTGACTGATGTTCAGTGCAATGAGCTGTTTTCCACAGTGATGAGTTACAGTGGATAAAAGCTCCTCTCTTTTGCTCCTATTTCCTTTTTTTTTTTCTTTCAGACACATCTTCAAATCCAACTCAATTAAATTCAAAGGATACGAGCCGTTTCAGTCTATAGCCACACCAAAATCACAGTACAACTTTATTTTTCTAACTTCACTAAAATCCTTTAAGGACCCGAGCCTTAAACCTGAATGACCCTCAAAGAGCAACTCCTCTGATTGCAAAAGTCTGATTGCTTGGAAGTCAGTGGGAAAAAAGCCCCACTAGATTTATCACCTCAGAAAAAAATAAATTTTTACAAGTCAGTTTAGGGCCTCAATTGCTAGTCTTAGATCTTCTTTAATACAGCATTGTGACTGACAACTCTTTACCACCTGGGCATGCATTACCCATAGGCTCCAAGTCAGATCCACCCATACTGCAACAGTTAAAATGCACAAATTGATGACTTCATAGCAGCTGTCCAACAACCAATATGTCACAGTGGCTACAACATCTTGTATATGTACTCTAGTGTAAGAGCCTGAAGTGGGATTTGCATTGTGCAGGAGAGTAGAGCGCCATCTTCCTCTGAGATCTGTAGCTTTCTTTTCCATCATCTACCAAGACGCAAGCAATGTGCATTGAGAAAAATCCAAACTGTTCTGCACATCAGCATGCAAAAAGCTCTTTCAGTGCTGTGAGAGTGCAGTGGTTGGAATCACCCATCTACAAATTCACCTTTACTGTCTAATAAAGCATTTCTGGTCTGGGTGTAGAGATTCCAAACAATATCAAGATGGTTAGTTTTATGAAACCATTTTTATTCACAGGGAACACAGTATTTTCTGCATAGTTCTGGAATGATTTCAATTCAATTCAATTCAATTTCATTTATACAGCGCCAAATCACTGCCAAATGCTTTATATTGTAAGGTAGACCTTACAATAATACATACAGCTGGTAGCAATATGTGAAGAAATAAACACAGAACTGAATATATTAAATTTGCTCCAAAGATCCAGCCACTATCACAGATACCAAGCCCACCTTTATGAATTAAGACTGGATGTACAATCACAATAATAGAAAAATACATGCATTGGTACCCCCATCCATCCACACAAATATGGAACTATTTCAGCTTCCTAACTACAGGATATTCAAAGGTTTCCTGGTAGTTACCAGTGGCTTGCACAGTGTGCTGACTTTGCTTTAATTTTGCTCTTGAGGGCAGGATTTCCAACATATGTGCAGCAGAGTATCATTCAGTCTTTTATGATTGGGTCTTGCCATGGTTGAGTAGAGCATGCAAATGAATTTCTAGTCTTCTCAGCAGGTAAACCATTTTTCAGACCAATTTATATTTGAATATATTTCAATATGGATTTTCATAAGCAGACAATGGGCACATTTGCTCTCAGCATGCCACTGGGCAGGCAACACCTTGTTCACTGATCTCTCTCATGTCTCCATTTCATTTCAAACAGAACTGTTGTTAAACTAACTTACAGTGAACTAATATTTATCACTTAAATAAATGGCCTAAATGCTGATACACTGCCCTACTTTTAGATACAACTGACTGCTGTGAGGAAAAATCCTTTGATGCAGTTGCTCTGCAATTGTTAGAAAGGCAATTCAATGTGCAAAAATAATGCTATAATGGACAAAAGATGAAGTCATGGACCACATAAAGCTGCATGTTACATATTATCTAATCAGCATGGGTATAACAGAAACATACGCTACAAGTGTGCACACACCAGACACCTTATTAGGTATTCCTTGCTACACTGCGTTGAATACTCTTTTGCCTTCACAACTGCTTTAATTCTTTATGGCACAGATTCAACAAGGTGCTGGAAACATTCCTCTGAGATTTTGGTCCATGATGCAACTCTCCTTTTCCACCACATCCCAAAGGTGCTTTTTTGGACTCAGATCTGGTGACTGTTGATGCCATTTGAGCACACTGAACTCACTGTCATGTTCAAGAAACCAGTGTGAGATCATTTAAGTTTTGTGACACGGCACATTATCCTGCTGGCAGCAGCCATACAAAGACAGGTACACTGTGGCCATGACAGGATAGACATGGTCAGCAGCTATTCTAAGGTAGGTTATGGCTTTTAAATGATGGTCAGTCGGTACAAAAAGGGTCCAAATTTTGCCAACAAAATATCCCCTACACCTGTTACAGCACCACCTGCCTGAACCATGGATCCAAGACAGGATGGATGGATCTGGGGTGTTTATGCCAAAAATCTGAGGTTATCCTCCGAACACCACAGGAGAACTCAAGACTCATCAGACAAGGCAATGCTTTTCTGATCTTCTATTGTCCAGTATTGTTTAGTCCATGCAAACTGTAACCTCAGTTTCCCGTTCTTAGCTGACAGGAGTTGCAGCATATGTGGTCGTCTAAAGTTGTACCTCATTTGCTTCAAGGTTCAATATGTTGCACGTTCAGAAATTGACTTCTGCATACCTTGGTTTTAACAAGTAGTTATTTGAGTTACTGTTACCTTCTCAAAGCAGTATGATCTATCTGATATCAAAAGTTATTTTCACCCACAGAACTGCCTTTCACTGGATATTTTCTCTTTTTCAGACTATTCTCTGTGAACCCTAGATGTGAACGCTGGTTGCATGGAAAAATCCCAGTAATCCCACCAGTCACTGAGATACTCAGTCTATCTATCACCAACAACCAGACCACGTTTAAAGTTACTTAAATCACCTTTCTTCCACATTCTGATGCTCAATTTGAATTTATCGAGCATCAGGTTATCTTGACCATGTCTACATGATCGAATGCACTGAACCGCTGTCATTTTATTGGCCGAGTGTAAATGCCAAGTGAGTGTAGAAGATGATTGTTCCCTCACTGACAAAAAAAAAATCAAAACCTTCTCTTTAGCTGAATGCTGTCAGGTCAACTCAAGTTACAAGTGGCAGCTGAGGAATTAGTTTAAATAATTTAAAATAGATCATAAAGTAATTACAGTCATTCAAATGTTCTTACTGAAGATGAGGCATGAGTTCCTCAAACTTGGAAACCACTTTTGGGAGACGAAGAGCAAAACCTCTTAATCTTGAATACCAGGAAACAGGGGGCTAAGTTATTAATGTGTAAAGCCAACTTCTTAAATCAGCAGACATACTGACCTATGTCTGACCCAAAAATTTCTACAGTACAGTGCACTTTTGGACTCCTAGACTTTTTAAATACAGGCTGTCAACTCCCAAGTCTGCCAACATCATCATTTTTTGGTAAGAAATGAAATGAAATAAAAACTAGACAGGCTCACATTTCTAATAGAGGATAAAATGCAGATTTCAACTTGTCACTTCATATTTACTGCTATCTTTTACGTGATCTTGGACAGTCTGGATGTGGTGTTTGTAAAAGCTGTAGGGTAAATTGCAGTTTCCTCCTGATACTCTGATATTAAAGTCAATGCCTTAAGATAGAGTTGATATTTTCTACATTCCTGATACAGCCTCAACTCAACAATAGTTTTCCTACAACATACAATCTCCAGCACATGGCAAACCTTCAGGCACATGGCCACATCTTGCCATACATAAGATGTAGAAATGCAGTGGAAATTTAAGAAACTGTTTTTATTTCGGCCCGCTGTATAAGCCTGCTGATCCAAAATCTATGTTTAAACAGGTGACGATAACAAAGCAAGCTGTGACAGCAATTCTATACTACAATAGTAATATCAACAAAAAATGCACAGTTTTCATCGTTGTGCACATAACTGTGCAAACATAATAAATGTTTTGTGCAAGGAAAATTTGTTCCCACTGGTTATGTCTGACCACAGAAGCATGTAGCCCGCGCGCCCCTCCCTCCGCACACAGAACAAGAAAAGGCAGCTGGACTGGACACATGGCGTGCCAGATGTGCTATCATGCCAAGCAACAATATGATCAGATCTGCCTTCCTTTGCTTGCACACCTACTCCACGTGAAACACTGCACCACCCATCTCCATCAGTCTTGGCCATTCGTAATAACAGTTGCCTATTTTAATTTTTAGTCCAAGTAATCACAAAATGTTGCAATCCTGGGCGTCACAAATAAATCAGCCGCTTTCTAATTCTTGCAAAGTAGGCTGTAATCTAAAATGGAAAACTACTATTAAACAACAAAGGTAGACAGCCTTGGATGCACTTAAGGCAAATGTGAGGGGAGCCATTATTTTCCATCGTACAGCCAGGAAAAAAGGAGCCACTTAAGGAACAACCTCATTTCGGAGTGGGTAAATGTATAGTCAGCAATTTTTTTTCTCTAAAATACTCTGAGAGAAATTTTAGTAGAAATGATGAACAGACCTCTATGAACATTTACCTTAAACATGAACTCTAGAGAAAGCTTTTTTGTAAAGTCTAATTGTTCCATCAGTTGGTGGACTAAAAACTCTTGTGAGCAGAGATCATAGGAGCAACAATCTACCTACAGAGAGAAAACACTCTTTGACCTTTGTTATGTATTTAAGTTTTATTTGATCAGGTATTAAAAATGTCCCCCTCATTGCCTTAATCGAAATCAAAATATCCGTACTCCTTAAATCACAAACAGTTAACAACCATGGGTCCATATGGCTATCTGGAATAGCTTAAGCAACATGAGCACATGGTTAAATAATGTAGCATATCCCTGCAAATACATCTTACTGAGGCTATTTCTTAACCTACATTTACACAGAGCTGGTTACACCAATTCAGAAATGTGGTGTTTCTATCACAACATGGGAAGGAGAACCTGCAACATGATACAGTGAATTTCTGTGTCATGGATTTGATCTTGGTGTTATCAGTAAGTAACTGACCCATATTACTAATAATATTGACCCTGGGATAAAGTAATGGCAACCATTTAAACAATGACATCTGCATGAAAATTAACAAATTCAGTTGACCACCTGTCAAAAACAAAGAAAGACAAATAAATTATTTTTAATCAATTAATCAAGCATAACATTTAACCAGTAAAACTAATTTTCCAATCGGGAATTCAAGCAAATGATATTTAGATGATATATTTAGATGAAATAGGAATTTATTTGGCATCTTAATCAAAAAATAATATTGTGCTTAACTGTTTTTTCAGCTTTTTTTTGTAAGAAATTACATTTGAAAATTCACAGAAAACAACAATAATTATATTTTAGCATAGCAATCAGATTTTGATTAAAAGGCATGTGCATAGACTGGTAGATTAACTTTAACAGAAACATAAAAAACGAATTTAGCAATTACCAATATTGTTTATTTAGTGTTAATTTACAGTAGCTGGGGGATAAGACTTACATTGGTTGGTAAAATTGTTAAGCACTGCGTATATAGCAGCCTTTGATTTGTACCTAATGTAATGTACTCACACGCTTTTTCCCATTTTACTGACCACTTAAAGATGGGAGATGATGAATTTATTTTCATTTTCATATTCCTTTTCCAGATGTTAACTTGTCATACTTTAGTAATACATGAACAACAGATATAGTTACATGTTTTGAGATAATATATAACATCCGTTTGTTTTAAGTGTTTTTCTTCTGCGTTGTCTGGAATATAACATGTTATGTTGATAATGCACAATGAAAGGTGCCGCACAGTTAAGTGGCAAGATTCATTATTGAAAAATCTCATAAACAGTTTAAAGTGGTTTTCTTATCAGTTTTTGACATTTTCCATTAAACGGTTTTCAAAATTAACTTAACATTTGTATGTTTCTTAGTTTTAGACTAGTTGGTTAGTCTAGTTTTTTCTCCCTCTCATTTGGTCAACTAAGAAATGAATTGCCAGGAACATCCTTACTGTGCAAATGTTTTAGGCAGTGCTAATAAGAAGGGTTAATGTTACCAACACCAGTTTCGGCTGAGGTTTGTTTTTCTTCTTGTCATTGAGAAACTGATACTGCGAACCTGAGCCACCCCTAGGCAGAGGTGGGAAGTAACAAAGTACAAATACTCCATTACAGTGCTTAAGTAGAAATTTCAGGTATTTAAGTATTAATTTTTCTGAAAACTTTTAACTTTTACTTACATTCTCAAAATGGGCTTGTTACTTTTGCTTTTAAGGCATTTGAGGGAAGTTATTATTTCATCACTGTGGGCCATTTAACATCAAACCAATTAGACCGTAGACAATAACACAGGAAAGGCAGTCCTGTTCGCCTATTTATCACCACGTGATGTCACATGAAAATATATGAAAGAGCCAAAACAGTGTGCCATAGTCAGAGGTTAAAGTGGGCCAGTGTTTTTATTTTATTTTATTTTTTCCCCACAACATTGGAATGGCTGCAGGTCGTGGTTGCAATACTTCAGCATTTAGCTAGCCCTACACAAGATGAGCGAGCATATAGTGAGTAATATTTTTTAACTTATCGATTGTTTCTGCCTTTTTGCTACAAGCCACATTTTAACTACATTCCCACTGTGCTTTACTCTAAATACTTCACATCACTCCTCACATCCATGGCCATTTCATCAGTTCAATTCAATTCACCTGTCTTCGACCTGTAGAAGGAAGCCAGAGGAGGCCCATTTAAGGACAGGGGAAACATGTAAACTCCACATGGAAAGGCCACAGCCAGTGTTTGAACTGTTGCTATGATGCCACAGCATTATCCACTTCACCATCATGCCACACTTTATACAGGATGATGTTTATTTGAAAACCAGAGGAACACTTACCAGTCGTATCTGCTTTTAGTTTGCATATCCTTGCGATGATATGTAAGAAATTTAGAAAAATCAATAGATCTGCCAGTTGGATTTAATCTCCCTGACCTCCCCTTCGCTTTTCTACATAAACGTCCCCTTACTTAGAAGAAAAAATATTGGAGACCATTTAAGAAAAAGTTCTAATAATCAAAAGCACTTGACAGTGTCGAGAAGAAGAATCCTCATGATCCTCCACTTGCCAATTTTAAGGGTTGGTAGAAAAGACTTGATATCTATTAATCTAACTGCTGTATTCACAGATGTTGCCTGTAAATCCAGAGTAAGACACCAAAGGAGAGTGAACAATTTTTCATTTTTTCTAATCTGGCAAGGGGAAAAAACAGATTGAGTATGAAAACCTTCCAGCTGCTCAGCTATGAACAGGTTTACTGCTGTCTAAAAGCAGAAGATGCACTTGAGTCATAGGGGTCTTTTCCCATTTGCCTAATGGGAAGCTCGCAGGCAGAAAAAAATCACACCTTAATTTGGTAAACAACTCAATACTTCATAACTGTCAAGATCTTCCCACCTGGTAGTAACAGTGCTGTTTTGTGCTTGTAAATTCAAAATTTCTTTAAAAAGAACGTATCAAACTTGGCATTCAATGCATGCAGGATTTGGCTCTCCATGCATTTTAAACACATATTTTTTATTATTTTTGGGGGATGTTTTTTGCTGTAAAATGAATTTTTTAAAAGTCAGCACAACTAAACTGAACCCAGCGGATCACCTTTGTGTATGAGATGTAAAGTGACAGCCAAATTTCCCTTTAAAATGTGTTAATGCTTGGGAAATTCTTAATTTGTTAAAGCATCTGATGTAAAAACCAAGACAAGTACTCTAAGCTCCTGAACAAAATGGGTCTATCATAAACCTACTAAAAGAGAGTATAGGGAAACAGCTTTTTTCTTCCCAATGAAAAGACCCAGTGCTTTGTTAAAAGGAGATCATAAAAGCTCAAAGGCACCATGGAGAATTTTAAAAAGCTTTAAGGACTATTTCCTTATCACTGCCAAGAATTTACAGAATTTAATACATTTGTTTTATTCTTACCTGAAATACAATATACCCTGCACTTGCCCACCCGTGGTTAGTATTATAATTTTACCTCATGGGGGGAAAAAAACTGAATGAATGAACTTTCTCTCTAAACAGAATTCAAAGAAGCCATTACAGCTGTGGTCACGCCTGCACTCAACCCCGGTGCTTTGAATTGAGTGTAGTAGAGAACACTAAAACCAAGTAGAGGCAGTAAAAACCTCTAAAGATTTGCTCTGTCAATAAACAAAGAGCGTATTTGGTCTTCTAAACACTGCACTGAAATCCACACTAGAACTTTTTTATCAGCTGAAAATATTGAGTGATGCCTGTCTAGAAAAATGTACGAAGAAACACACCCAGTTATTACAACTTCACTGTCCTAAATTATGTGTTTGACTCTTTACTACACAATTCCAAACCTCATTTAGCTTTTATTACTACATTGGCTTGTGTCAGCAAATTATCAGGTTTTTTTTTTGGTTAAAACATGCCTAACAGAGTCTGACAAGAAATGATCATAATGAATAAATTAACTGAATTCTGTCAACTCAGAAGCAACAAAAGAATGAAAATGTTGCTGTAATGCTTAAAGAAATGAAAACAAAACAAAAAACACCTGGCAGAACATCTCACAGCTAATCAGGTTAATTAGCAACATGATTGGATGTAAAAAGAGAAGAGATGGAGAGGGAAGTAAAGATAGGGAGCGGTTCATCGTTCTGTGAAAATGCAAATTGGGTTTTTCTTAATGAAAAATAGAATTTTAGAATTTCAACATCTACTGCACATCTTATCATTACTCATAATTATATAACAACTGACAAGTCCAGTGTGCTTTGAGTCTACCATCCAGTCTGCTTTTACAAACATTTGTGGAAGAAGGGGTCTTATTAACCGCCGTTATTACAAAATGGAAGCATTTAGGAACCACAGCAATCAGTGTGAGACAATGTACAGTTACAGTGCACAGTCCCTTAGTGCTGAGGTGCATAGTTCATAAAGGTCGCTGACTCAGTAACTGCAGAGTTCCAAAACTCCTCTTACATTAACATCAGCACAGAAGCTGCGCACCAGGAGCTTCATGGCATGAGTTTCCTGCAGATCTTCTGTGTTCCTGGCCCAGTACTTATATTCTATTGTCCTTATATTTCACATCATGCTATGCCCACTGAAAAAAATTATAACTGAAAGTATTCTTAGCTACATGCAGTATTCATGTCATTGTATTTGTGGAAAAACATCTGTTTAATTGTTCTTTTCCTACATGAAGTTATGTTGCTGTTTTTGGTAGGAAGTAAAAATGAGATGTTAAAGTAAATGAAAACCCAGTCTCAGTATTATGATAGGACCATCAGGTATCCATCTACAAGATTTACTGAGCAAAGCAGTTCCTGTTCATTTGCAGTGTTTTTCACTATAGTCAAACTGAAATTCATTGAGTTGGCAAATTCAGCTCTCGAATCTGTTTACTCATCACGTGGCATTTTGAACTGCGTTTTTTACAGGTCTGATTAAATGAGCTTGAGAATATATTAACTGGAACACAGAGGTGTTAAAAAACCTCTGAGTTGCATGTGATACAAAAAAACATCAATCACCAAAATGAAAAACAACTCAAACTGTTATGTCAGCTGTTAGGATACAGTTTGGTCAAAACTGCAGTAAATAACTTTTTTGTTAACTTTCCAGCTCCCCTACAGTGGTTCAAACTCATTTCCTTACAAGTGTCACTCATTTTGACGAGGCCTCCACTGGAACTGAAGAAGCAGATAGGCAATAGCAGCATAATTTAAAAGAGCTGCTATATTTGAGATAGTCATGTCTGCTGTATGGCACCAGGGAAGCCATTAAAAGGGGTCTAATGACTTTATTATTCAGTATTTATTTATTTTTTGTAAAAATTGCTTTATGGAGAAAAGACATTTTTACATATTGGAATGAAAGTTGAGCTTTTCTGTGATAAGAGCTTAATTTTACACATTTTTGGCAGGCGTACACAGCTCAGTACACGCATAAGGCAGGTGTTTTATCAACTAAAACGGATCCCAAACAATAATCAGGCAAAGTGAACTCAAGCCGCTGTTCAGCAATCAATAACCACAACTATAATACTGAGGAACAAACCAGAACAAGCGCCTGCAGATGCTGCAGACAGCACAGTAGCACGCTGCACAGTTATTAGAGGAGAGCATCATACGGCCAAGCTAACTTTCACTCCAGCTCAGCAATGCAATATACATTATCGGAAAAAAATTACTTACTTTTGTCTGAGAATCCTGCACGCATATTACCAAAAGGAGTCCAGGCTGATCTAAGTGGGCTCCTGTTCATCTGATTTCATATAACCCACCTTCTTTAGAGTATCATTATTTTAAATTGTCCATTATTGTCCATAATGCTTTTCAGCATCGTGAGCACTTGCTTGTGCTTGTAATTTCTTTTCCTGAGAACTATAACTATATAGGTTTGACTCCTAAAGCCTGAAAATTGAATCCATTGGATGAGCAAACATGCAGGGACAAAGCTCGTGTGCGACATCTACCTGCTCCAAAGTTGGTTCTAATGCTCTTATCCTGCTTATAGCTTATTGTAACATGTGTTAAGTTTTTTTTTTCCTTCAATAAAAAAAAAGGTTTAAAAAAAATAACAAAATAAAATGTTGTTAATGCCTCTTTTTTTTTTTAGCTGCACTATTTATGCCTCTCCTGGCTTCTGCTTGAGATATTTCTGGCACTTAATGGCACAGAGCATTGAGCATCTGTTTTTCACAATGATAATTAGCAAGCTCCAATTCAAAATTTCAAAACCCCAGTAGGGGTTTGACAACAGTTAGGTTACCACTGCGTTGAACACATTTCCAGACATCTCAAACGGTCCCCTGTGGACTTTGTACAAAAACTCCCTGTGATGCATCTTATTTCTAACCAAAGAAAGATGGCAGCCGGAAGTGCCATATCAAGGCTCAGTGACCACATGTCTTGATCTGTCATTTATCAAAATCTGTCTCATTTTCGGGCCCATTTAGCAGTTAATGTGTCAAGTTCTTGTTTGATTAGCTTATGTCTAATTATTGGTCACAAGTCATATTTGCTACATGATTACAGTGAACAAATTCTAACTGTAAAGCCAGGCACAGTTCATCCTCTGCTCTTATAAATGCAACAGACAGAAGTGATGCATGTGGGTGAAATGGAAATATTTTTGAAGCCTTTTTTTTCTCCTTTATAATATGTGGCTGATATGTAGGCTAGATCTCTTGTGATAAATAAAACCATATTGCAGCTACAGGCAGAAGGTCAAATAGTACTCAATTAAGCAAGAAAGTAGATGAACTGAATGAATACATTAACAAAGAGTAATGATCCCTGAACTGTACATAGCTGCTTTTCTTATTCTAGTACTTTATGCAATGATATTAAGAGCAGAGCATGCCAGAACTCAAGTAAATTTGATTTAGTAATACTTTACCAATAGTATTGTAATACTTACAACAGATGTCTAACATACAGTGTATTTAGAGTTATGCTGGACATCAACCAAATGCAGGACAATTAAAGTCTCAATAGCCAATGAAGACGTACAACAGGTGACACACCCCACTGCATTTAAAGCAGTAAAAATGGAAATATAAAAGTTATGGAATAGACAAAGGAGCACAGGGAACAGGACAGAGAAACAAGAGCCAAACGGACAAACAAAGTCAAAAGGTGGGGGAAGGGGTTGCAACAAGTAAAACCAAAACTAGAGGAACCATGACAGAGACAGTGACAAATGACTTATTCTTACAATGCATAATTAACATAAACTTACTTAGAAATGTTATATAAAATGAAGAAAGGTTCTTTAATAACTTTAGCACAGTAGTGTGGTGTTTATTAGTTTGAATGATTAGCATAAAGGCCATATACTTTAGGTTTCTGTCCTCCACAAATGTATTTTCCTGTAAATTAATCTTGTCCATTCACTGACAGTACATTAACAGGCTGGATATCACTGGGTCCAAAAGGAGCCCGATGTGAGAAATGACTTTGAAAAAAATAAAATAACAACCAGCTACTGAGGTCTACACATTCCTTTTATCGCTTGAACTTTTTCTACTAGTCATTGCAGCCACTGTGCGACAGCATAATTAGTCACAGAGCAGGTGTTATGCAATGTAATGTATCATTTATGCAATTATAATTTTTTCTCTACGTTCTATCAATGATGCATGGGCCTTTTCACAGTGATTGTGAAGGCTTATTGTAATTAACCATCTTCTGAGAACAAACAATGCTTATCTATAATTATATTTGCCTTATCTTTGTGTCAATTACAGTTTGTACAAACACATTATGATACACATTACAACTATATTTTGATGCTAAATTAAATAATATGTTAATTTACAAGCTGTTGATTAAAACTTTGGAACATCCTTAGAACATGCCAGGGCGTTAGTTATGAGCTTCACAGGTTGGAGGCTGGGATGTAGACTGTCAGGTGTCACTTACCCTGCAATCTCATCAATCTGTGTAGTATCTCTCTGGGCTTAGTCGTGGAATGCCCTACACCCCTATTATTCCATCAACAATCTGACAGCGCAAAGGAGAATAAAAATGGCAAGAGACTGAGCAGTAAGAACACAAACAGCTCTAAATTAGAATATTGATGTTTTTCTGCAGCAAAGGCCTCACAAGAGTTCCAATACATGCATGAGAGAAGCAGGAGTGCATTTGGATTTTAAATAAGTAGGAAAGAAAATAATGTGCTGTCAAAGGTTTGCTTCCAGGGAAACAAACATCAAATGTACGCATGTCACTGTGTGACAATGTACCTCCTGAGGGGGAATTGCAAGACTTTTAAGAACTGACACTTTAATAACTCACAAATTACTTACTTGGTTTTGACAAGAATAGACAGGAATGTACTGATTCATGTTCAAGGTTGAGATTCAGCTGGATTCGTTTACTGACCAAAAATAACTCTCGCAACCGCGGTGTTTCTCAGTCACAGAAAGATATTCTTCCTCTCTGGGTGGATAAGGAGGATCATGTCTAGCTGTTTGCATCTTGCGAGAATTCCAAATCAGTTTGATACGCCCTCCCCTGAATTAATGGCGCAGATCACGCCGCATCTCATGGTAGTTGAGTTTTAAATCTATGGGTTTACATACTGCACGCTAAAACAAACACATCAAAAACAACCCCTGGAACCTAAGGTTGCTACAGGTTTTTAGCTGAATAAGCCAAGTCTGTGCCATATCAAGCTCTTTTTTGAGCTTTTGTTAGATTATGACAGGCAGATTATTTGGGAAAGTAATTGTCCCCAGGTGTTATGAACATCCCAAGCTTATTCTCCACCCTCGTGATTTTCAACTGTAGAGATTAGGCTCAGAGGAAAACGGGTCCAAACAGGCACAAACACACTAAGTATGTGTAGCCAATGAGCTTTCTGATTTGCTTGAGCATCCCATCCCTCTGGGCCTCATGATCCAGGGAAAGAAAAGTCCTCTTTTTACCCCAGGACCTGTAATACCTGCATGATGAGTGCCACCATGCTGCCAGCTGAAAAAAAAAAAACTAACTCAATCCCTCCATCTCAATGCACCACACACAAATCACACGGTACTGAGGAGCCAGGGGGGAACACACTGAAGCTCTTTACAGCCACCTGCTGTGCTTGCAGTAATACAGCATTTTGAACTAACTGAAATTATCTTTGGTATTTTTTTTCTTTAATAGCAATTATAAAATAAAATGGCAACTCTTTATTTTGCAGGTCTGTAATTTCCTAATAATCTCTACATAGAATTATTGCATTTATTGGGTAAATAAAGAGCTTGCTTAGCTGTATTTAATGACAATTAAATGGTATCGCATTGACAACTTACATATTCAAACAATGCATGCTGAATTGTATGCTTGCTTGTAAACAAATTTTAAAAATTTAGCATCTTTAGCTGATCTGCTCTGCTGGAAACTCATTGTAAATGCTGACTGAAAGGGTGCCACCATAAGTAATAATTAGCAAGCTGTTAAAAATTGCTTTCCAGGAATGCATATATGAATTTGGTTACAGTTCTTTATAGCTACGCAAATCTATGGGAATATGTTGCACAGACACAAAAAACCCATCTTGTTATTGGATTATTTCTGCCATGAATACCTGATTGCAGAGTCTTGCATACTGGTGGAAGATGCACAAACCTCGAGCTGTTCAGGGACTCAAATTGCTGGTGTAGCCCACACTTGTGTATGCATGACAGGTCAAATGTCTTCCATCACTCATTTTATTGTTGAGTTTTTATGGTGACTTAATTAAGTACACAAAGGTCAAAGGCTCTGACTTTGCATTTTGAATGCAGACTTTAATGATGCATTGGAACTGCTGCTTAAATAATAGCAGCCTCATTATTGGATGAGTGCTTGTCATGGATGATTTACATTCTGCATGTCAAATGAGCCATCTCAGGGAGAAAACAACATCACAGTGGCTCAGAGGACGAACTAGGTCCCATCTCCATGGTTTCCCATTAACACTGGGATGGTTGGCTTTTGTGACTACCATTACTTAGTGCACACAACAATTAGCAGTGGGGGTGTCTCTTCTGTGTATTCATTAATACAAAATGCTGTTCACACATAGGAGTGAATAACTCCCCTGCAGGGGTAAGAATTTGGAATTACTCTCAAAATAAGTTATAAATATGTCACTGACCACATAAGTCTGACCTGCGTGAAAAGCTTCAGTCTTTCTGCGTTGCTTTGGTAATTGGAAGTTTAAACACGTAAATGTGTAAACACTTCATTTGCGAGATTTGCAGTGCTCATATGCAAACTCAGGACAGAATTATACATAAATGTGTTTATTTTAGTCAGGTAATATTAATAAAACAGATAGTACGGATTGTGTATGTTCAACTCAACACACATAAAGCAAGATTTTACAGTCTGATGAGAAGACAAGACATTTTTTGGTGATTTGTTTTTATGTTTAAACTTCAGTGTTTCTGAGCATTCAACACAGATGCATCACATAGCATTGTATTTTATTTATTACACTATAGCCTTTACGACCCTACTCTTCCCCAGCATGTAGATTTACACACTGTAAACTGTTCCCTTTTTGAGCACCTTAAGGGTTTTAGTTTAGAACTGATTTGTCTTTGCAGAGCTTTTAGAGCGTACTGATTTTTGTCTTGGTAACTGACTTCACGTCAGCCCAGAAAAAAGCTCAAATTCATTCCATCTCCCATCATTCTCCCTGTTAATTAAGATTCACCAGTGCTACTTCATTATGGTAATTTTGTCATTGAACTGCTGGAATGGAAGATTAGTGTGGAGACACCCTACCTCTTTCAAATACACCCAGCAGGAAGTATAGCAACAAGATCAATTTTCTCCCTTCACATCACAATTAGATGCATAGGGGAAAAATGTATAAAACAGATTCAACTTCCAGACTTATGGAAATGCACAAAAGTCAGAGTTTGGGCAAAATAAGGTACATAAACCGCAGGGCTTTATAATTACATTCTGATCACAATGTGGCTGACAGGTTCATGCGAGCCACATGTAATCCTGACTAAACTAATGAAGACTGCCAGCACTGACTGCAGCAATTTAACTGTACGGGAAACCAACAGCTTAGGATTGAAGCTGAAAGGTTTAGAATCTGAGTATAAGACTTGCACACTTAAAATAAACATATATATATATATGTATGTATATATCACACTGTGCTAAAGAAAGGTATAAAAGAAAATGGAGTGTTTTACTTCACTCCCTGGAAGAAGGACATTTTCAAATTAGTTTCACCACGTCCAGTGTCTCCACTAGAAGCACCGGGAGTTACACCCACCAGCGAAAGCATACTTGTACATAACTGCAGCAAAGACAGGACTGATACCACAGGATGTTAGTTAGTCTTTAATTGCAGTTAAAAGTAAAAATTAAACTCAAAACTAATGTGAGCACATTATCAAATCCAGTGAGTGACAAGCCTTTGCATCTTTAATAGGACCATGTAGCATATGCACCTAACTGTCATCCCTTATGATCAGCCCTGGGCTATGTAGGCAATTATGATTAATACCACAGACGTGCTGTACTTCAGCACCTCACTTACAAGAAAGAAACCTTGTCAGTGCGTGTTTCACCTTCTCAGCACGTGACTGATGAACAACTTGATTATAATCATCTCCTTTCACTCTAGGACTCCCCCCCCCCATCGTTAGATAATTAAGCTGATTTAGTCACACTTGAAAACACAGATGATATGTGAGGATAGCCGTGAACAACACACATCTAAATAAGTCTGTTTAATTTGAGGATAAAGAACTGAATGTGCAAGAACAGTGAGATTACATATTGCCTCATCAGTGTTGTTTAGTACAATTTGTTAAGACCTGTACAGCAGGAATATAATAAATAAGTACAGTGTGGTGTAGGTTAATACAGCCAAACGGAGTGAAGAATAAGACTCACTTCTCAGTTCAGTTTAGTGAGACTTGCATTAAAAATGTATTTGGAAGTTTCTCTAAGTCAGTGTTTTGTTGTTTTTCATTCCCACCAGGTATCCATTCGCCGTACACGTACTCTTTGTTTATAGTGGTATTCTTTCAGGTGCTTTTTTAAAGCATTTGGAATGGGAAGCATATTAATGCCATCATAGGTGGTGCAGCTGCTAATGACCGCTCGACAGATGTGCTGCAAGCTGAAGGGCTGTGTGCGGTGGATGGGGTTGGACAGGAGGGGCTCGAAGAACATGCAGGAGTTGGGATCCTTGTAGTGCTCTAGCAGTCCTGTAACTGTGGGCGCGTGGAAGACACTGGGGTCATGAACATCAAAGCTAAAGTTGTGATTCCACTGTTCAATACGTGCATGTAGTGAGCGGCCATAGCGGCGGAAGCTAACTGAAAAGAGGTAGTCTTCCTGGGCAGAGTCCCGCAGTAGAAAGGTGCCTTCAGGCTTTCCCTCCAGCAATGTCTCTGCCTCGTAGCGGTCCATGACTCCCCAGTAACATGGGAGGTTTGTGATCTGCAGCAGGTCTGGAACTAAACAGTGAATGTAATCAATCTGAGTGTGAATGCGATAGCTATCGTGAGATTTGTGATGCTCAGTCTGAGGAAGAATTTCTCCAGAGGTCATGCTGGTCGCAGTTATGTCTGGGTCAACCAAAGCGTCGGAGACAGCGTCGCAGGTGTGGACGGAGGCTGATGCAGAGGCTGCAACTTCATCCAGAGTGTCCAAACAGCTCTGTAAGAGGAGTTGGTGTTGCTGCTGTCTTTGGAGAAGAAGCTGCTGTTGCTGATGGACGGAGGTTCTGTCAGTCTCAGCTAAGTCATTCATACCATGAGCCAGCTTTGGGCCGTGCTTGTAGAGAGGGTTAATTTGGGCTGTAACCTCAAATGTGTGGATCTCTGCATTGGGAGGTGGCTCAACCCCTTGTTCAATGCTGATGCGCCTGCGCTCTCGTAATCGGTCATCCACATCCTCCACTGCAACTGCCATGGCTGAAGTTGGGGCAGTGCACACTACTGTAGAATCTAGCAGGGGAGGCTGGGTAATGGGGGCCGTGTGTTGTTTAATGAGATACCATTTCTGAGCCAGCTCTGATCCTACAGGGAAAGGGCAGTCATCCAACATCAACTCACTGAGATGGATCTTGCGCCTCGAGGAGCCACAGGCACTTGATGATGAAAGAGCCTGCGGCAATGGAGCTGGTGCCGCTGCAGTGTGTGTCTTTATTGGGAAACACTGCCCCATTGCATCTTGGATTTTTTGCCTGAGAGTGCGACTGCTGCTTGACCCTCTCCCCTCACCTTCACTAGATGTGGGTAACTCTGCAGCAGAGCCAGTCGCTCCCAGAGTTGGTCTTGCTGTAACTCGTTCCTGTCCTAGTAATGAGGCAGCTACTTCAAAGCCCTGCCATCTCCAACTATCCCTCAGAGGGGAAGGGGAAGATTGGTCTCTGGTCTCCAGTTCACTCAACAGCTCACCATACTCAAAGCCATCACTGACAGGTCGCTCAGCCGCAGCGTCGTGGGAGGAAAGGCCTTTTTTCTTCCCCTTTCCACCTTTCCTTCCACCGCCTGCATCTCGTCTCTCCTCTGACCGGCTCTGTCTCACCTTGGGACGAGCCCCCCTCTCTCGATCTTTTCCTCGGTTCCCTGACTCCTTTGGTAATGACATGACGGAATATGTGGAGACAGTTTCACCAATCCAGGAAATTTCCAAGGAACAGCTAATTACAGTTATCTTTCAGCAAATGATTTCCATCCACATCCTGACATGTCACTCTCACCATCCATGTATAGTGGCCATACAGACTTTACAATGCCTGAAAAACAAAAAAGAAAACTCTGTTCAAAGCTCAGCTTCAACCTTATGGAATATTTATAGATAACATAATGTCAAAATTCTGGTGGCGCACACTTTGTTGCCAGTTTATTTCAAATGCTCATATAAAACTGATGCAATCCAACACAATAGCACTTCTCAGAATTTCACTGTGTTGAAATCTAAGGTTTATTTTTGTTTAAATTGTTTTAGAAAGGTGTTGACCCTAGAGCCGAGACTGACATTTTCATTATTGATTAATCTACAGTTCTTTTTTTTCCTTTTCTTTTTTTTTTTTTAACTCAGACTTGAATCTTAGGTAGAGAAAAGAGGAGGAAAAAAACTATACAGGCCAAATGTTGGTTTATGGTATTGTTAGACTGCACAAGAGAGTCTTTTTAACATTAAGAAATCTTGAGTTTCTATGACATCAGATAAGTACACAGAGTTGTCCGTACTGGGAGTAGAATACATATTACAAAACTTTATTACAAAAGAATATACAAATAACACATAACAACACATGATTTAGGAACTAAAGGAGAAGTACTAACAACAAATTTTGAAGAGCTAAACTGCTTTCTAAGTTTTGTGACCTCTGATTTTTCTGTAAAAATGTTATGTCCAGAGTGAATTTTAGCATATCACAGCTTTCAGCAGAACTGATATCAGAGATCATCTAAATAGAGCCAATGAATCGGTTGGCTGATAATGGACTGTTGTCGAACAAGTGCAGTCCCTTTGCAGAACATAGTGGAGAAAGAGATGCCTGAAGGTAAACTAGAAATTATGTTGTTATGCAGTTTGTACAGCAACACAAGGCAAAATCCATTGCATTGTTTCCAATAACAGAGTTGCAGCAATTCTTAAGACTTTGAGTGGTCAACAAGGTGAAAAATATCACACAAACCTAAAGTTATTTAATTATTTATTTGTTGCTCACAGCTTCGAGCAAAATTCAAAGTGGCTCCCTTTTTTGCTAGAAATCCAAAAGGTAATAATAATATACTTTTTTTTCTTTTTTTTTAATTACAGGGCTTGCGATATTAAGATTGTTTTGACATCTGAAGTGGTGCAGAAAAAGTTCACGTTTGTTGGCCACGGTTAGCAATGCTTTCCAGGGGCTTTGTGAATGTACTTCTGTGGCTGTCCCGCTATGTACAGCATAGACAAGATAAATTAAACAAAGAATGACTGATAAATCATTTTAATAATATTAGTGATTATTTCGGATTGTAATTCATGCTTTCATTTTTACACCCATGTTTAGATTTTCTTATGTTTAATTCAATTAGGCTCCAGCTGTTGCCCCCATGTCTTATGTCCAGTCTTGTTAGAGGAGCTGGCTTTTAGAAACATTTAGATATTAAACTTCACATGAAGGTTGACAAATGGTAAAAACACCCACTTTTTCTTCCCTGCGTTAGGCTTCCTTTTATTTGATTAGGTGTCTTGAAAAGCACTCTGTGACACAACTTCTGAAAATGTTTTATGAACAAAGCTTTATACCATTCTTAAACAGCAATAAACTTTTTTTTAACGTTAGTGTCTCGGCAACTTATAGAAATGTTAAAACTGTTTCAGTTTTAACAAACCGACCAGGGGCAGCAGTATTATCTGGGATCGAGCTCTGTCCTCACAAATCACACCACCCACTATTATCGAGACACCGGGGATGATCGGCTTAAAAGTAAAGATTTACGAACTTGTAACTCTACAACTGAGCCGACCTCAATCGTCGTTAAATGTGTAAATTTACCAGCCAAATTAAGTACTTAATCATTTATGCAGCGTGAAATACACTAAGCAAGAACTAACAAGCTAACATTGTTAGCCGACAGCTGTTCAGTGTTGATACATGCTAAGCACAGCTAGCCATCCGCTAACTCTACTTTTCTGCGGTAGGAAAGTCTTTGCCTTGCCTACAGACATTTACATCGGGCTTATAAGGCCACAACACACATGTTGAACATACCTAAGAAGTTGTAATCAAGTTCCCAGACCAAACAGACGTTTCTTCTTATTTAAACTAAAGCCGTTATTAACAGCGAGATGACTAGCTCGCATTAGCTTGATGAACTGCGAGAACCGCGCAACCCGGAAGTAAAAACGTACTCTGCGGTATCAATGCGGCCACTCTTTCAACACAAGAGCATCTTAAAAGCGACTCACGAGTTTCCCGAAGCCTCATATAAAAAAATAAAAAAAACCCAGACACAAACACAGACCACAAGTTAATTTGCAAAAGAACTGAACCTCTTTATTTGGACTGTCAATGATCCGACGGATGTTGCATTTCAGACCATTCACATATGAGTGACAGTAAAAAAGTAGAGTGTAAGCATGTGATGCAAAAAGGTTCATAAAACATTAGAAAAAGTTGGGGGAGAGTTTTAGAATTAAATATAACTGGTACAAGATAGATATATGCAGCTGGTGGGCTACATTAATTCAATAATAAAGCCATGCTGGGACATGAACATGGTCTCAGGACCACTTGGTAGACGTCTCCATGCGACACAGGCTCTGTACCTCCGTAGTGGGTGCGTGGCATGTTAAAATACACCAGCCTGAAACTAATACATGCACTTCTCAACTAATATCACGCATCTTGGAATGTAAACATGGAGTAAACATATTCCTTGGCCAGTTATTAGTGTTCAGTTTACTCATAATCACATCATGATTATGTGGCTCAGAAAAGCATTGTCACCCCCCTGCTGCATCATCTTTATAAACACACACGCACACACACTCTTGTAGAAATCTGCCGCACTGTACCTCTGTGTCTATTTGAAGTAACAAGTAGGCTGTCCAAAGCAACAGAGGCCATGAGAAGGATAATCTGAGCCATCTGCAACAAC
Organism: Pundamilia nyererei; assembly: GCF_000239375.1. NCBI lineage: Eukaryota > Metazoa > Chordata > Actinopteri > Cichliformes > Cichlidae > Pundamilia > Pundamilia nyererei. The sequence goes on from NW_005187492.1 coordinate 1,371,160, forward strand.
ATAGTTGGTATACAGGATAGTGAAGAGTTAAAAATAAAAGAAAGAAGTCTTAAAGCCACCATTGCTAACTCACTAAAGTCCTTTGCGGGCATGAGTGTGATGCTTTTAACAAGTCAGATAATCCCAAGAGCCTGCTCTGAAGAAATCTATGACTAGAATGCTTCTCATGACCATTATTAAAACAAAAGCTGAGGATGCTGGAGCGAGAATTTCAGGCACCACATAAACAGTTTATGAGAACATGACAGCTAAACAGTTTAATCACAAGGTTTGAGAAACAATTCTTTCTCACCACCACATGACCAAAAAAACAAAACAAAAAAAGAGCCGTTAAGTGCCTCATATAGTTATACCTTTGAAAACAAACAAACAAACAAACAAACAAACAAAAAACCCACTACTGCAACTCATATGGAGTCCATGGATTGGGGGGTAGAAGACTTGCTTTTGGGATCTACCCAGCCTGCTCAGGTGTGAGAAGGCTTCAGTTCTTTAATGTGTTAGATTGTGAGACAATGGATTATGCATGACATCACAGAACATGAATCTGGCATCATCCCAGAGAGATGTAAACAGTGACATTTAGGCGATATAAACATACAACATTAGTTGCAAGATTTCTGTTCTCCGGTGACACTGGGCACCATCAACCACCATGCCCTCTATCTACAACAGTGCGGTATTAGTGTGGCAAAACATGCGATTATAGAAAATAAGCATAAGTTATCAATATCAAGGGAGAGTAAAAAATACAATTGAAAAAAAGATATCTGTAAATAACCATCTTTACTAGACAGACCTCCTATTTTTGATGAAATAATAATTTGAATGGTTATCCCTGTCTTATGTTGCAACCAAAAGTGATCCAAAAGTTAAGACCATATTACACGTACATGCACCTCCGGCTCTGCCACATTCACAGACAGAGGCTGTATAAGACAGTTTTTGATTCAACACTGATACCACATGATAATGTTAGGGTTCTGAGACTGAAACACATTGAGACACAAACAGAAAAAAGATGGACATCGTCAAGCACCTTGAAAAGTATGATTCATCAAATCATCACATTGGCCATTTGAGGAAGAGGGCACTGCGAGGGTGAGGCGCTGTGCTCCATAGCATTTATTATGAGATCAAGCTTCATTTTCCAAAGCCAATTATAAGGGGGCCAGAGGGTTGAGATGGGTTTCATTTAGTTTTCTCGCCTGGCATTAGACTGTAAATTGAAAACACTCTGCGCTCCTTGCTTTTATCAATTCAATATCAAATCAGCTCTCACACAGTACAAACCTCACAGCCCTTACTCACCCCTCTGGGGATTCCTCGGCACAAAATGAGATTCATCATCATTTATGTAGTAGGGCATAAAATAACAGAGACAAATTGCAGCTGGTATAAATTCTTTAAACCGCTGTTCTTTTTTAAAAAATAGTATACCATTTCACTATAAATGTCTTTCTCAAATTGACAGTCACACAACCCTTCTCTTTGGCTTGGTAGAAGTTTAGAGGAGGAGAGTCACTTCTATTTTGACTACATGTTCAGGGGAAAAACAACCAAGAGAAAGGATAAACCTGTGGTTGAATTACAAGCTGTTCTTCAAGCCTTTTGGTCATCTCTCTCCTTCCTTTGACACAAAAACATGCTCGTTAGAGACGACAAAAAGAACCAAGGAAAGCTGACCAAGTTTCAACCAACAAAAGCCCCAGCTATCACGGTTAAAGAATGATTACGGTGGCTAGAAAGCATACTGGTGTCTGTATATCAGCACCTGACTACAAGGGGAACCTCAGTAAGTGTGTAATTGAGCCAAATACCATTTAGTGCCTAATATCAAAGTTCATTTATTAAAAGTGCCTTAACTCTGGCTGGAAATCTTCAGAATCTACACATTATATGGTGCAGAGGCTGTTGCTGTCAGTGTGTTTTGGATAGAAAGCCTTATTCCAAGGCAGAAGGAAAAGAAGAGTAACTCATAGGGCGGAACCCCTTTATGAAAGCACCAATCTACTGTTTTTCTCTCACAACGGCAAACTGAGCCTCTGCAGATCATGCCACAGTCCTGCAGGTGACACGGAGCAGTTTGCACAGTTAACCTTTTTTTTCTCTGTCCTGCAATATAATAATCATCTGTATTCCATTTTTAATAAACTTAGTTGTATATAATAACGTACAAAAATATTAGAGAACATATACACAGTTTTTTTGTCATTTTGTAGTGACTGCTTTGCCTGGTTTTCTGAAGCATACGTTTATCTTTGTGCTGGGTGATGAGGAACTGAATAGGCCTCAAATGAAGTGTATTTTTCCTTTCTTCTTTTCATATTGTTGAAGTCCGGTCTGTTCCATCTGAGGGGTAGAACAGAGACACGTTAAGGTACATTACATTTATAATCACAATGTGATAAGCATGGCATCGCTGAAGGGGCATGTCACTGTCCTGCTGCTAAACTTACTGTTAGATACATATATTAGTAACATTAAGAAAATTAAAAACACTAAATCCTATGAAATTTAAATTGGCTTCTGTCTTGCAGTATCACTGATTTAACACATACTATCCAGTATACAGACAATCTGCAGATTTCTATTAAGATTTATGCTGCTTCTGGCCCTCAGGCCCTTTATGCATCCTTGTTTTAAGATATACAAAGCCAAAACAGAACATAACTTTAGCCGCATCAGTTAAAGGAATGAAAATATAAAATTTTCCAAAAGTCATGCATCTCATAAATTATTTACAACCACAATACTGGACAATTATACAGAGCTACTGATGTTGAAACACAGGTGCAACCTCCAGAGCTTAAAAATTAAGCCAACATAGAAGTGGCAGTGCAGTTCCTCTAATTGCTACTCGAGTTTCTCTTCCAAATAGAGCACTGCACAGACCCCCCCGTGTTAAAATGTCAAACAGAATTAATAACCATAAAACAATCTGGCTTTGATCCCACTCTAAATGGGGTGAATTCTTTTGTAACTCATCCACTTGAATAACTGAGTCAGGGGTGTGGCCACTCTGACAGACAGGTGTCCTGCCACAGGCAGCTGGAGCTGATCAAGTCTGCTAGGCCTCATCCACTACTGTTCACTGTGTCTATGCTGTTGGAGCCTTTTCAGTGGATTATCTGACTAATGTTATGGCTTCTTTTATTTCAGTTTTGGTGAGTGAAATTCTAGTTTTTATTAGTCTTACTTGGCACTAATTACCTCAAATGAGATGCACCCATACAGTTTATAGATGCAACATTCTAATCAAGCCTGCTAGCATTAGCGGATAAAGTAAAATTTGACCCTGTGAAGCATGTAAGGTAGCTTGTGGCTGAAAAAACAATAGTAAAAACTTCTCTGGGTATATCCATTTTTTACACTGTCTCTTGTTTAAAGGGCTCTTTTTCTCCCATTTGACTAGTTCTTGGGTCAGCAACCTTCAATATCAAAAGATCTATTTAAGCTCTTCCTACCAAACAATAAAAGAAAAAAAGCTGCAGATTAAGAAGGATTACAGGATTACATCTTTTTTGTTTTATTTTGTTTTTTAAAGCTTGCAGGAGTGACAGTTAAGGGGATCGTGGGCTGTCCACCCCTGCTCTTCTGCTCTAACTGAAAGCTGTGTACACGTTTGCCAACCAGTGTCCCATTTAAAGTTGCTGACACTTACCCCCTAAGGCATGCTCTGTCATACTGAGGCACAGTGATTCCAGCGTAGGGTTGATCTCCAGGTCAGCACCTGGAACTTGGCATTCTGAGGAAATGAATAAAACTATTAGTCCACAGGAATGTTAGGAAATGACATACTGTCACTACACTAAATTTAGAAAACAAACAAACAAAAAAAACATTTATATATAAAATCTGCATTAACGCAGATTAATCTGCCTGACTCACATTTAGATTACATTATTGAAACACAATGTGCAAAAACACAGTGTGCAAAAGAATCATCATCACAAGGTTGCTTATGCTCAGCTCACCTTGGTGCTGTAATCTAAAATTGAAGTGAGTAACACTAATAAAGGGAGTAGTTCGGTTTTCTAAACAAACAACATAAGGCATATCTACAGATAGTGTTTAATTCGGTTGAAACTGACTATGAACATTACGAAAAATGGAGGTAACTGGCACAAGAATTTGTATAATTGGTGTAAAAGTCTAAGGTTTAACATCATTTTACTGTATTTTTAAAAGTGTTTAATGAAATGTAATTTATACTTACAAACAGTTGGGGGGGGGGGGTTTAACTCAAGAGTGAGATATAGGTCTGCCTTTGCAATCCTCTTTTCTTTCTTACATCAGTTAGCATTTCACTTACTTAAAAAAGCAGACTGTGACTGCAAAGCTTTAGATGTATTCTGATGTAAGTTCTGATGTAAATTTCAATCGGTTTCAAGAGAATAAAGACATGATCGATAGTACAATACTGGTCTGAGAAGCAGAAGTAAAACGGAGCTTGAAAGTTGAACTTCCACAAAGGCATTTAGGTGTTTGGCTGACAGTGATGTCTAGACAGCTTTATAAGGAATCCTCTGGGATACTCAAAGAACATATTATGCTACAATAGTTTTGTTTTGTCTCTGTACTGAGGAACAAAACTTCCAAAATAATAAAAAGGTTTATATCTGAGAGTCCTACATCATGCTGTATAATTCTGGCTGCTGTCACACACCCTTTTTACTCGCATATATGTTTTAACACCTTATTTTGCTTTGACTGGTTATAAGATAAGATAAGATAACCTTTATTAGTCCCACACGTGGGAAATTTGTTAGGGAAATTTGTTGTTGAAATTTCTATGCTAAAGCTAGAAATGAAAAATAAGGTGTATGATGTATGGATGCAGGCATGTTGTTACACTAAATGAAGTGTAGGAAGAGCGTGCAACAAAAACAACATGCTATAAGAGGAAAGTCAGAGGCAGATCACTGTAGATGCCACTATATTGAAAATACAGATTTAAGCATTGAATCACAAACATAACAAGGTCAGCAGTTCAGGAACGCTTCTGTTCATAAGCAGTAAGCTGCCTGAAGTGCAGTAAATTAGGAAACATGGTCTGTTGTGCAGGACCAAGCTTTAGTTTGCAATTAAATATTTCCAACATTTATTCAATCGATCGTTTAAAAAAATGCAACACAATCTTAAAGCAGATTCAGATTTGGACTCAGTCAATTAGAAATGCTGTATTTTTTAGGTTTTTGTTTCTTGTGTAGTGTAGACACTGAAACTATAACCATACTGAGTTCATGTCTGTGGAACTATACATTTCTGGCTTTCACACACTCCTTTATGGAAATATCCGAAGCTGACTCTGCTAAAACACGACAGATCCATTACAGGTAAATTTGCAATGCTCACGTCTGGCATCTGGCACACAAAACAAGGCAACCAAAGGTTATGTATACTATACAAGGCGACAGATTGTTTTCTGCAACATGCTGCTAAGCCGTCTTGTTAGTTTGTCCTTGGCACAGAGGGAGAGACACTCTCCATTCTGGCATCTGACCAATTCATAGCTTTTTTTTTTGCTTTTTTTTTTTTTTTCCACAGAGGTTGTGTAGCTTGTTCTACTTGCAAAACTCAGACTGAGACCCAGAGCTTTCAAATATTCCAATAGCCATTTCCAGTTAGGCATTAAAAAAAAATACTTTCAGAACATGTAGGTAAAACTAGGTGTTATAAAGTGTAAACAGGAATCCCAAGATGTCAAGAAGGTTGTGTTTACATGTTGGCACAGAATGTGGTACATTAAACAAGCACTATGACAGTTTGTGGGTTAGTGCATATATATATATATATACCTTGCTGCTGGAACATGAGCATGGTTTGTGGGGAAGTGTGGACAGGGAGCGAGTGGGTCCGCTGTACAGAGCTGCGACTCTGACTTGGCATGCTGTTACTGCCTCCAGGGTTGGCAAACCACAGGCTCTATATATTGGAAAACACAAGTTCTCCTTACACAAACATCACTTATCCAGGAAAACTGGCAAAGTTTCTTAAACCTTCAGCTAGGTTCTCAAATAAAAACACTCAAATTATATAAAACTATGAAACCAGTTTTACTGTCAAATCTGTACTGATTAAACCTCTTTTTGGGGGCAGTTTTTCTGCTTTCAGAACAAAGATGTATTATGACTGTTTTAACGTGCTTCATACTGACCAATACCTTCTCACAAAACTATTCAAATTTACCCTACACAGAGTTCATATTAATTGAACTTTGTTCCACTATTTTTTTCTGGGTCATTTCTACACCACTTAGCTCACCATTTGTCACCAGCGGGGTTTAGAGTTTGAGAACAACTGGTTTTAAGTCATTAAATCTTTTAATATTTGATTTTTTCGTAGGCTATCTAATCTGAATAGAAGTTAAAATTAGTAATGCATGTTACAACTTGATGTCATAATATAATTATAACATTTAAAATACTGACTTGTCTACCCTGTCCTGTCAGCGCAGGACTAGTGAGAGTGTGCCGTGGAGAAGCTCCCCCAATACCAGCTGGGAGACACATGCGTCCAGCTGGAAGTCCACGAGGGGTCATCTGGAACTGCCTTTGGCCGCGCCGCCCTACACCTCCACTTACAGAACCTGCTGTGGGGAGGGAGTTGGACCCATAGGTCCAGCTGGAGTAGCAAAACAAACACCAGAGAAACATGCCTTAGAAATTATAAGGATTGTTGAACTATTACAGCCATTTCTTAAGAAATGACAGCAGCAATTTCAATTAGGAAAAGAGGAAACTAAAAAGAAGGGAAAGAAAATCAAGCTAACAGATAACAGAGACGAATCCAGAATCACAATAAACTGATGTGACAGCTCTTCTGCTAAAGAGGAAGATCAAAGGTAAAAGAAGGCCAGCACTCTCACCCTTTCTGACGGTACCCAGGCATGTCCAGCATAGCTTTCCGAGGGAACAGGCGGAGCAGTTTGAGAACCTGCTGCTTCCAGGAGACCAGCCTTTTCTTGTGAGTTTCTGTGAAAGCCTGTCAAAACAAGACAGCAAAAAGGAGTGAAATAATGAACAAAGTATTAGCAGGATTTCTGGAAATGCATTTGGAATCTGTATTTATTTTTCAGTTCAAGAAAGAAACAGGCAAGCTTTTTTAAAAAGATCTTTTTAAAGGCATTATATTTGTGTTTTAAGGTTGTCACAAGTTCCATTTACAACTGCATCCACACATATGAGCAAACAGAGAAAAAGCTTCATCTTCAGTTTCTTACCTCATGTATCAGACACTTCTCAATTAGCTGAAGGTAACAGCTGATATTTTCTTCATCTGGCCTTGACACCAGCAACTGGGTGCAAACTGAGGGGGGGAAAAAGCCACAGTACCCTTCAGTATGAGTGATACCTGCTGATCTCTGTTAATGGGGGTTGGTGAAAATGGATTATTCTAAGTATTTTTGTTTTATACAATATCCTGACCTGGGTATGAAATCTAAATTCATAGCTTTTATAAGAAAGTTGTAAGAGAGATTCCAATAAGGACTTGGCCACCAATCTAATTAGCAACCTTCATCTACTCCGTAAAACCTCTACTGTATTCTTACCTTTACCCATAACACGAGTGAACTGTCCAGCAATGTCACCATCTGAGATGGGTGCACCTGAGGAATCTCCATCACAGGGAGGTGGATTGTTGGATTGGAAGCCCTCTGGGGCCGGCTCTTTATCCGTTCCTGTTTTTGTAGAATCTGAAGGTGAGGTGGTGGTGTCTGAAGCAGTCTGTGCTGCAGTGGGTGGACTGTAGGCCTTAATAGGTGTGATGATGATCTGCTGCAGCTCCTGGAGGGCATTGCGTAGGTTTCCCCCTTCCAAAATATCCTGACAAGAGATGACGACATCATTGTCATATGATAGCTTAAGTTTTACGGGTGCTGTTGTGAGCGGAAAGATTGATTTCCAAGTTGGAAATCCAGATTGAGACTGTAGCCAAGCAAACGTTTGCTCCACTGAAATGTCTTACAGGAAGACACTGAATTCCTACCAGCCCTCCTCCATGTTTCTATGCCAACAAGCAGACTGGGAATTTCCCAATGGAGCTAAATCACATGACTGTCACCAAGTACATACTCAAGTGCAATTTTGATCAGTGCAATTGAAAATTCATCAAGACAAAGCACCACTGCTATTTTTTTTTTTTTAGCTTGAGAAAAATATTATCCGATTTGAATTACCTTTTCTAAAGACTTGAGCACACTCTGCCTCTCTCGCAGTTTTTGGATACTCAAGGCAATCTTATGTCGTGCTCCTTTAGTGACGTTCTAAAAAGGAGAGAGAGAAAATAGCAAGATGGCATAAGAAGCAGGAAAGTCATTTCTTGAGGGAACACTGGGCAATTTATACAGTTACTAAATAACAGACCTAATCACCATCTGTTTCATTAAAGCCAAGGGGCAGAGGCAAAATCGCACCATTTGTATGTGCGACTGGGTCGATATAACTGTAGGGTGCGTTGTTTAATTTCATGCCTCATTGAGAGCTGATGTATCATCAGGTTTGAGGACAATAATGTTCACAATTGATAAGGAGTGTAGAATAATCAAAGCCTGGCGCCAGCGTATGCAAAAAGGAGGCTTAAAAACCTGTGACTCCAGGTGCTGCTCTGTGAGAATCATCATCTCCTCATAGGTCATCTGGGAGAAAAGTGATGCATATTTATGAAGGCGGAGACTCTTCAACCATGCAGGAACATCTAGAACAAAAAGGGGGGCAAAAAGTTACAAAAAAAGTCACATTATATATATTTTGGCTTAAAATCACCCCAGCTGTTGGCTGTGCATGGCTTTTACCAGAGCTTGGAGTGCTCTTGGACTGGTTAGGTAAAGAACTCTGACCTTTCATGCCACTACCATCCTCCTGGAAGGTGTTGCGAACAGAGCCTTGTTCTTCTGTCTGCTCACTGCCTGAAGAAGCTACGCTGCTCTGAGGCGAAAGGGGTGCGTGATCTGTCGGAATAAAGTTCTGCCGGCCCACTGCGTCATCCTGGCTAACCCACTCAGACCCACAAGCCTGGGAACTGGAAGAAATAATGGACATGGACTTCTTCTGAGGGCTGGGCTGCATCTGCCCACAAAGGCCTGGAAAGGGAAACATTTCAGATATGAGCAACAACAAAAAAAAAAAACTGTTTGTAAAACAGTCGATATGCTTATGACTGATAACTCATGCTTTTACTAAACCACTTCTTATGTTTTCCCAAAAGATGAAAAATGAGAGTTGAATGACAAATATTACCTGTATTATTGCTGTTAATAGGTGAGGACATCCCGCCTGGGAATGACATGTGTCCGTTCTGGCCTGCTGAAGGTGTGCTGGATGAAGGAGACTTGTCGTGCCAAACAAGGCCGGGGTCCAGAGACTCTGCAGAACTGGGCCACTCATCTGAGCCTTGGCGTGGGTGGTAGGGGCTGGATGGAGCACGTGGTGTATACCCACTGGAAAGGTGCTCCTCCAGGTGGTTCAGCCACATGGCGAGAGATGTGCGGTCATCCAGTGTGGTGGCAGGGTGGATGAGGGCATAAGATAGCAGCTGCCTGCTTTCTTCCACAAACAGGCTACTCTCAATAGTGTGACTCAAAACCTTCTGCAGCAGCTTCATGTACTCACATTTGGCCTCACTATTACGTGGTTGCAGCAGAGGCAGATGGGACAACAGCAAGGAGACCACTTTCTCTTTTGGTTCCTGGTGCCATTGGCTGACAATTGCTAACGACAAATAGATTTTTACATGTGATTAACATTTTATTATTTAATATATGCTGTCTTTCATTTTAGAAAAACAATTAATATGGCTGTAATGATAAAGTAATTAATAATAAAGAACACTTAAGCTCTCAGCTACCTGCATTGTTGGCCTCAGCTTCAAGGATGTGGATGTCAGTGCAGTCTGCCAGCCAGTGTTCAAGGCAGATGTGTAGAAAGCGAGCCTGGGTGCGGGATGCCCTTTTCAGGAGGGACAGCAGCGCCACTGTCTGTTCACACTCATTCCAGCCTTTGAACCAATCTGTGAGGATACCTACCTGGTCTCGGAACATCATGGCGCGTCTCCTTGGTAAGGAGAAAAAGAATGTGCCAACAGGGAGCGGGCTACAGGAAAGGCTGCTCGCTCAGACACAGATGGGTTGAGTCCAGCCCCGCACAGCGGGGTTGTATTTTCAACAGTCTTGGGATTCCCCTCAGACTGGACCGAGGGACCCTCACATGGTTCAGATGCAGGAGAAACTTCAGCGAGGGATGTGGCGTGGATTTTTCACAGGATGTCTTTAGGCTGAAAGTGAGTGTCAACTGTAGTGGCTAATCACACAAACAGGAAAATATTTTTTTCATTCCGGCGTGTTCTGGATCATCTGCACCCTATTACAAAACAAACACAGAAAGCAAACCACATTGCATACTTAAACTAGACATTCGGTGAACTGTCACATTAATTCTAAAATCGCATACAAGGAAAAACTTCTTAAATGTAACATCACTGCAAGGGAGCAGCCAGAAGTAGCTTATGTTAAAATAAGGCAGTTGAGCAATCTATTGCCTCAACCTTGCAAACAAGGTAACAGTAATGACTCTGTTAGATCATGCCAATGGATCATCAACTTCAGGGAGAGGAAATAATAACTGACAATGAGGGTCTAATCTTATATCATGATCATTAATCAGAGATTATGGCACAAAGTGCAAATAAAACAGACTACCGCTATATTATAGGCATTATAAAGACCTCTCCCAGGTCTATGCTTCTTAAGTCACAGCATCATTATACAGGCGAGCCATTCACAAAAGGTGTGTCAACACAGTTATCCATAAGAGACTGGGTCAGTAAAACGTAGAGCAAAAAAAGTCCGCTATTCAAAGAACATAAGTGAATAATACCTCTTTTTAACAGAAACTAATACTGCTTTCTCTTACAGAGAAAATGAATCGCAGACATGTAATCACTAAAGAGCAAGGGTAACTTCGGTTACATGTCAAAACTGCTAACTCCCAGCACTGCAAACGCTATCACCTGTAACAGTATGAGCTATAATGTTGATTTTATGAACAAAGCTGGGTGCTCGGCTGAAAGCTCCGGTTCTCACCTTGCTGCGAGGGTTTCTTAGACTAAAACAGACGAATATTACACCCGGCAGCTAAGCATTAAATAGAGGTTAGCTGAGTTAGCTCGGTTGGCCTAGTCTGTGATGAGGGATCGAGATTTGTATTGTTTTTCGTTGACGCTGTTGCTGCCCCTTTTCTCCGCCTCGTACTTCAGTCTTAGCGGTAAAAACGAGAATGTTAAAACGCTATTCTGATCGGCCAGAGGTTTTAGCCAGATAGCAAGATTAAGTTACTCAAGTGACGATTTAAACTGAAGAAACTCAAAAGATTTGTTGTTTACCTTTGTCAGTTGTCACTGGTTAGCGGGCTAGGCTAGTAGTAATGCATTGCTAGCTCGACGGTAGCGTTAGCTTCTTAGCTAGCAAGTTTTGCTAAAAGATGCAGCAACGTTAGCTTAGCTGAGAAGCGTAGCTTTCGGTCCCATGCGTAGTACTCCTTAAGGAGGTTCCTGTACAGTGGTGAGCCTCTGTGGCTTTAAGCATACTATGTTAAAGAATTTATGTACAAAAATGTTAGTTACAATACAGAAATAAGGAGTGTACGCCTGGAGAAATCTACTTCGATTTTAAGTTGACGTAAGACGTGGGCACAACGTCATACGTCTACACGACGCACGCAATATTAATGTCCGCCCACAATCTTATAAATATGAAGAAGACCCTGGCTGAGGTGGATTATCTATCTGATAGATATATACATTTTCTTACGTTTTCTCTGCGAGGGAAATGTTGCTTATCCCATAACGTCCTGAACAGGTCTCTAGTTGATCACAGAGACAGACAACCTCACGCCACACTCGCCCACACAGCCCACTCCCCACATTTGTACCAGTTAATAAAAACAGAAGAAATAACTTGTGTTTTTATTAATTCAACGTAGTTTTATTCTATATTTAGCTTCTGGTCGTCTAAATCCCACTTGCTGTGGCTCTATGTCCCACCAGTGGGGCCACCATCAGAGTTTAAGAACCATTAAATTAACCTAACGTGCTTGTTCGATGAGCCTTTCTAAGCTCCTGTATTGCACTTATGTGTGTGGTTGCTGAAATCAGTTTTCTCATCAACATAAATGTCAATACCAAATGATTCCTGCATTATTAACAAAATGACTAATGGTATTCTTTCACTTGCCACTGTTTCTAATGTCGTGGCTGAGTAGTGTATGCTATTCTGTCATCTTCTCTCACTGTACTTATACAGATAAAGCCAATGTGAATTTTATTGTTATATCACCTGTATGCAAAGAGACAAAATTGTGAAGCTCAGGTTCCACAGTGTGCACATATACATAGTGCAAAAAAGACCACACATTGTGCTTCGACATAGAGAACAGTCGAAATACAAAATACAAAAATGCCAAAAAGTAGGCAATATTCTGGCAAAATTAAACTAAACTATAAATGTAATATTCAAAGATAACATATGATCATGCTTGAATTGACCCACCATCCTGAGTGTATGGACAGTACTGTGTAAGATATAAATGGCAGGTGCTATACAGTTAAAAATGTGCAATAGACAAGAAACAGCAACTTAACCTGAATATAAAATACAGTAGATATAGACTCCATTATCACATCTGTCCAGTGTCATTTCACTGATGCCTCACAACAATGTAAAACTTTCTTTCATCTCTTTATCAGAATCATTTTCCATTTTATTTTTTTATGTGCTGTCATTGAACCGTTTTTAAAGAAAGCAAACTTTCATCCTTCTGTTCTTACATATTTATAAGTTGTTTTTTTTATTTAAAGTTTTTTCCACAAGCTTTTAGCTTTTATTTTTCCTCCTCAGTTTAACCAGTGACTATCTTTTTAGCAGTCCACAGAGAAGACTTTGAGGTCTTTAAGACATGTCAGAGTTTCACGAGGTTCGACAGATCTTTAGATGATGATCCTTTAGATCATCTTAAAAAATGTTTTCAGTTCAATTAAGCTTTATTTATATAGTACCAAATTAGAATAATATAGGCCTTAGAACACCTTATATTACAAGGTAGAAAACCCCCTTCACTATTCTGGGAAAAACCCAACAATCATACAAACCCCTATGAGCAAGCATTTTGCATGGGAGGGAAAGAAACACTCCCTTTTAACTGGTAGAAACTAACCGAATCAGGCTCAGGGAGGAACAGCTATCTGCCACAAGTGGTTGGGAGGTGAGGGGAAAGAGAAAAGAAGAAAGAGAAGAGAAAAGCAAACCAGAGCATAAGGAGATAGGACAGAACATAGACTAAGGTAGAGAGAAGACAACATTTTAATGACATGCTGCAGTAATATATAAACACGTAATGAGGGAAAAGTGGTGGGTGAAGAAGAAGCGCTCAACACACCACAGTGTATCACAGGAAGTCCTGCAGCAGTAAACGGCATGGTTCAAGTTCAATTGTACCCGCCCCAACTAATTTATGAGCTTTATCACAAAGGAAAGTTCTGAGTTTAATCTTAAAACTAGAGAGGGTGTGTGTCTCCTAAATCCAAGTTGGTAGCTGATTCTGCAATAGAGGGGCTTTCTAACTAAAGGCTCTGTGCCACATTCTACTTTTAAATACCCTAGGAACCACAAGAAAGCCTACAGTCTGAAAAAGGTGAAGTGCTCTGTTATAATTGCTCTGTTAGAATATAGTTGGTATTTAGGAGAAGATGATTATGGGACATCCAGGTCTTTATGTTTTTAAGACATGCCTGTAGTTTAACTAATTGGGTCTTCGGCCTACATGAACAAATATAATGACCTATCATCTTCATATTAATGAAAGTGTATGCGATCTTTTCTTTTTTGGCAATTCTTTCAGTGTGTGCGTGTATATGGTGCATATGGTATCTCTTATTTTTTTGTGTAACCCTTTGTTTCATGTACAGCATGTTTGTCAACTTTGTTGTTTTTAAATGTGCTTTATGAATAAATTTGGACTGCATTTGGAAGGAAAGGGTGTATAAAGTAAAACTAAGGGTCTTATCAAGGATTCTGCAGCTGATTGTTGCATTCTTATCTTTTAGAAAGAAGTTTGTTGGTCACCATAGACACAGTGGGCCAGAGACCTAGCTATTGCTGTGATATTGATGCTGAATATTAGAAGACGCTGCATTTTCTTCCACTTTATAGATCAGAATAAAAATTGTTATTGTTCAGTCCCCCAAATGGCATGAATAGCAATAAGAGTTCTCTTGGCTCTTTTTTTTTTTTTTTTACAAATATAAAGAGATACAGGAGTTCCAGTTTATTCAGGTTTGGGTTGTTCAGTTCTCCAGTCTTTCTTCCTTGAAATAAAAAAGCACCCCCAGAATAAAACCAGTATCCTCATACTCAGACGTGAAAGGAGTCCTCCACACGTGCATCCTAATACTGCAATTTATTCTCTTTGATATAAATGAAAAGTCACTCTTCCACCTTCAGCTAGTTTAGAACATAGCAGAAAGCCTTTTCAATGGTTTTAGTAGACTTTATCACATCACCATAATCATGGCATCTCTCCATGGGCTTCCTGTATATTTTAGAATTGATTTCAAATGTTACTAACCACTGTTAAATTAATGCTGGCCCTAGTTAAATAGCGGAAACGTTGACCATATTGCTCAGTTCATACACTTACAGTGGGGCAAAAAAGTATTTAGTCAGCCACCGATTGTGCAAGTTCCCCCACTTAAAATGATGACAGAGGTCAGTAATTTGCACCAGAGGTACACTTCAACTGTGAGAGACAGAATGTGAAAAAAAAATCCATGAATCCACATGGTAGGATTTGTAAAGAATTTATTCGTAAATTAGGGTGGAAAATAAGTATTTGGTCACCTCAAACAAGGAAAATCTCTGGCTCTCACAGACCTGTAACGTCTTCTGTAAGAAGCTTTTCTGTCCCCCACTCTTTACCTGTATGAATGGCACCTGTTTGAACTCATCATCTGTATAAAAGACACCTGTCCACAGCCTCAAACAGTCAGACTCCAAACTCTGCCATGGCCAAGACCAAAGAGCTTTCGAAGGACACCAGGAAAAGTATTGTAGACCTGCACCAGACTGAGAAGAGTGGATCTACAATAGGCAAGCAGCTTGGTGTGAAAAAATCAACTGTGGGAGCAATCATCAGAAAATGGAAGACATACAAGACCACTGATAATCTCCCTCGATCTGGGGCTCCACGCAAGATCTCATCCCGTGGGGTCAAAATGATCATGAGAACGGTGAGCAAAGATCCCAGAACCACACGGGGGGACCTGGTGAATGACCTGCAGAGAGCTGGGACCAAAGTAACAAAGGTCACCATCAGTAACACACTACAACGGCAGGGAATCAAATCCCGCAGTGCCAGACGTGTTCCGCTGCTGAAGCCAGTGCATGTCCAGGCCCGTCTGAAGTTTGCCAGAGAGCACATGGATGATACAGCAGAGGATTGGGAGAATGTCACGTGGTCAGATGAAACCAAAGTAGAACTTTTTGGTATAAACTCAAGTCGTCGTATTTGGAGGAAGAAGAATACTGAGTTGCATCCCAAGAACACCATACCTACTGTAAAGCATGGGGGTGGAAACATCATGCTATGGGGCTGTTTTTCTGCCAAGGGGACAGGATGACTGATCCGTGTTAAGGACAGAATGAATGGGGCCATGTATCGTGAGATTTTGAGCCAAAACCTCCTTCCATCAGTGAGAACTCTGAAGATGAAATGAGGCTGGGTCTTCCAACATGACAATGATCCAAAACACACCGCCCGGGCAACAAAGGAGTGGCTCCGTAAGAAGCATTTGAAAGTCCTGGAGTGGCCTAGCCAGTCTCCAGACCTCAACCCCATAGAAAATCTGTGGCGGGAGTTGAAAGTCCGTGTTGCTCGGTGACAGCCCCAAAACATCACTGCTCTCGAGAAGATCTGCATGGAGGAATGGGCCAAAATACCAGCTACTGTGTGTGCAAACCTGGTAAAGACCTATAGTAAACGTTTGACCTCTGTTATTGCCAACAAAGGTTATGTTACAAAGTATTGAGTTGTATTTTTGTTATTGACCAAATACTTATTTTCCACCCTGATTTACAAATAAATTATTTACAAATCCTACCATGTGGATTCATGGATTTTTTTTCACATTCTGTCTCTCACAGTTGAAGTGTACCTCTGGTGCAAATTACTGACCTCTGTCATCATTTTAAGTGGGGGAACTTGCACAATCGGTAGCTGACTAAATACTTTTTTGCCCCACTGTACATCCTAGGATGTGACCCTTCTGCCCTTTCAAAGTAGTGACTACATCTAAAGGTGGCTTTTGCCACTTGCAGACTCTGTAGCATCTTTTTAAAAATTCACTTTTTAAAACACAAGACTAAAAGATTTTATCTACTAAATTAAACTGCATATGGTAGCTTTTACTGTCTGGGTATTGTCTATCAGTTGTCTTGCTTATTGTTAACGTTCCTTTGCTGTTACAATTTCATTGGCATTTATTATTCATTACTTCCTTTCCATTATTTTATTAATACCAATTTTGAATCATGAAGAACACAATTGGTACTTATCAGTACAGATAAAAAGGGTCACTGCACCTAATTATTTTTATTTAAAACAAAATGGTCTAGGAAACAGCAAAGTGTGTTTGGCCAGAGGTGCAACATACCTACAATTTCCACCAGTAGAGAGCAGCATGGCAATAAATTTCTTTCCTATCAGATATACAATTAATTTACACTTCTAATTTGACAATATTCCTGGCACCGGGGTAGGTTGCTGTGTAAGTGTAATGTAATTTATTCATAAAGAAAGGAAACTGATTTCTTTCAGGCTGCAGATTTTTAAATGCACGGCAGTCGTGCAGAGTGTGAGATCTGACTTAAGCCTTTTAATTTCAGGCGTGGTGGGAAAAGGCTCTATAAGGCAACACAGAGCATGTGTAAGTGACCAGTGCCTTACAAATTCCAATATTGACCAAAAAAATCCAGTATCAACTCTAATATTACAATGTGCTGTCACTTGTGATTTATAGGTTGCCCTTCCATAATGTAACCAGAATGTAAAACAGTAAGAATTTTTTAAAATAAATTATTCTTCCCACACTTTTGGCTGCTTAAACATAATAGCTTTCTTATTTTTTATTATTATGACTTAAATTGTATAAATAAAATACTTCAACTCCTAAACAACATTCTGTTTTGCTATTGTTTAAGGATAGGAAGACATTTTCTACATCTGCAAGTTTCACTTTGATATTCACGTTCACGTTATAAAGGGAAGTGAAAGTCGCAGATACTAAGTGACAGTAAAAGACAACACAAAATGATTAACCTGATCATCTTCAGGTTTAAATGGCCTAAAATTATTCAATTTCAACTCCAGCTTCTTCTGCTACGGTAAAATGTGTGAGTTTAGTGTGTAAATGTTTTCCATAATTTATCCCCTATGCAATAAAAGACTGAGATACGTTGCTCCGCTTCACCACTGCTGTCATGTTTTCCTGCTGAAAGGAGGAAGCATGACTGACAGGCGATCTAGCATTGTGTCTGCCCTCCCCTGCCATCTTTAACAGTTTGAAAGTAACTGTCAGTCTATCGCAAACAGTTTAAGCAAGGCGGTGTTACCCTCAGGACTTAAAAGCAGAGAAGGATCCTTTGAGAATGGTAGGTGAAACTGATGCAATTTCTTGAAAGACTTAGCTTTTCAATTGAAGTTCACTGCATTCGATGAACCGTAATACTACGTATTTGTCTGTGCGCATAAAGATATTTGTTCTACTTAACCATTGCGACCATCCCCCTTGCTCTATAAAACAGGAAACTACAATCTTGCATATTGCTGCAACACATTTCCTGCCCTCAAAATGTCAAAGAGTGTCATGGATGTTTAATATACCCATGCAAGGTGGATAGAGCCCTTTACAGATCTAGTAGATGTCCTTCACCCCGTTTTTTTGTTTCTATTTTTGGTCTGTAGACCAGCCCACTTAACTATTTATCACAGTATTATCTGGAGATATTGAACATTTAATAGAGTGACACAATTTAACTAATGTTTTCATGGCCTGTTTTTACAGTCAAGCTCTTTAGTTGTGTGTGAAGTGGATGAAAGTCTGAAAGATAAACTGAAAAAGTTTCGATTTCGAAAAGAGACCAGCAATGCTGCCATACTAAGTAAGTAACGTTTATCCGTTCCTTACACACGTACTTCACATTTGTAAAACCATTATCAAACATTTTCATCGCATATGAATATCTGCAGACCAACTAATATAAAATAAAATCAAAGCACAAAAGATTTCTCTTTGAAATTTCTTAGTGAAAATAGACATGGCGAAACAGCTCGTTATTCTTGAGGAGGAATATGACGTAAGTCAATTTTTTCTTTCTCTCTTTATTTACTCTGTTTGTTTTGATTTAAAAAGTCACTCGCACTCTGTCTTGTCTTCTAGGACATCTCAATGGATGACTTAAGAAATGAACTTCCAGAGCGGCAGCCCAGATATCCTTACATCATATCATGAAAAGCAAAATTATTAATTTAAAAAAAATAGTCTTTTTGCAAAATCAAGTGATCTTCTGTTGGCTGCTCCCCTTCTGTGTCACCGGAGTTGATCATCTGCCTCCATCTCATTCTATCCTATTATCCTCTTCTGTCACACCAACCCTCTGCATGTCCTTTTTCACAACAGCCATGAATCTCCTCTGCGGTCCTCTTTTCCTCCTGCCTGATTGCTCCATATCCCTTCTGCACACGTCCAGTCTCAGGGTTGCCGCTATAAATTTGTCTCAACCTGAGCTGTCCCTCTGATGTCTTCATCTCCAATCCTGTCAATCAAATTAAAGAATATTAACATATTCAGCTTTGCCACCTGTCTTTTTGCCGATTCTAATGATATGGTTATATACACAGAAAAGTTCCTTGACAGAAACGTACATTCATTGTCTACAGCTACAAATATGTCCATGATGATGGCAGAGTGTCTTACCCGCTGTGTTTCATATTCTCCAGTCCTGTGGGTAAGCAGTTACAGTAATCTAGATTCTTAAAGCATTGTAGCAACAATGGCAAAGTAAACTAATCTAAAATACACTTTTAAATGTTTTTATGGTGTTGAAGGTTAAATTAGAATTCTAAAGATATGTTTGGGCGAGTATTAAAATTACCCCCCAAAAAATGTCACTTTCATTTTAATAGGGTGCAAGCCAGAGCAGCAGATGATGTATGCAGGAAGCAAGAATCGACTGGTCCAAACTGCAGAGCTCACAAAGGTAATTATCACAAAATTATGAGTTTATAGTATACAGTGGTATGTTGAGTAAATACACTAGTATTTAATGTAACAATGTATAATATTTCTACTTTTTATTCAGAGAAATTGAAAATCTGTAAATTTGTAGACTTTAATTGAAAGTCTCAGATTTACTTTTCTCTGAAAACTACTGTAGTTGTTTTTAGTTATGTAGTTGACAGACATACTTTTATGTTTACTGCCAATTTATTTAGCAGGTTATTCATATTTTAATGTAATGTTTTCTTATAAACATGCCTTTTCTTACATGTTAATTCTCCTGTGTATGAGCTATTGCTCATTTTATAATTTCTTTGCTTTACTCTCTAAGGTGTTTGAAACAAGAAACCCCGATGACTTGACAGAAGAATGGCTGAAGAGCCACCTGTCATTTTTTCGCTGAATGTACATCTTCTGCATCTCCAAAGGTTCCTTTACGAGGCTGTCAGTTTAATGTCCATCTGGTGTGTATGGAATTGTTAATAAACATTTTAACCCAAACAGCTTTGTCAGTTCTGCATTTAAATCAGTCATTTTAGGGTTGTTGTTTTTTTCAGATGAACAAATACAAATTCATGAAAATACTCAAGAGGTTCCCAAATCAGAAAAAGACGCAGAAAAAGAACAAACTCTGGTCAGAGGTTTGTTTTACAAAATGTCGTCTACAATTTATTACCTGCTTTGAGAGCCCACATGCTTTACACTATTCCCACTCGAGAGCCCACATGCTTTACACTATTCCCACTCCAAAGGCATTTCAAGAGTGGAAAACTTCTTTCTTTTTTTTCCTTTTTTTTTTTTAAACATGATCCTTTAATGACCATCTGGCAAACAACATAGAGGAATGGCGTACAAATAGCAACTAGAGTTAAATCTACAAATAAAAACTGGATTAAACAGAGTTGTATCCAGGTGAAAGGTTACCAGCATTTCATAAACAATTTGTAATCAGCAAGAAATTTCAGCCCCACATCAGGCCAATATTATACTCAATGACAGTGTAAGAGCGCCAATGTTTGGAGCTCAATATATAGATAAGACAGGTCACCGGCTCACTGGTCTTATTCACTGTCGCTGGCGTCACTGGAATCTGAGCCTCTGTCACTTCCACTCCCACTCTGAGCCCGAGTCTCTGAATGGTCGCTGCTGCGGTCGCTGCCTGCAGGAGAGGCGCTGCGACTCCGGCTGCCTCTTCTGTTCCCTCCTTCATCCTCACTGTCGCTGCCCTCCTCCCCGCTGCTCCTGGCTGAATTCTTTGGCTCATTGTCGTCGCTGTCGTCATCACTGCCAAAGATCTCTTCCTCATCTCGCATTTCTCTGGTCCTCTCCTCGCCGCTCTCGCTACCACTGCCGCTTGCCTTCCGCCTCCTCTTCCCTCTGTCTTCATCCTCGTCCTCATCTTCTCCCCTTTGTTCCTGTTCTTCATCGTCTCTCTCAGATTCACTGCCAGAGTTTTCTGCCTCGCTGCCACTGCCCTTCTTCTCATCACCTGGAGAAAATAGCAGTTCGTTGATTTAGCATAGTTACTGACAATCGCTCAAACTCATTTTACATTGAGGGCACATACGGACAAATGAGACTGCACTTTAAAGACATTTCACTACAGATTTAATCCCCAAAATATTAATTAGATTTAGATAATAAAGCGCAATAAGTGCTCAGGTTTAAAAAAAAAAAAAGCACTATATAAGAATCGTTCCAGTTACCTAGATATAAGCTAAAGAAGTGCAATTTCAACAGCACATGACAGTTTCCCTACATCATAAATGTGTAAAATTACAGAAAATGCTCTGGTAGCTCACCGCCCAGACTGTCACGTATTTCTAAAACAAAGTTTATGTTGCTTAATTCGACAAAAAAAATAAAATCAAATCATCAGAGTCTTTCCCCAGACAATTCTGGGTAGAGGGTAGAAAAGTCAGTAAAAATTATATGTCAACAACTAACCAGAATCTTGCGTCTCTTTGTCCATATCTTCTTCCTCATCTTCTGGCTCATGGTTCTCCAACTGAGCTTTACGTGCCTCCTGAAAAATCACAGTGAAGGCAGTCAGTTATAAATACACAGTAACAGAGGAATGACAAAAATCAAAGTATACGGCCATTCCTAGAAAGAATTTGTAATCTAGTGTAGTCTGTCGAGTGACGTGGAAAACGCTGGAAGCAGGGGGCTAAATATATATAATAATGCAAACCATCATTGACCCCGTTAGTTTTTGGTTTTTTTGCTTAAAGCAATAAAAGACACCTCCCATACCGGCACTTCTTTTGTATAGCAACTACTTTGTTTATCAAATGTGTTGCAGCAGAACTACTTCTATTAGATCAATCATACAGTTCTAAACTTCTAAATAGTTTTCTTTGTCTTTAAAGACATTGTATCAATCCCAACCTTCTTCCAAGAAAAACAAAACAAACAAACAAAAAAAAAATTTTTTCAGTAACAACAACATACGTTTCTAGCTTCATCAGCAAACTATAGGATGGAAAGCTAAACTCTTGATTGAAAGCTCTGAAAAACAATGAAATGCACTCACCTGAGCTTCAAGCTCCTTCTCATTCATGTCTCTGTGCTTACACACCAGCACAGCGTTTGTTGTAGACTGTGCTCCAGCCTTGGCTCTTCTCTTGCTCAAGCGCACCCTACAGGCCAGAATAACAGTTGTAAAAGGTCTTGGCCAGCCAGTTATTTGTCATGACGGTTTGTGCAACAACATCAATACCACCAATACCAAAACTTGTGCAACAAACCAACATGTACAATGTTGAAGTAGTTAAAAATATTTTCCATCCAAGTGTCAACATATACAAATAATTTCTAAGGTGTCACCTTGTCTCCAGCTCATTGTAGTAAACACCGTCTCCATCTCTGAAGATAAAGAAGTAGTTCTCTTCATAGCCTTTGCTGGCTTTGTTCTTAACGTTCCAGTTGTATTCCCTTGCTATCTTGTAATCATAGCTGAAACATACCATACAAAATTCCATTATACTTGTATACAGTACACTTTCCCCAAACACACTAAAAAAAAAATAAAATAAAATAAAGTAAAATAAATAACACCCAATTAATGTTTATTTAATGCAGTAAATTCCACAGATACATGTTTGTGATGCATTATTTTACTTACAGATCCTCAGGCATGTAATCAAGCCCCTCTTCAAAGTCTCTCTTGCGCTTTCGGAGCGTTTCCTCATTGGGCAGGAAGTAGGCCACAAACTGATTTCCTTCCTCATCCATCATACCTCTATATTTCACAAACAACAAGTGACATTTAACAAAAACAAAAAAAACAACAACAAAAAAAACAAAAATAAAAGCGGTTGAAGAGGAGAACAGAGAAAACACATCTGATCATACCTGATCATGGCCTGAGACATCATTTCCACAGCTGCTGGTCCAGACATGTCTTTAGGTGCAGGATCGGAGTCAAATATGACTTGAGCACATGGATTGATCCACATCTGGGGCAAAGAGAAAATGTATTTATTATTTTTAACTACCAGCACAACAAAAGTGGATTTCTTTTGTTGTTGTTGCATGCATGTTTCAATCATTAAGGTTCCATGGGTTAATACAAATAAATTCAGTTAAGGACTTAGCTCACCTTAAAGTCAGGGAACACAGGTAGTACCTCCACAGGAGTAACTCTGGGTTTGCTGTAATGCTGTGTAATCTGGAGATCAAGAACAACTCCATTTTAGCTAGTTTGTAGCTTACCAACACAAACACGTATCAAAATAAAAGAACTCAGTTGACAAACAGAACAAATATATATATATATATTTTTTTTTTTTAAATTGCCGGAACAAGAGTCGCACATCCAATACAAGGTTTAAATTGAACTAATTTCTTTTACATATTATATCATTTTGTTGGTGTAAGGAGAGAAGGATTTGAGCTAGGGCTGCTCAATTAATCGAATTTTAATCTAAATTACGATCTGGGCTTTCAATGATCATTAAAAATGACTGAGCCGATTATTAGCACCTCCCTCGTGCTTTACTCTCGCGTTGCTCTGTGTGGCAAATCAAGCGCACCTCTCTGGGTTTCGAACACCCGTCACAACAAGAGGACCCGAGGGACGCTCGGAAAGCTCGAAAAGGTAAGCATAAGTTATTTGGAGAGGAGAGGATAATGGCTGCTGAAGAAAGAATGGTTGAAAAGAGAGGTAAAACGACTTCAGTGGTGTGGAAGCATTATGGGTTCGCGTAGTGTGTCAGCTTTGCTACGGTGTCGTAGCTGCACCACAGAGCAACACTACAAATTTATTCAATCATTTGAAGACCGCTCACAAAGTGACATACGATCAAACAATGAAGGAGCACAGAGAAAAACTCTCGACAACACCTGCTTCATCCTCACAGACCTGCATTCACAATACCCTGTACAACGCGACTAAATATCCCACCAGCTCCCAGAGATATAAGGAGATAACAAACGTGGTAATGTTTGCTCAGTGATAATCAACACTTTTCAGTTATTTTTTGTATTGCAAAATTTGCACTGTTATCAGTATTTGCACACTATTTTATATTATTTTTTGACAATCTTTAAAGCCAATATTCAGTACATTGTTAAATAAATATCGCCAAATAATTGAGATCTCAATTTCAGTAAAAATAATCGTGATTATTATTTTAGCCATAATCAAGCAGCATATTAATATGCTCACTCACAGATTTCTGTGCATCCTCAAACGTCTTCTCAATCGCAGAAATCTGACTGTCTCGGTCCTTGTAGATCTCTTCTTCTGTAAACTGCTGTTTGACAGACACTCCAATCCTAAACGCAAAAACAAAAACGTCTCGATTACATGAACACCTAGAACATGCATCTATACATGTGTGGGTCTTGTTAATGTTGGTTTATGTTGGTTTATAATGGAGCACTGTAACAAAAAAAATAATTTCCCCCAGGGATCAATAAAGTATTCTGATTCTGATGTGTGAAATGTAAAGGTGGAGTTCACCGATCCAACTTACTTGACTTCCACTTTCTCATTGGAAACACCGTATCGGTTAAACTCTGTGGAAATGTATTCCGTTTTCCTCATCCATGGGACAACTTTGGCATGCTGCTGCGACCTTATAGGGAAGGGGAAAATTGCTCAAAATAAAAATATTGCTGAATGCATAACACAAAGCAGCCTATTTAGTAGTCATACCTCTTTGAACTGGATGGAGCCTGGATGTCCTCCTCCAACAGTTTTTCATCAGCGGGATCCAACAGAACTGAAAATGTGAAAGATTAACTTAGTCTGTGCAGACATTTAAATAATTCACAATGTAAATTAAGAACAGGATCAACCTTGATGGAGACTTACTGTTGGGGTCTATGCGGTACGTGTCTGGGTTGATAAGATCAATGGTGACCCCAAGGTCTGGTTCAGTCAGGAGTTCATGCTTGTGCTGCTTCTCAAGAGAAGTGGCTTTATACTGTACAAACCTGCCAATAAAGAAAACCACAGGTTATATATGGGTGTGTGTTTAAACATGTTTACTTGATGGGAAGTGAATACTTGTATTCACTCCATTCAGTGGAGTGAAAAATGAATACCTGTGCTGATCAAATGGATAAGTGATGAATTTAGGATCAAAGGGTATGTCAGGCAAGGTGTTGCAGTATTTCACTCTGCAGACAACTCCAGATCTGTCAAGAGCACCAAAGTAAAGAATACACCAATGGTAAGCCAGCAATCTTCACATACAGAAGCAGTTTCTGTACCTGACAGAAACTAAGTACATACAAATATGTTTTTAATCTACTGACCTCTCTGGGACGGTTCTGTGAGAGGATGGCCTGCTGGAAGAAAAAAAAACAAAAAACAAAACAGCCATTGGTTAGTAGTAAAGAGTGCACAATCCCTTTACTACACAATTTAATTTTATATTAAGAATCCAAATGTCTTGAACTTGGAAAACAGAGAACCTCTCCTTTTGGGCAAAAATAGGGCATTCCTTATGTTGTCTATACATACTTTTCACTGTGGTCTGAAATGTACAGCTTAAACCAATTACAAGCTAACTCTCATTTTATTTGTTTTATTGTATTTTGCAAGATTACAAACGAACGACCAAAAATTCAAAACAAATATTGGCAATGGCAACACTGGAAGGGGTATTTGTGCGTTATCATGTTTAAAAGGAACAAAAGCTACCCTACACATATGGCAAACTTAAAACCACTATTTTTTAGTACTTAATAACTAATCTTTCAGGCGCCTTTTTTCCGCCACATTGTTGTTAGCATTCTTGTAGCCAACATAAAGTCAGCTTTTGATTTGCCTGAACTTTACATTAGTGCTGCTAAAAAATAATAATAATAAATTGTTGACCGGCACAAACTACTGACACTAAGCTTATGGAAATCCCTACGCTGATTTCTGTAAGCTTCTCGTAAATTAGCCGAACGTTAAGCTTGATTGTTTGTTTGCTAACACTTCCGACTAATGCTACACACATCACAAAAGCGCCCTGGGACCCGCTGACCACTTGTTTCTGCATTACACTTAATTCCGTGTCGTAAACTGACACAAAACGTGCAGAAACCACTCAGGTAAGCGAACTTGTAAAGGCACTGTTGAACGTACCTGTGGCCGTCTTCTCGTTGAGATTGTGTCTGAATCGTTGGAGCCATGTTTATGAAAAAACGCTTAAAATTAAAAACAAAACCGTTTGTTTGCACAAATAACCAGCACAAATACGTCCGAAGTCAACAAAAAACATTAACTCCTATCGAGTTCATGGCCTGAGTGCGTTTTCATCTTTTATTAGCAAGATGGGATGATGACCCGGTAGTGTATCCACATCTCCAGTTCTTAAGTAGGCTTTCTTTATTGTGAGCGCCTCCTAGTGTTCTGGAATTTGAAGTACTTGAACAACCCGTTGTCCTTTTTTTTTAAATTTTATTTCACAGGAAAAGGGGACATTGGCGATTTTTGAAACAGAGTATTTGGTATGACAACCTTTATTCTTCAACACAACCTAAACTCTGTTAGGCAAGCTTTCCTATAAGTAGTTTTCAGAAATCTGCTTCAGGTTTCTAAGGACATTCAAAGCTCTTTGAATACTGACTGGCTTTTTTTCCTGTTCTTTGTTGAAATGATCCAGCACTGCTTGAATAGCATTAAGGTGTATGCTCTGGGGAAGCCAGTCCATGACTAATATTTATTTTTTAAATCTATGTATGCTTTTACTGCAATGTGTTTGGGATCATTGAAATGAAAAATTAAGCCTCTGCTGGATGGTATTGCATGGTGGATCAAAATCTGATACTGTAATGATGTCAGTAAGTCACACTACTGACTTAGACTCCATGTTTTACAGCTGATGTAGACATTGACTGTTGTGCCTTTTCTGACTTCCTCCATACATACAGTGATGATTTGGATAAATTACTATAGAAGACTTGTTGCCACTGATGTTTCATCCAGTTCTCCTGGAATTTGACATACCTCAGCCTTTTCTCCCAGTTTACCTTGCTTAATAGATTCAAACAGGTGTAACAGAGACCCCTCCTATCACACCATTTCTGATGAGGTTGAAGTGAGCATCGACGGTAGATGGATCAACTGCAGCTCCTGTATCAGGTCTTTGCTGGATTCCAACTTCTTAAGCACATGGCTTTCTCTCTCTCACACACACACACACACCTCATCTGCTGTAGGTCTCCTACTTCTTGTCCTCACCTTGACCCAATACAAGCTTTCATTTAATAGATCTTTGGGAATCAACTTGTTGGTGCAAAAACAGAACAAAAAACCCAACACTAGTTTCTTCCAAACTTATATTTGGCATTTTTTCATATATTTGACTAAAGAAATACATTTTCCAATAAAATTGAAATACCCTCAAAAAAAGCTCTTCAGAAAGCTTGTAGAACTATTGTTTAAGACCAGTTTAAAAGTGACAACATTTGGCTCTCTGGGAGAAAAATGTATTGAAACGAAGAAAACCCAAATATGCTGTTTCAAGGGAAACCATTTAATCAACAGACACCTAAAGATAACACAAAAATGGCTGGGACAAATAATCTCACAGGCTAGCTGAGACTAATATGTTTGAAAAGTGGACTTTTCCTTTTATGTACTGGATATATCTATATATTTAAAAATAAAAAAATAAAAAGTTGCTTTATACACTTGCTACCATTCCCCCGATACATTCCTTGATCCCCTTTTACAAATGAATACATTTCCCTTGTCATCTTCTGACCTGGTATAAGATTTATTTTATAAGAGTGGTAATACAGTTGATCAAAATCAGATAAAGGCTGAGATTTGTAATACTAGATACCTCCTTCAAGCTCAAATAATGCTTTATCTACTGTAGGTGAAACGCTTAGTGTTAAGTGTATAAAAATATTTGATCAAATTATTAATTACCTATTCTACACTCATCACATGTGTTCCATCAAATCCAACATTCAAAAGTAGCTCATTGTTAAAAGCTGTAGCATCAAACATACAAACACCTGATAATTGACTGGAACAAATAATAAAAAGAAAAAAAGATAATTAAAAAAATAAATATTATAATAATAATAATAATAATAATAATAATAAGGTAACAGATTTACAGTCATCAGCTTTCTGAAACCATGAATATAAGCTGTAAAAAGCAACAAATGTAGTTGCATAGAATCACATGATCAAAACACCCAACATTTAAAAAGAAAAAAAAAAAGTTTAAAATGAAATGGTAGACAAAAAAAAAAAAAAAAAAAAAAAAAAAAAAAAAAAAAAAAAGCATAGTCTTTTCTGAATCAACAGTTCCTTTACATTCATTCTGTTTCACCAAAATTTGAGAGTAAAAATCATAAATGTTGCACACACCCCTCTGCATCTCAGCTTGGCCCTTCACTCATGCTGTACCTCTCTACCATCTGTTATTGAAAGTGGACTGTGCACAAGGATGCGCCAGGCAGGACAAAAAAAAAAAAAAAAAAAAAAAAAAAAGAGTTGAGTCTGATTTCCATTAAAGTTATATTACCTATAGACAACAGCATACAGTATTGGTCTCCTGTTTTGTATATCATTATTTGAGTAGTTTTGACTGAATAGTCCCCTCTTGGCTTTTGTCATGATTTTCCTGATTAATATAA
>NW_005187492.1:1400091-1401636 GCF_000239375.1 Pundamilia nyererei
GGATTTGAGGTTAGTCCGTGGGATGGACAGCATTAGTTTTGAGCTAGACCTCGTGGTTTTTCCTGGAGCATAGGCAGAGAGGAGCTCAGACAGGTAAGGAGTTCAAAACAGGGCTTGAGGGTTAAGATCAAATTACAGCCATAGTTTAAAATTGTGACATCTTTACTTTCAATCCTTGTGAGTCTACAGTCTCTCTTTTTTCCACAAACTTTGTCCAAGTTAGTTCAAAGACCTTTCAGTGAGCAAAACATAAGTCATGTGAAGTCAAACTTGTTTATAATTATGGGTGACAGTACAAATCAATCTGACTTAGTAACAACACACTGACACATACTTAACTGCCCTTGAAAAACTCAAATTTGAAAGAGCATTGAATTTGCTCAGCACAACTGTGCCATCTTGCACACATCTAACTGTTCCCAGATTGGTCTGTTATTGGTGTGTGTTGAATCAAAACATATGCAGCAGAAGAAACTGTATTTTATTTGCATAGAAAACTGAGGAATTTCTGAACAAGTGTTTGTTCCAAAGCTATGCATTCAACATAGTCCTGATAGGTTAGTTGCTCTTGACACGAAGCTCTCATTGTCAGAGACAACTTTTTAAATAAATTAATAGCAGAAGTTGTCTATGGATCCTAGCTAATAAGGCGACAAGAGGATGGCGCAGCCTTAAACCAATTCAATGGGAAAAGCAGTAGAATAAATCAGGTACTTAGATGAAGAATGACTACATTTAATTCAGATATTGTGAGATATGTAGATACAACTTAATCACTCAAGAAATAAAAAAATAAATAAATTAAAAAAGGACACCATAGGACAATCTCTTACCCATCCCCCCAGTGGTAAAATGCACGGTCTTGGAAGAACATGGACAGGAACAACCACAGGCTTATCAACTCCAGCCAGAAGATAACAAACAGGAGCCATAGCGATGTGAGCAGGATTTCACACAACATCCTGGAGCTCTGTGAGGATGACACATGCGTCATAAATAAGTGATGTCTTCAGTTTTATGAAGGTAGTGGGCACCATGTTGTTGCTAAATAACAATCAAATTATGTCTGTAGCACATACAACATGCAGTCCAAAAGTCTTGAGCCTCTCCTCAAGGTATTAGATTTTGTACTCAGGCTTTTTGGTAACTTTTTAAAGTTGTCTTGAGCAGTAGTTCCTCAGCCTTTCTGAAGGTCTTTCCATGTTTTCGTTTGGACAGTGGCTGATTTTTCACGAGTTTTTAAATTCGGTCATTGTACCTGACCAATTTCATAGGAATGTTTCTCTGTTAACCACTTAAGGCTGACCAAGAAATAATTCAAGCACCCAAGTTACAGGATTAATTAGTGTTTTATCGACGCACAAATGACACCTTGGCAAAGAAGTGATTTTAAACTGTATCTTTAGGCACTTTGTTATTAGTAGCAACTAAATACACAATTTGCTTCCATTTCTGTAGTTGATTCTATGGAAAATGCCAAACAATACAATTTCAACTTTTTCCTCTGGAAACTGGTTGCTTTTCAACCAGTTTCTGTGAATGCAT
>NW_005187492.1:1402743-1436126 GCF_000239375.1 Pundamilia nyererei
TAATTTTTTTTCTCCCATGTCCCCTGGGGGGCTCCGTAAATATTGTATAGCCTGTGTGTTTTGCCCTATACATTTAATTTCCGTGCATGTTTCACGTTTAATTAATTGGTTGTGGAAAAGATTTGAGTCAATGTTTGAGAGTCATTGACAACAAGAACAGAAACTCATTAACTGATGTTAAATACCTGGTGCCGCTAATCTTTCATCTTTTAGAAAAGATACGTTTAAAAAAATCATTAATTATGAACAATGAAATGAAAGCTAGTTTTGCCAAACTCATTGACATTGACCGCACAAAACCTGTGCAGAGTCATATTTTATTTAATGTCCACGATTATCGTTCAGCGTGACACAGACACAGTGAGAGTAGCTAGCTAGCGTGGCATCTAATGTCAAGCTATAAACAGTCCCGCTAGCCATCTACCTAGACACTTTCGAGCATTGAGAGTGCATGGGTGCTTGAGCTAACCATTGTATTTGACTTTTACCTTAACGATAACGTTAGAGTAATGAGCTGTTTACGCGAGTTTCGGTGCAGAAATCGAGTTATGTTAGCTACAAGAGAGGAAAAAACTAGAGCCACTGGCTTTTAGCTAACGTTTCATTTGCCGCACACACCCATACTGTTAACAAGAAAGCGGTATCTAAATAGGGGAATTCGTGTTTTAGGCCTCTTACCTTACTCAAGGAAAAGACTCCTGAGACAGCATTCCTTCTTCTCTAGGCTAAGGAAACATTTACCATAGTTTTGTTTACAATGCTCGTCACATTACGCGTCAAGCGCAGTTCCGCTTTCAGAACCAATTACAACATCGGTTCATTTAAGCCGTGGTCCGCGGACGCTGATAGGTCCTGTCAGGCCTCCAAATTAAACTACGTATCTTTCTCACAATACATATTCTATTCTGGATAATGTAATTCAACTATAAAATTATCAATACCAGTAGCTTCTATATGTAGAAACAATGTTTTGTTAATTGGGGGGGGAAACGACATATTCTGCTGTACTGTAATTTTAGGTTTATATTTTTCATACATAAAACAGAATCATAAAATATTCCCGAAATTATTTTCTTCTACCAATTTAAAATGTACTTTAATTAAATTTAAAGGTTTCGCCAATTAATTTAACAATAGATTAAAAATAAAAACAAAAACAACAACTGACCAGCCACTTTATTAGTTACACCTGTTCAACTGCTCAAGGTAAATTTCTAATCAACCAATCACACAGTAACTACTCAGACGTGTTAACTTGGTCAAGCTTGCCTAAAGGTCAAACTGAGGATCAGAACAAGAAAGGAAGGTGATTTTGAACACTGTGAGGTGGCAGACAGGCTGGTCTGTTTCAGAAATTCATGGTCTCCTGCCACACAACCATGTCTAGGGTTCACAAAGAACGGTCTAGGAAAGAGTTCATATTCAGTGAAGGACAAAATTTGGTACAAACAACATGACATTGTGTATCCATCCTGCCTTGTATCATATGTTGGTGCAGGTTGTGTAATGATGTCAGAAACGTTTTCTTGTCACACTTTGGAACAATGAGTATTATTGGTGACCATGTCCATCTCTTTATAGCAAGTGAATCCATTTTCTAATAGCTTCTGCTAGCAAGATAATGTTCCATATCAAAAATCTAGATCAATGACCATGACAAAGGGATTACTGTACTCATATGACCTCCAGCCAAACACGATCAGGGCACCTTTGCAATGTGACGGAACAGGAGACTTGCAATACGGATGTGTGTAGTCGACAAATCAGAGGCAACATTGTGATGCTATCAAGACCAAAATCTCTGAGGAATGTTTCCAGCACCTTGTTGAATCTTTGGTTCAATTAAGGCAGTCAATAGGGTTCCAACCTGGGTACTTTTAAACAGTTTCTGTTCATGGACTCAGCCTTATTCATTTCCACTTAATCATGCCTTTTTAAAAAAAAAAAAAATGTGTTTAATGTGATCATTGAAGCAAAATACATTAAAAAAAAATACACAACCACAAAGTAAGCCATACTAAAATTACTTTATTACAGCTGATTTCTGTTCAATATCCCTCTGCCCACACAATAGTAAATACAATACAAACAATATAGTAAATTTGATCCTATTTTTTTAATTCTGCTCAATATTTGTACACAATTTAAATCCACTTTTTGTACTTTACCATATCTTATGTAGTATCTTCATAATCTCTCTGACATTCAATAACAAGTTCCACCATCTATACATTTTATTATAGGTTATAAGTTGTAGTGGTAATGTGGCAAACAATACTGACATCTTCAAAGAAATGCAATATCTTTTTCAGAATTTGCCTGTCACCCCATCATCTTTTCAAGCCTTTTTACTTTGGCCACTACACCAGAACCTTGTTGTTTTGTTTCATACATTACATGTGGTCAGCCCAATGATAGGTTACAACCATGGAGATGAAACAAATGCAGTGGTATCTGGGCTTGGCAACTAAGGTATGGCACAGTGTTGGACCATAAAAAGGATCGCTATTTTCTGTCGCTGATTCTCATTCAGTATCCTACATGCTTTCAGTCAGTAGGAGAAATATCTGAAAGTTAAAGTCAAACAAATAAAACAAAACAAAATCTAATCGAGGCTGGTGGAGAAGTCTTTCGACTGATAACAAAATCCAGGTTCCCTCACACAAAACTATGACACAAAAGTGAACAAAATGTGTCCGCATAAACAAAGTTGGCATCTATGTGAGGTCTGATCGACCTAACATTCAAACTCTTGGCCGTGGCCTATGAATATAGTAACAATCCAATAAAGATAAATACATTCTCATCTTCTTTACAACATGAATAACTCAAAAGAAAAAAAAAAGATGACTACAACCTGTTTTGTTACAGTAGCTGGAACTAATCAGTTGGCATAACAGAAAAAAAAAAAAGTTTCGGGTTCAAACCATATGTAACTTGATACAATGCATACTTTCTAGGCAGAATATATACATAATGAAAGTTAAAATCCCACCTAGAAAGAAAAATATCCCAGCATTTTTGTGTGTCCTCAAATATGATAGGAATAGAGCAACAAACAACATTCAGAAAGAGCCAGCCAGAAAGGGCGGCTCTGAATCAGAGTGGAATGGAGACAAATGGTCGAATGTGTGCAGCGACAGAACTAACTCCGCAGTGGTAATACTCAGAGATGGTGACTAAACGAGTGGTATTTAAAGATGATAGTAAAGGCAATTTGTCAGTGTACACAAACCAAGCGTAACATTGAGATATGTCCACACAACTTAACACCTAAACTCTGAGCGTGAAAGGTTTACACATGTCACTGTAGTCTGTCAGTTTTTAGAAATCATTTTCTTAAAATGTGGGTTTACATTTAAAATTCCTGTAATTAAAAAAAACAAACAAACAAACAAACAAAAAAAAAAACCATACACACGCATACACACACATAAATTCCAGCTTTGTGAGGAGGAGCAGTCACTTTTGCCAACTCCAGAGAATTATCTTTAAAGTGTTTTATATTCTCAGTGTCAAAATGCCAAGTCTCACTTGAATGGAGAGGCTGTTAAAAGGTAAAATGGGAACATCCTTCTCCAGCGATAGTTCATTAACTACAAACTGAAGAGAGAGAAAGAATGCAGACATGAATATAATTCAGAGGAGGAAAGGAAGTGTTTTTGCCACATGTATTTCGCACTTGGCTTGTGTGGGGTTTTTTTTTTGTTTTTTTTTTTTAACTGTGCACTGACTAAGTTTTACATGCTACAACGTCAAAATGCAAGCATGTGCTCAATTCAGTCACCCAAGTTTTGGGGTTCAATGACTTGGTGTAACATTATTAACTTAGCACCTTTTAAATTATTAGTGTTGCTTACTTGGGCCCAGTGTTTTCATATTTAGTTGTGCCAAGCCTGCTGTTATGGTCATGACAATTAACTCTAACTTCCTGCCTGCCATAATAAACTCTCCAGTTTAATCGCTTCAGTTCATAGAAACTCTAGCCAAAACATACGCGCACACACACAAAAAAAAGCACCATCCTCACATATTCTCTTCACTCTGAATTTAACATAAACACAACTGAGAGCAACAACAGCCATAGCTTCACTGACTGGCAATCTCCTTAGTTACAATTGTATTGGGTGTAGTTGTACTCTGTACTTGGGAAATTGCTCTAAAGAAAAAAAGAAAATGGATCACAGCACATCTAAGTCTGACTCCTAAACTTAACAATATGCGTACCAATGATCACTCACCAGGTGCTTTGCGAAAAGAAGTCAACTATTAAATCTCACACACATTTAGTTGTATAAAGTGCTTTGAACAAGGCAGCAGTTTTAAAAGGCACTAATAAAAATAAACAGATGTCTATTAGGATTCTTTATGAAGGCCAATAAGTCACAATTCCTTCTGAGAACATGTACAGTGACATTCTCTGTA
The DNA here is from genome assembly GCF_000239375.1 of Pundamilia nyererei. Classification (NCBI taxonomy): domain Eukaryota; kingdom Metazoa; phylum Chordata; class Actinopteri; order Cichliformes; family Cichlidae; genus Pundamilia; species Pundamilia nyererei. Next base: position 1,407,169 of record NW_005187492.1, read on the forward strand.
ACGCAAGGGTTTCCCCCTCAAGTACCATGTGAAGGCATGAGAACTGGTTGCAGATATGCACCAGCAATGTTCTGTTTCTCGACATACATAGGACTTAAACTGTACTGAATATGAGAATCTGAGGAAAATGTCTGAAAACCTGCTAAAATAGGCTAAACAAAAGAAGCTAACACTGATAAGAAATGGAAGAAGGAAATTTAAACTATAAAGATCTGAGACTAATTTCAGTTATCATAGGTTAAAAAGGCACTGTAGGATAGTTGTAGCATGTGTGAAACAGTTAAGACTAGATTATTTGGCTCTGAATCTGTAATGTTTCGTTTTGGTAGAGGAAAGAAAACTAACTAAGATAAGAGGAATCGAAGTCATCATGACGACCATTACAGCAGGCTGGCATCACAAGCATCTTCACTCACTCTGCTGCGTTCGTAACCACCATCAAACAATTGCCCAGTGTATTACTGAATACGAATGGGGAGAGTGAAGAAGGGAGGTCCTGAATAAAATCAGTTCTGTGATTGTTTGATACATTTAAAAAAAGGACAAAATTAACACATGTCAAAGGCTTTTAACAGTGTTTCATGTGCAAAATGAGAGCAATGGCTGTGAGTAGCACAAACTTATGTTTTTTTTGTTTCTTTATTTTATTCTTTTAAATCCTCCTTAGGAGAGAACTGTAACTAAACAAAAATGAAAGTAACATATTGACACTCAAACTGCTTATGCAACATAAATTTTAAGGATCTGTATGTGTGCCGATAAACTGCCGTGAGGGCGGGCTGTGCTTTTTCCAGCCCTTTTGACCTGAGCAACATTTATTTCATCACACATCCACATCTGTACATGGGAGAAATGGTAAATGGTGGGGTAGTGTCTGAGAAAGACGGAGCAATAGAGCTCTGCCTTGATGTGTTTTTAGATTCCCCGCACTTGGATTCTTGATTCCATGGCTGATGAGGGATCTATGTGTAGGAGAGGTGGGACCCGTTAGATATTTGAGAGGTCACACTGGTGCTCCTGCTCATTCCCTGCTCACTGTGCCCTCCCGAGGGTGTCCTTCCCATCCCCTGGGGGCTGTTCTGAATACCACTAGTGCGTGCGCCCAGAACTCCAGCTGATGGGTGGCCCCATGGTGTCGAATCCCCTCCTCCCTGTATGCCCTGTCCCCAGCCATGTTGCATAGATGCCCCTCCTGGACTGGAGTGATATCGATGGTAACTGCCTTGGTGACTGAACCCTGCACCTGAGCTGCTGCTGCCCCAGTGTGCACCTTGAGAGCTTCCAGATGGGTGCTGCTGCTGATGTTGACACCAACTTACTTGAGCCCCAGGAAAGTTATTGCCCATGGCCTCTGGAGAGATGTTTGATAGCACCATGTTGCTAAAGCCTAGGCGCATACTCTCAGAGTCAAAAGCCTCAACTTCTCTGGCTTGGCGTTCCAGCACGCTCTGGATTCGCGCTGAGCATTCATTCTGCAAGGACTGCATTTCTTCCTCAATCTATAGCAGAAAAGGAGGGAAAAAAATGAAATTCATATTAAACTGTTCGCAATATTGTTATGGCTTACAAACATGGCAACTAAAGTAATGTTCAGGACTCTTAAAATCCCAGGACGCTCTCTACTATGCCATAGTTTCCCCCCCTTTTTTAACCTGCTTAAAGGTAAATAGTAAACATGTACACAGTGGACATTATTGTTTTCCCTTTCTCTCATTTTAATCATGTTGCAGCTCGTATGGCAGGACGAATTAACTCTTTATCATTATAACGATGAGAAGGCCAATGACCTCATGTAAATCCCATCAGCACTTCACCCACATTGCATGTAAAACAAACTGGATTAACTGAAGGTAGGAGCATTTTGCCCCTTTACATCCAAACTCTGAGACTCAATAGCTTAAGAAAATATAAATGTAAATCTTAACATGAACATAATTTATGGCGGAGAACCTTTGTTTCCAGCAGGGCCCTTCGGAGTGACACCCTCTGCTCCAGATCTTTCTTTTCACGCTCATGCTGGGCATCTGTCTGCATCTTGATCTTGCTCTGGTAGGCGTTGAGAAGCTCCAGCTCTTGCTGTAGCTGCATTCGTAGGGCTTGGTACTGAGCCTCCTGAGTCTCATCCAGACGAAGCTAAGACCAGCGAGAAGATCACATTCAGGGCCCAAGCAGTAAAACATATACTCAACTATTACTGATGTGGCCATATCCATTACAGGTAAGAGACTAACAGTCTTACAGTTTTACCAGACTCACCGCCTGAGTAGAAAGCATTTCATTGATAGAGTGGTCATACTGCTCGGCCAAAATGGCAAGTTTGCGGTGCTGCTCTTGCTTCAGCCGTTTAAGGACAGCTTTGTGCTCCGACTTTGGTGTCGTCTCCAGCAGATGGTTCCTCAGTGCTTTATACTGCCTAGTCTGGATCTTGCAAGTGTCCTGGAACTGCTTCTTGATCTGTAGCTCTTTGGACTAGATTGTAGAGAAAGGAGTAAATACTATATGCACTATACTTCCCAACTATTATCTACAGATAATAGCTAGCATGCTTAGAAGTGAGGAAGTACAACCAGAAAACAAAGCATTACATTAAAGTAATTCTGGGTTACAGTCTATTCAGTTTGTTGCTGTTTTTTTTCATTAAAACGGTAAAATATCAAGAGGTATAAAGCTGGGCACTCCTAATTCTGAGGCTGACATTCTATTCCTAAATCTGTGCATCTTTTTTTCCAGCTAGTCCTGACCCAAGCATGATGAAGTATAATTCAAATAGTGCCTAGACAAGCACTTTTACTAAAATCAGCATCTGAATATTTAATATACACCCATGTTCAGAAACTTCTCCTGACCTTGAGACTTTTGGGTTGCTGGCGAACCTCCATAGCATGTTTGCGTCTAAGTTCTCTCTCCCTTCGCTTGTTGTACTCCTGCTGATTGGTAAGCTCCGTCTGGTGCTGTAGTCGGGTCAGCTCAGCCCTCGTCTTTTGGATGTTGTTTAGCTGGCGGAACTCCAACTCTTGCATGGACTCGTGGTGCCGGAGAAGCATAGCATGTTCCAAGTCCTTCTGGGTTTGACGCTTACTTAGCTCCTAATGATGTCCAAATGGAGATAAATAACATTTACAAGATAAGATTACTTCCAGAACAACAGACCATTTTTAGTTTGTGGATTACTTAATATTTGTAACATACAGTTCAACAGTATAGTGGTAGAGAAAGGTACAGACCTCTCGCAATAGATCCTTTTCGATTCTGTGGCGAGTAGTCAAAATCCTCCTTTTGAACCTGCGGCACTCTAGCTCCAGATACTGCCTCTGTCTGCGCTGTAAATTGGCCTCTTCTTCTGCTTGATAGTTTTGGAAGTTCTCCTTCTGTTTGGACAACCACTCCTGCTTTTCTTTCTTGGGAGTTGACTGGTTTTCATTCAATTCCTAAAGTAATAACAGACTGAAGGTCACTACCAGCACTTAATTTATACTGATTAATGTTTACTAACTGCTAGTTTAAAAAGAAAAAAGAAATCTGTATGTATTTCTGTGTCTGTAACACCAATCTGCCTGCCTCTTTAAGTTGCTCCTTGCGAAGTTTGTATTCCCGTTTCTGGTTTTCAAGAAAGCTGTTGAGCTCTTTTTTCTGTTGACTCTGGATGTGTTGCTGGAACTTCTTTTCATCATTGCTAAAGGTTTTTGCCTGATAAAGAAACAAATATAATCAGTTTTTTCTATGCACAATAACAGTGAGTGAATGATAACACTGACAACACACTTAATGAACACTTAGAAGCTGAAAGCATACATCTTTCTCCATTGACGCTTGGTGTTTCTTGATCAGTTTCTCCATCTCTTGGGCGAAGCTATTCCTCTGATTCTCCAGTTCCTTGTCCAGACGGAGTCTGTTCTCGTCCATTTCAGTCTTCAGCTTGTTTTCAAGAGCCATCAGCTGTTTTTGATGCTGTCGCCTCATGCGCTTGTAGCCTAATATCTGCTCTCTTAACTCAGAATCTTGCTCATGCTCCTTAATCTGGCGAGTGAGCTAGCAAACACAAGACAAAATACTTATCTTTAGACATGAAGTTTATAAGGCACACAAGTATTGTGAATAGATTTAATTGCAAGCTTGTTCAAAACACTTCTGATGATTACATGAAAAAATATATTGCTTGCCTTAAGGTAAACGCTTCTAATAATCACGAGGACACTGGGTGAAAATATTTTTGCCTTTTTACAATCACAGAAACACCCAGCAGGTATATGCATGGTTATCTGAGATATTAAACAGTTCGTTAGCAATGATGTACAAATGAAATGACAGCATCATTACCACTGAAGCTGTGCGTATTGTGGCAAAGTGTTCACGGTTTCTTCTTGGCCGTGGCGTGTGTGGAGGAGGGGACTGCTGCTCAGTTGGCTGGTTGTGAGTCTGTAAATCTTGGTTACACGTCTCTTCTCCCTAAAAGGTGCACAATAATACAGACATTGCAGGCTATTTAGAACCAATCTAAACAATACTCCAGTGAGAATAATACTAATAATACTTTACTCAATGAAAAGTGAAAGAAAGATGTCTTACTTGTTTGACATGTATGACAGAGCTGTTGGACATTACTGTGTGGTCCCCTTCGATGTCTGCCTCACTTTTGTCATCGCCTGCATCTGTTAAACTATTAACAGAGCTGCTCTGCGAACTGGCACTGATTGACATACTGGGGATGGATTGGTTGCTCCCTACACTGTTCACTGTACCGGTCCTACTCACACTTGGTTCTGGCTCCTAAAAGTAAAATAAAGTAGAAAGTAACAAGATTACAACACATCTTGTGTCAGAGGACACAATACTATGAAAGGCAGAGAGGCAAGCAAGGAGGGGTTAACACAATTTCAAACAGACCTCCTCTTCATCTTGTGTTGTTGGGCCATTGTGGACTTCCTGAAACAAGATCTTCTTCATCTTCCGATACTGCAGATTGTCTAGCTCCCGTACTGCATCCTTTGTCCGGCTTATCAAGTCTATTAAAACCGATTCCGGTCGCTCACGCTGGACAAATGCATGCTGGACGAGCAACAGAAAAGCCATTTTGCGTTAAATTCATGAATTTGTCTATAAGGATTCATCACAATAACAAATTGGTCACAATCATTTTTGGCTGATTACCTTTAGAAGCTCCTCAGAGTTTGGCCTATCCTGGGGTAATTTCTGAAGGCAAGAATCTACAAAGTTTCGGAAATAATCCGTCCTACAGTTGGGAGATCATATATGAACAAAGTTTAGAATGTAGAAGAACAACATAAATAATAAATAGACATTATTCAATTTGAAAAACAAAATATGGATCCAATTCTAAACTCACCATTCACTCGACTGCAGTGTGGGGCTGTCATTCTGTGCTATATGGTATAAGGCACTCATTGCATTCATGTTAAAGAGTGGCGGCTTCCTCTCAGCTATGAACCAAGAAACAGGTTACATTAAGAAATGCATACAAGGAAAGTGAGGATGAAAGAAGAAAAAGCCACATCAGTAATTGAATGAACCTAATGGTGTGAGAAACACTGCTGCTGACTGTGAGCAGTTAACTGAAGTTTAAAAGCAGATGTGTGAATTCTAACAATGCAACAGCAAAGGAGCTAGGACATACCTAATTCAATGCAGGTTATACCCATAGACCAAATATCCACCTTTCCATCATATTCACCTTCATCCATGGCTAAAATTACTTCTGGGGCCATCCTGAAAAAAATAACAAAAAACTAAGAAGGCATCACATTCACAATGCTAACTTCATATTCCAGTGGAAGGCAGGGATGTGAAGCTGCAAATGGGCACCTGACAGCCGTCGCTACGTGACAGATCTGAATCTCAACAAGTAAAAATTGAGTTGGCCTCAACTCTGTTCAGGCAATGCACTTTATCCATGACGCTGTAAAAATGTCGCTGGCCATGATTGGTCACTGGTAACTTGGCTGCTCGCAGTGTGAAAGTAGCAATAACATTAGTCTGGCAGCATTTCTTTCCATATTTAGTGAAAAGAATGGGGATTTAGAAGGTTTTTTCACATATAGATGTTAATTATGTTTAATATGTGACAATGTTCTTGTAAACAGATTGCCCATCTGTTAAGAAGGAGACAGGGTATATACAGACATATATAGATAAATTATTATAGTAAGATGTTTTGAATTTTACCAATATGGAGTCCCAACGAAGGAGTTCGCAGGACAGGCGATGGAAGCAGAGCCAAAATCTGCTAGTTTTACCTGCCCTGGCTCTGTCAGCAAGATGTTTCCTGCCTTGATATCTCTGTCAAACACATGAGAGGAAATGGTTATAGCAAGACGTAGAAGACACAGTGCATGAGGGCTAAAGCAATCTGTGCACAGCATGCTCCTAAAAAAAAAAACTTGAAACACTCACCGGTGAATCATAGTTTGGGAGTGAAGATAAGCCAAACCTTGAAGAGCACCATGTGTAATTGCAGCTATTTCAACTTCCTGCAGAGGTTTCTTGTGAACTGAAGAAGGTGTATAATAAGTGATGTAAATCAAGAAAAAAGGTGATGGGGATAAAAATGGCAAATACAGGAATGTAATTTCTTCCAGGGTTTTCCACTCACCTTCTAACAAATCGGAAGCAGAGCCAAGGCAATACTCCATTACCAGCTGTAAGGAAATCAGAAGTGCTTTGTGTGAATTTATATTTGGCCCTTAAATAATTAATAAATATTAGTCTTACATCAAGATCATCATCATTAACACAATGTTGTAGAACCTCACCCATGCAGTGTGCTCTCGTAGGTAGCATCCTTTGTACTCTATGGTGTTTGGGTGTTGTATTCGTTGCAGGAATTTCACTTCTTTGATTATGTCTTGCCACTTCTGGGACAACAGTAAAACAACAAAAGGACTGTTACAGCAAGAACAAGTTTATTCATGAATAAACAGTTTATTAACCTAATATAGAACATTTGAGGTCATCATACCTCACTGGATTGCTTCCCACTATATGACATCTTCTTGATGGCCACCACATCATTTGTCTGCACGTCCCGTGCCTGAATAATAAACACATTACATAAAACTGATTGTCAAGATTTTTGTGATTTAAGCTACGACGAGATAAATAAGGCAATATAATAAAGGTCCTACTTCCATATAGCTTAATTAACTTTGCATTATGAAACTGTAAAGATTAAATTATATCTATGTGCTTTGAATCAACATTAAAAAGCCCCATTGTGATATCATGATACCTGAGCCAATCGGTATTAAGTCACATGCACAACAGCTACAAGCAGACATGTTGGGGCAACATGGGAACAACATTATGGTAATCAGTTCTCTCTAAGCTGACTAACATAAGCAAAGTTTAGGCGTAATATCTGTATTAAAACCTTCTAAATCCATTACACGCATCTAATTGATTTGTGGGTATGTCTGTATGCATGTGTTGTTAAATACTCACAAAATATACAGCACCAAAGCTGCCATGTCCAATTTCATGAAGATCCGTAAAGAGCTTTTCTGGGTCCTCCTTGAAGAAGAGTTCAGCAATTTCGGGGTCCTTGAGGTTCCCCGCCCGACTGTTATTGGGCATAATTAGGGGTTGGGGGCAATGCCGCTGCCGCCAGGAACTATCTGGGTCTGCGACAGCGACGTGAAAGCCCCCACTGATGACTCATCTGCAGGACAGTGGTTTCATATGTGTTCAGAACTGAAAGTACAAGAAAAAAACAAGAGTAAACACACTAGCAGAGATGTACACATGCATTGCTATTCTAAATTAGAAAGCTACAGCAACACTGTATGGACTGTGAAGCACAGCACACTACAAGAAAAGGAAAGCTGGATGTTATGAAGTAAGATTCACTTAAATGCTGAATTACTAATAATACTTCTTAACACTGATTATATCATATTAGAAGGCTATATAAGTGAGAAAGCTCTTAGTTGTTCGGATGAGCAACAGACATGCCTAATAATGTGGGCATGAGAAGGCTAAACAAAGCATGAACTTAACCATGATGTCAGAAATCCTGAGGTAGCAAGAGATAAGTCTCCTGTTTCCATAGTAACCACAGCAATGAAATCAGGCCAACAAAACTGGCCTCACACCTTCAGTGACTGGTGTGTACACAAAAAGATGTGAGGAGGATACAAAGACGTGCCTGAGAGCTGCCCATCTCCAGCCTGAACGTGGAAGAGAAATTGAGCACCTTCACAGTGTTAATGACTGAAGGAAAACTCAGTATTCCAGTGACGGGATGACTGGTTAAACCTGCAGGTACATGGAAAACATTCTCAAACGCAGCAAACAGCGTACATGCATCTTCCTAAAAGTGATCAAAGGGTTTGTTCAGCAAAAAAAAAAAGTTTATTCAAAGGTTATATTTATTAGTTTATTAAAAGTATTGTTTGAAACCACTTATTCAAAGTGGTGTCATACCACAGTAACGGCTTAGTTTTCCTTTGCCCTGACTTTGGAATATCCACAACAGAAACACTCATTAGAATTAAAATAAATTACTTGTTTGTGATTCACACCATGTGGGAAAATGACATCTGAAAAGCAGCGTGCCTTTTCATAAGTGGTGTCTTACTGGAAGCAGTCAAGTGCGCCGCCTTCTCGTGAGTGTAAACAAATTCAACAAATAAATAAATAGATCAAAATAACCAAAAAAATAATCACAGTAGGGTGTGTGGATTAACATAATATATCAAAAGCTCAATATAATTTCACTGGGGTTATGGGGGTTAACATGGTTAGCTCTTCATTGTCAGCAAAGCCAATACCAAAATTATGAAAAAAAAAAACCCCAACAACAGTCATTTTGTTAGTTCGTTTTTTTCAGTACATCACAATAACTGCTCCATCGTGTAGTAACACATTCACCTTATACGCAATAGATACCTGGTTTGAGACTGAGTGGAGACACTAAACTTAGTTTAAGGAGTCACAAGCTAGTATAAGCCTAGTGCCAAGCAAAGATAAATGGAGAGGTTGTGTCAGGAAGGGAATGTAGTGTAAAATCTGTGCCAAAACAAACATACCGATCCATCTGCTGTGGCGACCCTTAGGAAATAATGGAGCAGCCAAAAGTCACTGGCAGAGTATGTATTGACTCTTCTGGAAGTGATGGGGGCAAAAACGCCTACAAGTGTTCCAGTCTATCTTTACATGATGAAGGAGGAGGAGGAGGATGCCCATGAGCCCAGGAAAAACTACACATGGAAGATGGCTACGACTATAGCGGCCACTATAGCGCAGGCTCTACTCATTGATATAAAAGGCAGTATGAGTAGCGTGTGGAACTACTTTGTGTTATTATCCTGAAATACACTAACCTTTTCTTTTTGGAGACACCTGGCACTGCCATTGTGAAATCACTCATGCACCTAAATGTTTGCAGTGGCTAACTATCAATAAAATGTTAACATTTTAAATGTTTTAAACCACCATGACAGTGATTTAAAATGACTTTTGTGCGATTAAAGGTATTTTATGTCCAAGTACATCAAATTGGGTATTGAGACTCGTGCAATTCTACTGATATTGATATCAACTACTAAATTTCAGGTTATCATGATGTCTCTGCCTTTTAAAAATACAGAAATTAATAAAAGATTATTACTAAGCCCGCAACACCACGCTCAATACGTTGATTTCCATTATTACTTTGAAACAGCTTCACTACTGTAATACTAATGTAGACTGTAAAAGATCACCGAGAAAAGTTTACTGAGTCCATTCGGCTCAGATGATCAGTTGCAAACAGATGCAAGGCTGACGCTAGAGTCACAAGACTTCTTTCCCAGCCTGGGAGAAACAGCCCCCAGTTCCAAGCAGACATCTTTTGTCTCACAACAACACTGAACAACTCACTATACTACACAGTTGTAGCCGCAGCTCTGAAATAAAGCCCCATTACCATGTGGGACTGTGGCTCTTTATTGCCATTGTTCTTCACTACATTGTTTCTCATGAATGAGCTTTGTTGTCATATCTCATGATAGCATTTTCAACTTGTGAACATGTGAGCACAAAAGAGAATGATGATAACTGATACTTTCATTAAACAAAAGAAGAAAACAACAAACACAGACAACAAGATCAACAACAATATAAATACCCTGGTGTTCCAACTTGCACAAATGCATGCACAAGAATGCAGCAGGACAGGACAACAGAACTGGAGGGCTGGAATTCTCAATGTATGCCCTCACTGCGCTGCATTTCACAGCATTTCCTGTTCGTGCAGCTATAGGGAGGTAGGAATGGGCCTTGCTGAGCATTTTCACTAGTGATTATCTGTCTATCTTGGTATTGCAGCAATGGCACGCCTTCTTAAGTGCGCCGCAATTTAATAAAGTAAAACATTTTTTCTTTCCATGTCCTAGAAGTAACTTAAAAAAAATACAGGTAGTTTTCATTACTTTGAAGAATCCATTAAACAAATGTAAACGTAATGGAGGTCATTTAAGACACCTCCGTTTGGCACGCCAATCTATGGCACAACATAGCACAGGGTTTACGTCTGTTTCACCCAAAAACAAACAGAAACGGCACTGTAACATTGTAGCCAGTGTATCTTTATGCCTTCAAGTATATTAAGTTAGTTGGTAACTAGGCACCAGTTACCCAAGAGGAATGAGGGCGATAGATCTGAAAACCTTTAAAATATCCAACGTTTGCCCAAACTAAGATTGGTGAGGCAAACAGTAGCGCAGCATTACCTGCTGCGTTTTTACCTGTCTCCTCCTCCTAGAGTTTCAAAACAACCGGAATTTCACAGATTATTTGGTTGGGATTCATTAAAAGTTAACACTTTCCCACAGCGGTTTTAAGCGTCGTGTTAAAAAAAATCACATCAAAAAGACGGAAATATAAAAAGACAGCAGCTTGGGAGTGTGATGTCATCTACACACACCAAACTTAACGTTAGCCAAGTTACGTGTCATATGGCGAAACAGCCCAAGCATAATTGGCGTCGTGTTTACGACGTGAACAGCTGAACATAAACATGGATAATGTGGAATTAAGCAACCTGTAAGAACTCGCTTATAAGAAAAAGCTAAATTAGCTGGCTAACGTTTGTTATGTTTGCTAAGTTAGCTTAGCCAGTTAGCTGAAACTCACCCTCTTTTGACAGGCCAGGCTTCAGCGCTGTGGAGAATGTCGCTAATTCAAAACAGTTTGGGATTTGAAAAGTATCCCCTCAGTTTCATCACCAGCGAGGCAACTTCGTGCGCCAAATCCTTGTGGTTCTTCACGCTGTCAGTCGATTATAACGCGCACATTTGTGAATTGTTACAGGTTAAAATCCCCACCCTTCAAGTAACTGGGGTGCCAGAGATCCCACTCCCAGACAGGTCCAAAGATGGCTGCCGAGCGATCCGCTGCCGCCTCCCTTCGTGGAAATGCGTCGGGGGAAATGTGAGGGAAGTTCAAACACCTCCAGAACCGCATTAAACAAGCCGCGATAATGTCCGCCTTATCGTTGGGGGAAAAAAACCTCGGGATTTAACCTCTCACACTGGCAGACTAACCGCAGCCGTTTAGACGTGTGTATGTGCCAGGCTGTCTGTGCTCCTCAGTGCAAACAGCAGTTCCGCCCTGCCTGTTGAATTTGCTGTAAACTCTCCCTGACCCATGTACATCCAGAGGCGGAGACACTGGAACATCATTAAAGAACACTGGACCTGCGATCACGTTCATATTTTTATCGAAGTTACTTTTAATAATTTCACTTTTGACATTTCTGGCATAAGATGTGAGTAGGGGGGGGACTTTATAAATTTAATATGTATTTTAAATGAAAGGACTTGGTTATCGATGATGGGGAAATACAAGAACATTATAGAACTGAGACAGACTGTTAGAGAGCCCAAAGGTGGATAGTAGCTGTATTTCACAGTAGTACTGTATATTCATGAGGCAGTAAAACATCTTTGGCTTATTACACATTTGCCTAACAAGGGAAAGCTGTTTCGATTCCGTGAGGAGACACAACTCTCTTGGGAGTTGCGTCAGGAAGGGCATCCGGCGTTAAACTCCGGCAACTCAAATATGCAAAGCAGCTACCCGCTGTGGCGACCCCTTGTGAGTAAGGGAAGCATTGTATGCAGTGTACTGTATATTAAATTTATCTATTTGTTCATCCATTCAGAAGTGGAATACTTCTTTCCTAATAGGGGCACCATTGTTAACTGTCTGTAAGCAACAACTCATTGCTCCACATCACTTTTTGTTGCTTTTGTTTTGTTTTCTTAAATAATAAGAACATGAAAACTAACAGAAAAATACAATAAATGAATGGATACACAAAGCCACCCAGGGGGAATGTTAACACAGACATGTAAGATAGGTTGTAGCAGTTTATCTATCACAAACGCAAGTTAACAGAAAACAAGTGATCTCAAGGTAATTTCGGTAGATTGTACAATGCAACAGAGGGTCTATATCTAACAGCAATCACATAATCACACTGTGGCCATGAGCAGCCACATGACTACAGTGGGGAGGAAAAACTCCCTTTTAACAGGAAGAGACATTTGGCAGAACCAAGCTCAAGGAGGAGCAGCCGCATGCTACAACTGGAGTTAATGACATGCATTTGACATGTAAATGTATTGGGTGTGACAAGAAGGAAATAGAGAAGGAATGCTCATTGTATCATAGAAAATCCCCTGCAAGCCTGAGGCTATAGCACAATAGCTAAGGGTCATGATCCAGCCCAGCTTTCTTAAAAAGGAAAGATTCATATGCTCATTTCTAATCCTTGCCACTCCATCCTGCTCACTCTCGTTAAAAATCTTAATATCTTCAGCTCTGCCACTTCCAGCTTGGCCTCCTGTCTTTTTGTTAGTCCCACTCTCTCCAGACCATACATCATAGCAGATCTCAATACCATCTTGTAAACTTTCCCTCTTTTGCTGCCATCCTTCTGTCACAAATCACCCCTGACACTGCCTGCACTCACTTTTTCACCACTCTTTGTGGACCATCTGTTGCTTTTGGTGGTTGATCCCAGATAATTAAATTTATCCACCTTCATAACATCTATTTCTTGCACTTTCACTGTTACACCCATCTCCCCCTCATTCCTCATTCCACATGTACTCTGTCTTGCTTCTACTTTTCACTCCACTTCTCTTCAGAGCATACCTCCACCTCTTAGGCTTTCTTTCTCTTCCTCACTACTCTCACAAGAGATCACAACATCATCTGTAAACACTGCAGTCCACAGAAACTCCTGCCTGACCTCATATATCAACCTGTCCATCACCACTGCACACAAGAAGGTGCTCAGAGCCTCTGTGCCTCCACCGAGGCACAGAGCAGCTCCTTTTGACCTCCTTTGCACCTCTTCATCAACACTATCAAAGCAAGTTCAAATAATGCTTATCCAAGCTTTTATTTTGAAGAAAAGCATTCCGGAAGACACGTCCCTATCGTGACGTTGCTGCAAGTGCGGAAGTAAATTAGCTGACATACCCACATGGTGGAAATGGCTGCTGATGGGGAAAAACAACAGGGCCACAGACCCGGCATATACAAACAAAAAAATAAAGGACACAAACATGGCAAGCACCGGACGAAAGGAGAAATTGAAAGGGAAAACAAAGGCAAGTCGCGTCCAGCTGCACAGCGTTAAACCTGGGGCTTACATGTGTGTTGTTAGCATGTAGCGGTTGCTTCTGCAAGTACACGTGTTGGGCTTTAAGTGCTCAATCCTTTCAGTACAGTATCTTATATCGTAGCACTTTTCTTTTAAAGGTATTTAGTGAAAGTCTGTATTCGCTTGCGAGCCTCGTTTGGTGTTTAACTGGAGATTGCCAATGAGCTTCAGCTATTTAAACGTGGTCCGGGGGTCTTCCAGATATCCAGTTACTGGAAAATCAGAGGACGTAACACTGTATTACACCGAGAAAGTTTATCATTAAAAACATTTTTGTTCTATTTAAATTCAAGCTCACATTCCGACTTGTACACGTTTTACACCTGATTTGAATGATCGTCAGATAGTAACACTACATGTCAAGCAGTACAGCAATGATAGTTTATGCTATAATTTAATGTTAATTTATTTTCATTCAGCGTAAAGCAGTACACAAACACATTTGGATACCGTGTAGCTTAAACAAATATATTAAGGCAAAAGTCTTATACCTGTAAACAAACCTAAATTTTGTGGATTAGTGAATTTGTCGGCATTTTACATTTATTGGAATGTCTGAGATACAAAGTAACGTGGACACTTTAATAAAAAATTATTTGAGCACACGTGATTAACATACAGCCAGATGACGCAATCGTGCCCTAAAGAGTACACACAATAACCCCCACTGCTCAATAAAAGCCAGGAATGTTGATTTAAATGACTGAAGTGTCTGCACTGCAGTTAAACTGGATTCCAACAGAGGGCGCTCCACTAATGTGTGAGAATAAATGTTTTTCCTCGATAAGCTAAAAGACCTTATGTATTATGGCTGATGGATAATCATCCAGCCGGCTTGTGCTGTTATTCAACATCATATATGCTGTCAGACCTTAGCAGTGATGTGTCATTCATCAATATATCAGGTATAAATAAACCCCAGTCTCAAACTGGAAAAATATATTCACATATAAGGCAGTGTGGTAGTTAAAAACAACAAAGGAATGTTCGTCTCATTGTTGTTCATTGATGCTTGTATGTATTGCAGTGGTATCAAAGTTGGTTAGTAAAAATAGTTTAACATAAACAGAACAACATAATGAAAAATTAGTTCAGTTAATTGATATTTATGATTATTATGAGTATGGATTTGTTCATAATTTGTCTTCAATATGAAATTCATTATTATTCATTCACTGATGCACATGTGTACTAATACTAAATGGTAAATGTCAGTCATTGTACAGTCTGTATTGTAATATGTTTTATCAGTTACATCTGCACTAATGCATAATTGACAGTAGGCAATTGGCTTTAAAAGCTAAACAAGAATTTAAGTGGACTGTTTAATGTAAGTAATCTTTTTATTGGATTATCAGAGTATAGCACTATAGTCTTGTCTGCAGACTTTAGCCAGCGGGGACAACAGCAATTTTCTGGGGGCTCCTGGTGAAACCAGCATATCAGTTTCAACTACAAGTGGGATACAAATGAAAACCAGAAAACTCTTGGAACAAAAATGACTGTTTCTTGTCTATAGAGTCTGCTTTATCTCTTGTTATATAAGGTTTGACACATAGCTGTAAAAAAGAAAATATTCTAACAAAGTATAGTGCCATTTCTACTGAATTCATTGACTATGAAACAAATCAGTACTGTGCATATAAAATTTAGTCCAGTTGTCTAATGTGTGGTCTTTTGCTTACTTTATTTATATCAGCATGACCCTCTGGGGGCGGGGAAGCTTTGTCTGCTGCAACAGCTGCGCTGTTGTGTTGACTTGAACTTCATTCTGCAGGTGTTTTTGATTGGTTGTCTTGCCAGCATATGTTTTAAAGCAGCAAAGATATTGTAAAAATCAAACGGCCGATGTTCACACACTGTTCTTGTATTTGCCGAGATTTACTGACATCTTAGACTTCAGCTGCTTTAACATTGTGCAGCAGAGTGGAGCATGATCCATATGTGTGTGTTAGAATAGAAGTTCTTTCTAAGCAGCAAGGTTGTGGGTTGTAGTAAGGCCTATATTAAAAGAATACTATACACATTGTATAAATTAATAAATAACTTGTGTTGCAATGTCTCACAGGCAGAGTGTCGGTGACAGTCCTTACCAAAAAACAGAGGAAGGAGCAAAAGAAGATGGACAGAAGGCACAAAGCCAACCAGCTGCGCAAGAATAAGAAAGACATGGTAATTTAAAATATCACATGATGGATCGCTGTTCTTAAATTCTTAATGTAACGAATCTGGAGTTGCTTGAGTTTCTTTCTCTCTTCCCAGGTCCTGACAGAAAAGCGACGTCTTGGCAGCAGGGATGGTCCTCCTCATTTGGTTGTTGTGGTGTCCCTACATGCTCAAGCCGATGCTGGAGCCATCACTAAGCTGCTTCGTGGAGAAGGCGCTGGGGGCGTTGTACACCACGACCGGTGCATCAGTGGTGTCAGTGACAGTTTTGGGCTGATTCTGCCTCGTTTTAAACAGAGGTTCACCTTTCTAAGTCAGAGTACAGGTAAGCATTAGAAAAGAGATTTCCTTTGGGAAAAAAAAAAAGTGAGCCAGAAGCACAAGTAGTGTTGCTTCTGTGATATCTATTGATGTAATTTTAGTTTATCAAATGTAAGAGACATTATAATTTGAGAATTTTGTTCATAGAATAAGTAAACATCCCTGGTAATACTGACACACTTGTGACATACTGTAGAACACCATAGAAGAATAAGAAGTTAAGTCAGATATGTTACTGTACTTCAGATACGATTTTTTTTTATCTATTTATATTTTGTGTTGTAAAATTGATGTTGTGTTCAGTAAATGACATTCTAAAACAAATATTTTAAAAATGTACTCGGTTTTTTGTGTGTGTGTCTTTAACACTTCTGTAATCTCTTTTTATAGCTGACATGCACTCCCTACTGGATGTGACAAAGATTGCAGATAGCCTTGTATTTGTGTTGGATTCTACTGAAGGCTGGGACACCTATGGAGACTATTGTCTCTCTTGCGTCTTTGCTCAGGGTCTCCCCAGCTATGGTAATTATAAATCTTTCTTTCTTTTTTCTTTTTTAATTTAATTGACTTCGTTTCTGATGTGCCTCTACTAAGCCCTTGTCTCTCTCCCATATTCAACCTACATAGCACTGGTGTGTCAGGGTGTGTCTGAGCTCCCTGTGAAGAAGAGGGTTGAGTCCAGAAGAGCTTTGTCAAAGATCACAGAGGCCCGTTTTCCTGATGCTCGTCTCTTCCCGCTGGACTCCGAACAAGATGCCACACTACTTCTCAGACACCTGGGGACTCAGAGACAGAGAAAGTTGGGTTTCCGCTCCAAACGGTCACATCTCATTGCTCAACATGTCACTTTTACACCCAACAACCCTGTTGATAGTACAAGTGGAGCCACTGGCCTGGGCACACTCTGTGTGTCCGGGTATGTCCGTGGCCGCCCTCTGCGGGTTGACAGACTGGTACACATCAGTGGTCATGGTGATTTTCAGCTCAGCCAGATTGATGCCCCAGTAGACCCTCTTCCTCTGAACTTAACAGTGTCCAGACCACTGAAGCCGAGCAAAGGAGGAGATGTTGACATGCAGGTAGTTGTTGCTGCTTTTTTTTTTAATACTTTAACTTTGCAAATGTACATGCAGACCTGATAGCGTATACTTTATTAAACAATAAATTATATAAATGACTTCATTTATTGCTCTACTGCATCACCAAAATTACAAATTTTGGGGGAGTTTTACCTAGCTTTGGACTTTTTTGATAAGTTGTATTATGGATATTTGTTTCTCACTTGTGGACTCAGGCATGCATTTTCCACACTATACAAAGCATAGCTCCAAACTTGAAGCATGGAAACCTGTTTAAGTTAGGTAATCCATTACAACTGTCAGCATCTGTTTTTATCAATGTAATATTACTGTTGCATAACAATTGGAATGTACCCGTGCTAAAACTCTGCATTTTCCCCACGCTGCTTTTAACCATTAAAACGAATTCAAAGTGAATATAATGAATGGTGGTCAGTTGGTTTAAATGCGAAGTGAAACTTTAACACCTTTAATTGTTTTGGAGTGTTAGTGCATCTAGTTTAGTTGATATGGGTCACATTTACCTGCTCATTTGCGTTTCCCACAGGAAAATGAGGCCCCTGTGAGGGTGCTCATGAAAGCGGACCCATCCAACAGGGAGAGTCTGCAGGCAGAGGCTGAGGTGGATCCCATGGACGGGGAGCAGACATGGCCAACAGAATCAGAACTGCTGGAAGCTGAAGGTGAAGAAACAGAATTTATAGATAATGCTTTCAGAAAATGATGATGACTAAGATACAAAATGACAGATCTTGTGTTAGAACAGTCACACTTGATTTGAAGTTACAACTATATCACTTTATACTTTCAAGTAGTGGGAAACTGTCTGACTGATGTAAATATATGTAACTTAATTGACAGTTTTAATAGACACAACAAACCAGTTAAACAAAGACTTTGCTATAATGTTATTGATGTACAGTAAAAATTTGGATGGTTACACATAGCTGAAGCAATTCAGTCATTTCTAGTAAATAGAAATGAGTAATGTGCTTTTCTTGATGCAAGAGTATACAGTTTATTGTGCCAGGAAAACACAGGATTCAAAGTTGTTTTTTGATGTTTCTCTCTTTAGAAGCCAGGAAGAAAAAACGTGTAATGAAGGTCCCTAAAGGAACATCAGACTATCAGGCCACGTGGATTGTTGATGAAGGTGAGGAGGAGAATGGCGACATGGATGAAGAAAGTAGTGACAACGATGATGATGATGACATGATGGATGAAGCCATGGATAAAGAGGATGGGGAGATTGACTCTCAGGTACACATTTAAAGTAATTTTGACATAAGTCTTTAATGACACAGTGAAGCAGAAGATAAATAAAATGCAAATATCAGTTAAAATTTTCCTTTTTTAAAACTTTTCACAAAAAAGACGGGTATAAAGTTTATAATGATATGACAGCCTAGCCTTGTAAAATGCGATACACTGAAAAGTGGGCATTAATTGAAATGGACATAAATAGTATATATATTTTTTTAAATAAAGCTCAGGTCAGGATATAATCTAAGCAGAGATGCTCAGACATCTCTTTGTTTAGCCAGCTCGTCTGTCTAGCTAGGTCTTGAGGTCTACTGGTTTGTTAACGAGGCGTTCCCAAGCCAGCCAAGATGTAGTCTGTCCAGCTTGTCCTCAGTCTACCTTGGTCTCTTCCTGGGTTGGACATTCAACTCACCTAGGAAGCATGCAGGAGATATCCTAGGCTCATGCCCTCACCATGTCAGCTAGCTCTTTTCAATGGAGGGGGAGAAGCAGCACGACTGTGAGTGACTCTGCTTTTCACCCTACCTTTAAGGCTGAGACCCCCTTTGGAGGAAACTAATTTCCCGTGCCTGTATCCCTGTTCTTACTGTTTCAGTAACTACAGCTTTGCCTTCCTGCTTAGCTCTCTTTGTAACAGCAGTCTGTTTCAGTGCAGATACTGCACTAATCCTCTTTCAACCTCTTGCTCAATTCTTCCCTGACTTGTGAGCAAGATTTAAAGATACTTGCTCTCAATGGGGCAGGTTCCTAACTTGGGGTGGACACGCCATGATTGAAGAAGTGCTCTGTTTCAAGCCATGAGGCCTGAGTAGGCTCAGACTAAAAAAACAACAACACACGAGTCTGCCTACCTGTGGGCGCACCACCAAAAATAAAAGCTGGATAATTTACCACTGTGGTAAGAATAATAAAGCGTGCTTACATGCTAAAATTGAATAATTCAGAGAAGCCCTTAGTCCGTAGTATCATATTTAATAAAACGTTTAACAGCACTTTACTGCAAAACAAGGTACAGTAAGTTACCAATTACTTAGATAACAACGCTTTCCATGGAAAATACCAGAGACTCACTACAGGATTCAGATGACTTGATTACGACAGGTTTTTCATTCTAGTATGGATGATGTAGAGGGTTTGTGTGTCAGTGATTGTACAAATGTTGTTATATTTGGAATTTTTCTTTCATTTCTCATTTAGTAGTTTGACCAGAAGTTCAGCCAGAACATACCTTTTATGGTTATTTTGTTGCGCGGGGTCGTGTTGTCATAGCAACAGTGTAGCTAAGGTCAGGCGGTGCAGTCCTGTGGAGGATGATGAGGATGGTAATTTGTGAAGAAGCAATAAAGTGTTGGCGGTTCCGGGGCTGAAGCGGTGCATACGTGACCCACAGGCAGTGCACCTCACTGCTGAGAGGCACTGTTTATTTTCTCAGTGTCTGACTCTGGCGTGTAGTGCCAGGCTGCTCACCACAACAATAGTGTTTGGAGCAGGAATCCCAAGAGAAGCCTCCTGTCTTCCTGTCTTGTGAACAGAACTTCCTGTCTGGACGAAGGGAGGGGTTGGCCATTTATTTATTTCCCACTCCGCTTGAAAAGAAGTCAGGGAAACTTTCCTTATGCAACAGGTTCATTACGATCTGTGATTGTTATTAGCATGCATTTGATGTCAAGGTTAGCGCACAGGCATACGTATCTAGACGAAGGTAACAATAGTGGAAAGGGTACTTCAAATGATAATGATTATTATTACTATTGCAGCAAGGATGTTGGAAAGGTTGTGTATCAGCCGCATGCTGAGAGCTTTCCGCTCTTGCGTCTGGCTTCTCCTGTAATTTGCCAGCCAAGGGAGCACAGCAAAGCATGTCTTCTTTGATGATTCATTTCCTTATCCAAATATGTTGCCCTTGGATGCTCAATTTCTAGATATTGTTTTAAGAGTGGATGTCTTGCACTGGAGAGTGTCGTTACGTAACACACTGAATTCAAATGCATGCAAAGCAGGGATTCCCATAGTTTGAATTCGGGCAATTGCTTATCCCATTCACACATACAAGGCCCCTCAGTGCTGTTTGTTTATTGTGGCAGAGTTGTTGGTTATGTTACATAAATATTTTCTATAATTAGGATCGTTTTGATGTCATTTGTTTTCCTGCCATTTGTGTCTGGTTATTGTTAATACTGGCAGCAACTAACAAAGTAAGTGTTTTGTAATAGTAGGACAACAATATTGTACATTACAGCAAGAGAACATTATCCAGGAGTAAGGCTGGGCGATTTTGTTTTTTGGCTATATCATGATATATGATATATACCACGATATGTTTAACTAGCCTCCAAAAACAAATGTTATATTCAACCATATATATCATTCATACAGTCACTGTCTGTGGTCAACACAGACCTTTTTTTTTGTCGTATGGGATCACTTTGGCAAACGAAGACGCCAGTGTCATCTGCGTCATGGCTGGTTTATTTCGAGTTTTCTGTGGTGTGTGGGGAGATGTTGACATGCGGACTTTAAAACATTCTTCATTTTGCAATGGATGACTTCTCAGGTGGTGGAATAAATTTGTGGTGCTGCGACCTTTTGTGGCAATGGTTTTATGCCATGTTTTGCAAATTATGGCATTTTGTTTGACATGCTCCTTTTGAAAACCAAACCACTGCCAGTAAATGTTTCTCTTTGGAACTAGCTCGTCCGACTCGTCTTCAGTTACAGTCTCATTCACTTCCTCGTCTGAAACTCCGGCTGTCACCATATTTTTTCTTATAAGGTAGAATATAAACACGCATGCTCAGCGCAGTGTGCCGTGCAGAAAACCTTCTGCTTTGGAGGGAGGATTAGTCATGCAGTCGCTCCAAAAAAACCTCTGAAAAGCTTAATATTGCCAGGGCAGTTCATACTCAATGGTTCCAATAGACCCATTTTAACCATCGTACGTGGAAAAACTTTTGATACATGAAGTATATTCAATATATCGCCCATGCCTACCCAGGACACCTGTTTAACTCAGTATATTAGGATTAGAAGCTCAGGGTTTTAAAAAGAGGGAGCCAGACTCACAGCTGGTAAAAGGTTATTTAAACATGTTTTCAGTGGTCTTGTAATTTGAAAATATAGTTTGTTTGTTATCTGAGTTATATCTACTATATAATGCTGAAATTTGGCCTTGGCACAGAAAATTCCATATAAAATTTTGTTTGGGTGGCAAAAATGTCAGAGACAGATGTCTTAAAGTCAAGGCCAACCAAACTAAAACTACTGTGAGGCTAGCCGTATTCCCCTTGTGGCCCATGGCCTTCCTTCCTTCCTTGAATTAACCAATAGTGTTATCTCTGTCACTGCATTTGCTGTTAGTAAATGCCAAAGCATCAAAGCTTCTTCACTGATCACTAAAAATGAGTACAATGATTGTTGTGTTTCTGGTCAGAGAGCAGCTTGCATTCTTTGTTCAAACCTCTTGTACTAAATTTGTCCTGTGTCCTCTCTGCCCAGGACCCAGGTTCATGCTGTGATTCAGAAGAGGAGGAGGAGGAAGAGGTGTGCTCCACAGAGCGAGCGGGTGCAGATCAGCGCTATGATGAACATATGGATGAAGCTGCCGAAGAAGAAGGCCTAAAACGCTACCGTGACGCTCGAGCCAATGAAATGTTCCCCGATGAGGTGGACACGCCCCTCGACACTCCAGCTAGAATCAGGTCAGTAGCGTTTCTTTTATGCTTTTTGTTTCTTTTACATTTCCTTTTGGGATGGAATATTTATTGTTTCCTGTTTGTTTGGGTTGCCGTCCTGTTCTCGCAGGTTCCAGCGTTACAGGGGGTTAAAAAGTTTCCGCTCGTCACCTTGGGACCCCATGGAAAACTTGCCCCTCGACTATTCGCGTATATTCCAGTTCCAGAGCTTTGAACGCACTCGCCGCCGCATATTGGCTGAGGCTGCAGCTGAGGAGGATGGAGCCATGGTAAAGTAGACAACAGTAGTTGTCTTCAGCTGTAAATGCTCTCATGTTTAACCATAATTTTTGGCATCACTCACTCTGCTGTCCTCCACGTTTCAGGATGGCTGGTATGTGACCCTGCACATCATTGATGTGCCTTTTTCTGTGATGGAGAGTGTCCAGTCAGGCAAACCTCTGGTTCTCGTGTCTCTCTTGCCCCATGAACAGAAGGTATTCACATCTGAAAATGTTTCCTTTTCGTAAGAAAAGCTGCACCAGCTACACAGAATAATTTTTGCTGACCTCATGTTTTTTTCTTCTGTGCATAGATGTCAGTCATGCATGTTTTGGTGCAGAGACACCCCAGTAACACAGAACCGATCAAATCTAAAGAGGAGCTTGTGTTCCATTGTGGATTTCGGAGATTCCGAGCCTCTCCCATCTTCTCTCAACACACATCAGGTAGAAAACCTGCTGAATTCATCCAGTACATTCATCAGAACAAACGGCAGTAGTGATCCTACATAAACAAACTTAAATCAAACGCATTGCCAGAGATGTATCAATTCAGGGCTAAGGGCTTGTAACGTCCAACTTCCTGCATTCTTGACTGACCGGTAACTGACTGATCAGTCTAACTAACATATCGTTTATTGTTTGGCTATAGCTATCAAGAAGAGATAAAGCTTGCCAAACTAAGTCACAAACCACCATAATGTTTGTAACAACAAACCAAATCAAACAGTTAAATCGCCCTCACCGAGCTGAACATGGGCATTTTAAATAAGCTAACAAAGTAACGTGGTTAAAGCGAAAACTATCCAGAGTTTAGAGCTAGCCGCAAGCTAGCAGCCTCGGTATGAGCAAAAGAGCCAACCAGTTATGACAAAAATTATGGAGATGAGAGAAAAGGATATCCTGTTATCTGGTGAGTTTATAAACACTTGAAAATTATACAAGAACCTGACATTTGCTTTGTTGTATAAATATGTTGTACCTGCTTCTGTTTGCCAAGGTAAAATATGTCAGATAAAGGTGGATGTACAGCAGGTCGTTTTGCCTCTTTGCAAAAGCAGAGCACTTTATTTTCACTTGTTTCACTGAGAGAAGTTCCTGTAACTTACTGCAGTTGAGGGCAAAAATCGGTTAAAAAATACAACAACAAAAAAAATCAGATATCATAACCAGCCAACATGCAGACTAAATGCAGTGTTTTAACATCTGGTTCATATTACAAGTACATCTTGTAATATTGAAACACACCTGGTGCTAATCTAGTATCTATTATTCCACGAATTTAGTTATGATGGGTCACCTGGAACTCGGTGGGTTCATTGTACCACTTGATTTATTTATTTATTTTTTTATGATGTTGAGACGGTGTCCTTAAACAGAACCACCTCTATGCATTTGCATTACGGGAGTGCTATTACTGTAATATTTGTTGTTATAATGCTGAGCTGTGTTCTTTTGGAAAAAATGTATAAAAAGGTATCATCCAGTAAAAACCAGAAACTTAACCTTTATTATTAAAATAACCTTTTCATTATTATTATTATTATTATTATTATTATTATTATTGACATCTTAATTAAGATGTGTCGATCTTAAGCTGAAAAAGTCAGAAACTGAAAAATGTCTTTCCACCATGTAAGGTCGACTTTTGGTTCTTTACAAAACAAGAACTGTTAATCAAGTTACTTTATTAGTATAATGATCTTAAAAGCTACTTCTGGAAACAAGATATCTGTTGGGTATATATTATTATTATTATTATTATTATTATTAATAAAATCTTTTTTTTTCCCTCCACCTTTTTTTCTAGCTGACAAGCATAAGATGGAGCGCTTCCTCAGACCAGATGCCCCCATTGTAGTGTCACTGTATGCCCCCATCACCTTCCCCCCTTCAGGAGTCCTGCTTTTTAAGCAAAGGAATGATGGTGAGATGGAAAGTCCTGTTTACGTCAACACGAGTAAATTGAATTAGTGGCCTGGCTGCCCTCAAGTTAAACTTTAGACCATTCATCCTGTTGGTGGTTTTGATTAATTATCCACTTAAGCAAATTCTGTACTGGCCTTTGAGCACGTGTTCTTCTTACTGTGTCTTTCTAGGCATCCAGGACCTTGTGGCTACAGGCAGTCTGCTCAGTTGTGACCCTCAGCGTGTTGTGCTGAAGAGGATTGTTCTGAGTGGACACCCATTCAAAATTAACAGGCGCTCTGCTGTTGTTCGTTACATGTTCTTTAACAGGGGTGAGAGGACGTTCTCATACTGTTATTACTGTCACTGCAGACATAATTCCTAATTTTTTCATTAAAATTTTCTTGACTTTCTTTTACAGATGATATCATGTGGTTCAAGCCAGTGGAGCTGCGAACAAAATGGGGTCGGAGAGGTCACATCAAAGAGGCCTTAGGTGAGAAAATTTAAGAATAAAACCCTGTGTCTCTGTGCCTTATTTGCTGTGGATTCTCACTGCCATTTCTTATTTTTCAGGAACACACGGTCACATGAAATGCGTGTTTGACAATCAGCTACGCTCTCAAGACACTGTGCTGATGAATTTGTACAAGAGAGTGTATCCTCGGTGGACGTATGACCCCTATGTGCCCGCGCCTTTAACTTGGGTGAAGAGAGAAGGCACTGTGGAAATGGAAGACTTGGATATGGAATAGTGGAGGGACAGAATGACAAGCCATGTAATAACAGAAACATCCAAGTGGTTTCAGGACACTTTAAAAGAGTGGAATGCGTATTAAATAAATCTATTTTGATCCAAAGTTAAGCTTTCTTGTTACATTTTGCATCCAAGCCTCAAACATGCTGCAGAGTTTGTTTTGACCACTAGATGGCAGGAATGGATAAGTATTAATAAAGCTTCCTACGTGTTTGTAGAGCATTTCACTTTTTCTTTTTTCCTAAATGGGTAAAAAAGATTTGAGTCACTGCCTCTAAACAAATAGTTGAGTTGCACTGAGTGCTTTATGATTAAACAAATCTGAGAGCTGGTACCACGACGACTGGGTGAGTTCAGTAATTTAACATTAGGCATGTATCGAGCTCATTACATGGGCAACTCTTTGAAGTCATGCATGTGTGGCTTAATGCCTACGCACATTAAAATGTAGAAAGCTAGGACGAAATTATGTATTGATAATGACCGAGATACGTGAGGAACTTTAATCATGGAAAGAGAACTCCCAAGTCGCACTTTTAAGGAAAAGTTCTTTTCTGTAATCGCTTAATGAAATGCTGTTTAAGATTTAGAAAAATCACAGCTTTGAGCATTATTTATGTTATCTTTTATCATACACATGCCTCAGTATAGTTTACTTAAAAATATAGGCTGAAGAACTAATAAATGACTTGAATTTTAGCACAGAGTGAAACAACAATGGTGCACACACACACACACACACACACACACACTCTGGCAGTTTGGCTCTTCATGGTGGTCTTGCCCTGACCTGTAGCCTTCTTTTCAGTTCTAGTCAACACACACACACACGGATCATAACCCCTGTTAATTTGAAACTAAAGCTGAAATGCTCTACACTTTTGCGTCCTCCCCTGCGCCGTACTTGCTTTCTTCGGAGAACGCTGATTTATGAATTGCAATATTTATCGTAAAAACTGAGCCCCTGCATGCCTGCAGCAACATGATTCATCCGTGGACTCTGTTGGGATTGCACCATAAAGGCAAGCCAGTGTGTCTGGGAAACCTGAAGGTGAAGTCTTTTGGATGAAGTGGAGAACATGATCCAAGAAAAGAAGATGGAGGGAGGCAAAAAAGTTCACCCTGAGCATTTTTGTTTGAAAACAGTGGAAAAAAAATTACATAAATTGAAAAAAAGACAATGCAAGAAAGACAAATGTCCCTACTATTTTTGGAGCCAGGGAAGGTGGGAGCACTGGACAGTTTTGAGGTTACACTTCATATATTTAGTACCTCACTATGGATTCCTACAGGGGCACAGCAACAGTGATGTGTTGAACACATCTTGTTCAGGCTGAGAGGCAGAGAGTATGCTCTGCCGCTAAAGGGGAGGGGGACTTCAATACCCCGATGATGGAGAACGCTCTTACACTAACACATACAAAAATGGAACTGTATTTAGATGCGTGCACTACATTTTTCCCTGACACTATCAATTTGAAACAGATAAACATTTAGCTGTTTGGGGACCAACTGCGACGTGGTAAGACTGAATCCAGCCCATAAGTGAAGTGTGTGCTTGGCAAAGGCCACCCTCTGAAGACTTGAATGCTGGTGACTTAGTGCTGTTTGGATCAGGAATGTCTTGTGGTTCCCAGTTCACTGCCACCACACTCAGTTGGCTCTCACAGAAGATATAATGGGTGAGAGATTTTTCCGTTGGATGTGGATAAAGAAACGGAAGGAGAGAAAAGGGGCAGCGAGGGAGTGAGAGATAAGGGAAGAACTAGTTGATGTTCTGCCTGAATAAAGCCAGAAGTG
Source organism: Pundamilia nyererei (assembly GCF_000239375.1). Taxonomy (NCBI): domain Eukaryota; kingdom Metazoa; phylum Chordata; class Actinopteri; order Cichliformes; family Cichlidae; genus Pundamilia; species Pundamilia nyererei. Next base: position 1,434,087 of record NW_005187492.1, read on the forward strand.
GTGGGAGGAAGCAGTCAAAGGAATGTTAAAAAAAAAAAAAAAGGGGGGATGCATAGAATTTGGAAATTAAAATAAAACATTAGTGGGTGAGAGAGCCAGTGAGAGAGAGAGTGAAATGGAGGAGTGTGAGAGTCTGAGGCGGTGTGGGCGAGGGAGTAAGGAGAGCGAGAGTGGCTGGCGTTTATGGATTGCAGATGTGGCGCTATGGGGTTTTGGCAGGGGCCATGCGCGCCTGAATCCTGCACCGGCTGGGTGGCACCGGGGTGAGAGCGAGGTCACCGCACCGCAGCACACAGCCCATAAAACACTGACTAGTGGGGGGAACGAGAGAAGGAGAAGGTAGGCCTCAAACGCACACTAAGCCGGGACTGCGTTGCGGAGTGGGTGAGCAGATTACATTTGGGGTGCAATCACACACAAGCAGACCCAAGCAAGAGTCAGGCTTGGGTCAAGTCATATGTTAATAAAGCTCGGAGCTGATGAGCTTATCTCAGATACAAAAGATGAGCTTTCTGTAAATAAACTCTATCTGCCCCACCCATCAACTATGACAAGTCACACCATCTCTTCTGTTGACAGAAAACTTTCTGCACTTAATGCTAAATTTAGTTTATACAGTACAAAGGAGCAGCAAGCTAGCCAAGTGTAGACCAAAAGTGTTCAACTCGTGGTTTTTCTCATAGGCTCATCCTGTAAAGTTTGCCATTTCTCATGCCATCCTCAGGCCAACCTCACTGGATCTGGTCCAAGCAAAAATGCTTATTAAAAAAAATGAGAAACTGTACTTGTTTTATTTTATTTCTTTGCCAAACTCATTGGAGTTACAGTTCTGAGAATGAACAATATGACTGCAATAATTTGCCTCAAGTAGGCCTATTTAAGTTTTAATGGAGCAGAGAGTGTTGCTGACACACTCTGCGCACAGATATATTTGATTAGTAACCTTAGGTTTATCATACGTGTACAGTAATTGGCAAGCATCTTTAGATGACCTGTGTATACATATGGCACTATGTACACTCTGAGCAGCACACAGTACATATGGTTTACTGCAAATTAAACTTTACTTACAGCAAAATTTTAAAAGTGGGATATGAGGCAGTCATTAGCTGCCTTTGCGTGTTTACAGGGGAAAAATGTTCTGTAATCAAGTAGATATTGGCAAAAATTATTTTGGCACAATTTTCTAAGGCACTCTTTAGAAACAATGCTGCCTACGTGCTATGGAGCTTATTTGCTTGAGTAATAGTGAGATTTAGTATAAAGTTATCGTTATTATGTGTATTATCGCTCGCACATCTGAATATTTAAATTTGACTAATTATTTTATTTTTGCTTAAATATTTTCCATCCATCGATTTTCCTAACCCCTTGTCCAAATGCAGCTTGCAGAGAAGCTGAAGCATATCACAGGTGTTCTAATTTTTATAAAGTATTAAGCACAAAAAATAAATAAATTGAAGCTCACTTACATATGAAATATAAATGAGTTTTCACGCATGCTTTTGTTGATCAAAAACACAATGCAGATGCCTAAAAACGATTAAAAAACATTCCAGTAAAATGTTAATATGTTTTCAAAAAACAAAAAAAGATTATCCGGCTTTTAAGTAATATTAATATTGTGCCAACTCAGAGCTGAGTATGTTTTTGATGCATTGTAAAACCAAATGACAGCACCAGTATTAAATTAAAAAACACACTTTATCAAATGTTTTGGAAAAATTATGCTTTTTGTAACATTTTCATAAACGTTTGATGAACATCTCACATGCTCCCCTGTTTTTGTAGGTGCTGCCTGACAATACTTGCATATTAGGTCAGCTCTGTTTTTCTCTTTCTTTTGTGTTATCCTTCCTTCCCTCTGTTGTTCCCCTTTTTCTCCCTCTTAGCCTGGTCCTGACTCCCTGGTTCCTGGGGCTTGGCCAAGGCTCGTGTCCCCGGAGGAGCCAGAGAGGAGATGGAGAGGGGGCAGCAAGGGGGTGCTGAGACTGACTCCAAAACCACAGCTGCAGCAGCAGCCCCTCCTCTCCTCTCCTC
>NW_005187492.1:1436198-1457919 GCF_000239375.1 Pundamilia nyererei
TCCTTTCCCATCCTCTCGCCTGGCACACTCCCCAGCTCTTCCATTAATCAGAAGGGAAAGGGTATTTTAGTGCATGTGTGTTTGTGTGTGAAAGACAAAGATGCTGACTGTGTGAGTGTCTAACTGAGTGTTTATGTGTATCTATGTGTGTGTGTTGATAGAGAGCTGGATGGGTCCGGAGTGATGGTATGGAGACCAGGATCTCACAACAAAGCCGGAGAGTTCACCCAGAGAACAAAAGGAGGAGGAAGGGGGTTGACAGACATAAAGCCTGGTGAGCAGATTGGGACTGCCAGCGACGAAAAGGAAGAGGTAGACAGATGATCTGCAGAAGTTTTAAGGAGACAGGATGAGTCCAAAGCATCTAAATATGGTCCAAACCTAGTTTGCAACAATCTGAAATCCCTCTGATCCAGATTGTTTGGGGCATTTTTTAACAAAAGCGCTGCAGCAACACCTGCACACCAATTTATAATAGGCTCACAAGGCCAACAATCCATGACCTCGGATGTTAACAAATGTCATCAATATTCCCTTTAAGGTGCACACTGCCTCTCTACTTGCCTTCCTTCACCCTCTGATTATCCAGGTGGGAGTGAAATCTTTAAAAAAAAGAAAAGAATAAATTCCAACCTGCTCTGCTTTCACCCCCCAACGGGCCTCCAAGAGTGCTTTTCTGCTGATATCACTGCACAGAGACCTGGCAAGCCAATCTCTCCCCAGCTCTATCATTCCCTTCTCCCTGCTTCCTGCCCTGATGATGTCACACACCATATGGTTTTCGGCAGTATCAAGCCGGAAAAGAGATTTAGTCAGTGGAGGGGAGAAGGAGAAAAAAGAAGGAGGGCTGGAGCTGTGCACAGGTTGGACACAGAAAACAAAAGGTTTGCTCTTCCCCCTGTGTGCACTGTGAGTAGAAGGTAGAGAGAGAAAGCGAGAGAGGAGGGGTGGCGGAGTGGGAGGGAAGGGGAATGTTTGCATTGTGTGAGGCTAATGAGGAGAGACCAGGGAGCAGAGACCATGCATCGGACAGCCATGTGCTGCACAGGCGCCCGTTGGATTGGCCTACACACATGTGCGCACACACAGATACACAGATTTTAACATAGTTACTGATACCCACACTGCAGTTCAGGAGGAGGCCAGATATGTGTTGCACTACTTACTCAGTTTCAGTATCAGTCGAAAAAATATGTTCCCATTTCAATCTCCCTTTAACACCGGATCACATAACTGTCTGGCAGTCATACGCGGGCAGAAAAGTCCAACCTAAAAGCAGTTAATCTGCTTTAAAGAGCATTTTAGCATCTTTCAGCTCATGATGTGGATTTTTCTTTTTTGCCACAACTTTACTGTCCTGAAGGCAAATGTTCATTAAAAAAAAAAGAGAAAAAAACCAACTGCATGCCTGCTCAGCCTCAAACTGTAGAAAAAGTTGGCAACTATCTGGTGATAATAGAGCATTTAACTGCTAAAGTGCTAGATACATATGCATCTCTGAGGAGGCGGTGGAAACCCAACCGCAGCTAAACGGAGAGTGAGCACTGGATGGATGCCATATCAGTGTCAGTATTATGTTTGTTTCACATGATTTTTCTCGATTCTTCAAGTGTAAGAAAATGGAAATTTGAATTATAATTACATAAACAACAGGATAAACTCCCTCAGCTGAGGGAGAGTCACAGAGCTCAGGTTAAAGCTCAGAAGTAGACCTTAAATGAACATTTTGAAATTGTGCTTTTACCTCTATGGTAGCCCAAAGAATGTCTCCTTGCACCTTTAAAACACAATTTCACTGCAATATCTAATATGTACAATCAAAAAAGATTTCAACATGTAAGCTGCCTTGCTTCCATTATTAAGGTTTAAATGAAGTCTGTTTACCATACAGAATTAATACTATTTATTTAATGCTCTTATCTCAGTGATTGTAAGAATAGGTGAAAAATCCAGTTTCCTAAAATGCTAAATAAATTTTGTTTATTATTATTATTATTATTTTAAGCGGCTCCAATATTTTTGTATATTTTAATTTAATTTATATTAATTGACTGGATACATTAACAAACTGTGAAGGTCAAATAGTCGAAAATGTTTAGAGAATAAAATATGCTATGCTGTGTGAGTGTTCTCAACCCAGAAACTATCTTGCATTTATTCATCCCCCCACACCACTCTTGCCTTTCAAGTATTTCTTATCTGGCACTAATCATGGCAAGATAATTGTGCATCACCATCAGATGGGCAACCCAGAATAGAGGCCAAACGCACACAACAACTCTGCTTATTCAGATGACATGCCTTGCACGCCTATGTACTAAAGCTGTCGTGCAACTGCTCATTACAATGAATTAAGAGAGGTCTGTGTGTAAATGTTGAGCCTACCATTCAATTTTTGGTGGTGAAGGGAATCTGAAGCTGGAGGGGTGTGCGTCTGGTATGGTGAGGCGGCCACAGCCAGCATCTGGAGATATGTGTGGCCATGTCCACTGGAAGCAAGGAAGGAAAGAAAGTAAGGATGGACGGAGAGATGATTGATGAGAATGAAAGACAGAAAAGAGAGCGCACAAAAGACCTGATGTTAGTAGTTGAGAAAAGTGTGGAAGATTACACTCAGATAGTCTGTTTCAAAGTGTTAAAATTACTTTAAGACTGTCCTGTCTATTGTCCAGACCTGCTTTGTCTGTGCTGGCAGACAGAAATGGAGCAATAATAAGGTAATTGCAATATTCGTCACTCAAAGTCTTAATTGAAACAAGGTGGACTGGGCCTTAGAGACACGATGACCCTGCAACATATCTGATCGAAGATGTCTGAAGAAGTTGGCTGCAGTCGTTCAGACTATTCAACGCCTCACTGTGTTTCCATATCCACCAATCTTCGGTGAGATATGTCACATGTACAACTTGCAATGCTCACACTTGGAGAAACTGTGGGAAAGGTGTGTGATTTAGAGAGTGACAGCAAAATGTTAAGGGATTTAGCTGTTCAGCCTGCCTTATCTCCAGCTCTGGTTCCTGACCAAGTGTTGGTCTTTGGGAAAGTAGTCAGGCACAGGCTTTGGGATGTGCTCCCTGGGCTGTGTCTGGGCCTTTGCGCTTGCAACTTTAATTGAATCATTGCTTACAATCTGCAATTTGGAGGCCTTTTCAGTTCATTAAAAGTTCAGCCATTCAGGTTTGCTGTGCTCCAGATTACGGCATGTTAAATTGTGTTTTGACAGGCTGAAGTTTAATGTCCAGCACAAGCCTCAGGAGGCTGATTGATTAAAGAGATAACGCCTGTCTGGGAAGACAATAGTTGTACCTAAGACACACAAAACAACTGAAATTAAGAAACTTTTATGTAGTTTTATATTTGGGAAAAATGGTTTATTTATGGCATATTTGCTTTTATTGGACAGTCAGCAACAAAGAGGCATAAAACATAGGTGGAAAGACAGAGGATGACAAGCAACACAAGTCCCTAGCTACAAATGAAATTGTGAACGCGCTGTCATGTGATGACTCTTTCCTTAGAGACTGAGCACATGCCACTGTTGTTCATATCAAAACCACTGTATTTGCCTTTAATCTCATCTGTCCAAGCTGTTCTGGGGTGCTCACTATTAGACAGCGTATCAATATGTTTGCAAGCAACAAACGCGATCATGCTCTCTTCCTTAAGTGTTGTTATAGCGCTCTCAGAAACATGTGATATTAAAAAAATGATATTAATTGGTTATGATGCATCAGTAAACTGGTCAGACCCTGGGCTTTGAAGACAGACTTCTAGTTTGGCTTGAATAAAACCTGTCAAAGGTTGATTGAATGCATATTGTTGGAACTATTCAAGTTCTTGTATTATTTATTGGTTATGAAACTACTACATTTACATATTTACTGCATATTTATAGTTACTCTTCCCACCCTCCCCTGTCCTTAAATGACTAGTTTTGAGTATTGCACATAGTGAATGATAGGCTGCTTAATGCTGCTAAGATTAAAAGGTTGTGTCTCTTTTTATATCAATTTTGCAAAACCGGAGACTTTTTTTTAACAGGCAGCATCACAGTTTGCTGATTGTTAAACGGCTGTTATTCACTCTTAGATTTGACCTATTCTAGCCTTGTGATTAGAGCATTTTAAAAAATAGTTTACATTTGAAGGCATCAATTAGATTGTTGTTCTTTATTCATTGTTCTTTACAGATGTGTCATAACTCCTTAATAAAGAAAATCATATAGCAACTGAAATTTTCTAGGCAAATGTAAAGCCTGCATATGTCTAATCTGTCATCTTAAATGCTTTCTGCCAACAAATAATTGGAATTAATAAAAATCAGAGACAGTTATCGTGTAAATATTGACACTATTAGGATTTAAATGGGTAAAAATGCTGCCAGCCCTATACTCCTTTTTAAATCTACATATAGCCTACCTGACAAAATGACGTCACAACAGCGTTTCCTTTGGTGGAAACTATTTTGGACTATGAATTGAAACACTGTCATATCCTTGATAGAGGATATTTATCTCCACCTACAGAAAACTCTGCCTCTCTCTGTCTGTGAGGTTATCATCAGTTCATCAAGGGAACATGGAAGTCAGAGACAATACCTTCTCAACTTCACCAGGCACTAAGTTTTGAAGCAGAGCATTTCAGTGAAAGACCAGCACCTTGAGGTTGGATAATTTAAAGAGGAAGAGGCCCTGTGTGCTTTATGACATTGTCAGATGCTGCTGCTGTGATCAAAACAAACATGAATCGGCCTCAGTTTGGTAAGTGTTTCACCGAATCACATCGGCCGTCTCTCTCAATATGATGGCAAAATAATTTGTTTCATCAATTTCAGTCTGCGGTCTTAAAAAAACAAGAAGCTTTTGGATGGTTATAGAAAGGCTTGAGGCCTGAATAACATAATCCATCCAAATGCAGTTAAAGGTGATGATTCCTGCTTGTTATAGTTTGCAAGCAGAATCAAAATGTACTTTTTCAAAGGTACTGAAACTAATTAGGAGCCATAAACACACACAGCATTTTTGTGCACATGTTTTGTTTGATTTGTAATAACAGCAACTGATGCAACTGATACAAAGGGAGTCTAAGGCTTTTTATTAGTCTACTGCTAATGTTCACTAATGCTCAGCTCAACTACTCTGCGTGAAAAGATACTAAGGTACAGCGTTTACTTAAACGTTTATTGCTACTTTACGCTTCTCCTGTGAGACATACTGTACTTGTAGTCAGCTACATTTGGCAACTGCAGTCGCTTCTTAAATTAAGCATTAGTACACCACACATATAAATACTCTGCTATGCAGCATATAAAGCACTTAAAATCGACTCAAATGCGAGTCATTACATCATTAAAGACCTTTTAACGTGTTAATGACTCAACAAGATAATCATACAATGTAATATAGTTGTTAGAAGTAAAAGTACCTAAAGCTTTTTGTTGTAATTTTTAACTGGAAGCTGCTGGGGGGTGTTTGTACTTCTGAATGATTCTTACATAACAACGCATTTTATCGTGAAAATGAACAATGACTATGGCACTCTCCCTGTGCTTACCCTTAATATGCAGCCGTCTCTCGTTGACATTCTGGCGAACGACGTGGCTGATCTTATCTTATCAATATAACTGGTTTATAAGTTACTGTACGCTTGTCATATGGCGTTCACAAATTAGAGGCCAGCGCTTACCGACTTTTTCATCCCCCCAACATCACTGCAACCCGCGTCCCACTCTCGATAAGGCCTTTGGGACTCACTGCCATTGGGTGTCGCTGTGCGCGTAAAGTCTCAGCCGGCAGGTTTGGTCCGAACGGACCTCAACACAGTCTGAAGTGTCAGACAGTCTTGTTAACACGTGAGAAATTCAGTGTGTGGAAGAAGGTGAAAGAGGGGGAGACCGGGAGAGAGGGGGCTGCAAATTTACGCGGAAGAGAAGTTTTTGAGAGAGAGCTGGACACTGAGGGAACTGCGGAGATCTTATTGAGGGAATGCCGAAAAGGGGAGAAGACATACGGCCAGAGCACCAGACATGAGTCCGAGGTAAGATTGAGAAACGGGTAGAAAGGCGAGGATGGCACACAGGCAGACGTGTCAGAATGAGCAGTTTTATTGAATTACAGAGATGAGTTGATCCAATTACTGTATGCTTCCCCAGGTCTTTTCCTTTTGAGCAGATTGATGTAACCCGTACTGACAGAGACGGTAACATCTGGATTATAGCACCACCGCTCATTTGATATGCAATATTTCAGACTTAGGTTTTCTGTTGATATTTGGCAAACAACATGCAAGTTATTCAACTAAACTGGAAACGGGGTGAAAAAACGTGGTGCTGGCACAAAATAGGAAACTGTAATAGATATTAGATAAAGTTTCACGTAATTAATTTAAATACTTTATAGAGCAGCTGCAAAGGACTTCTTCAGAAAAGGGAAATACAATTTCTGTTTATCTAAAAACCGTCATCATGGCACTACCTGCGAGGGCGCACAACTTTGACTTCATTACTTATCTTAAAAATATGACATCAGAGGAAGAGCTTGATTATTTTTAAGTAGCCAAGAAAAGGCCCTCGTGTCATCGAGTTGCTAGTTTCCCTTTGTATCTCAAACTCGTACTGGTGTTTGGTTCAGTCACCAATCCGGGTCATGATCGAGGGCTTTAACTGCGCAACAGGTGTTTTACCTGAGCGGGTGAGGGAGAGCGCACGCGCGCGAGAGAGAGAATTTTAAGGTGCCCAAAGTTTATCTAACCTGCTTTAACTTTCCCTGTAACGGAGGCTAATTGTTTTCTTTAAGGCTCGTATTGTGGCAGTTTTTTGTCAGGGGAAGTCTGGAGAAAAGGACACGGACACTTTTATTTTAACCGTTTTTTTGATTTATTCAATGAAACGGCTTCAATTATACAATATCAACACATTTATTCCCTCCGTGATTTGTGATTGAACTTGATTGAATTTTGAGCTGAGTTTTGAAGAAAAAAATAAAAAATAAAATCAGCGTCGTTATGGAAGAAGTCTGACTGCTTTAAGCTCCTGACATGTTATTGATTCGCTGTCCAAGCTATTTCCGTCATTACGCTTCTGTCTAAAATTAAGGTGGGCTACCTAAGGATCATAGGTATAACACACACATATGTATACAATTGCTGCCTGTCTCTTTAAGACGATGTGTTGAGAAGTTCAAGTCGGGGTCACATGAAGTTCCTGCCCTCGATTTTACCTTTTAGTTTTATTATAGACTGACATCACACGGGGCGCTAAAACACTTAGGGCGCATAGAGGGTCCATTATCATCCCTGTGCGCGTTATTGCTCCAACTCAAAAATAGCTAAGGAAATTACTTGAAAAAAAGGGAGGAAAATGATGCTGTACAAAGCACGTATTTTTTTTTTTTTATAGGAGGGGACGAGAAAGAGGGGAGAGGAGGGACAGAGAGACAGAGAGACAGAGGGAGAGGGAGGAAAGTGGGTGGGAGGACGGACCTAAGGAGTGAAAAGAAATTCATATCAATTAATAATCATAAAAAAAAGAGCTGGCAGACGAGCTCGGAAAACTGGCATGGTTTTTTGGAGGCTGGCAGTTCAAAGCTGAAACGTCAGATATGACTCCTAGAGACTGCTGAGATGATCATTAAGGGAGACTTAGATCGGATGGCAGAAGACATCGGGCATGCAGGTAAGAGCTGATATGTACAGAGGCAAGAAGAGGGGAAGGATGACATTTCTATTAATAATGACTGAACTCTGTGCGTGCTTTCAGAAGGAAACTTCCTGGAGTCGATGAGATATTAGTGGAACTTGTTTTACAACATATGGCGTCTTTCTCTGTTTTTTAAATCCTGTTTTAATTCGGACACGGAACATTGCACATGTTCTTTATAGCGCATTTAATTCGCATTGGTTGAAACATAGAATTGTTTAATACCTTGTTCCTTACGTTATAAAAAATTGTCACGTAAAGAGGAAGCTGGTAATTTGTATATTTCTTCAAGATCACGCCAATGTAACCGGCGGTTTTCAAATAAAAATAATCTGACATGCTTCGAGTACAAAACAAGAAAAAAAATCCCTCTGTAAAATGAGATTTTAACGTGTTTTATATTGACTGATAGTGTATTTGAAAAAAACTTTAAAAACTTTAAAAACTCAGAATTAAAAATATAAATACATTTTTAAAAAGCTGTATTTAGTAAAATAAATGTCTTATAAATTTGTCAGGGATGCTGCAACAAAATCCTTAAGCAAAGTCCTCACTGGGGATCTGTCTTTATGTGTAACAACAGCAGTGCGGAGCTTAGGTGAGGACACAAGCGCAGGAGAGCGTTATATGATTTTTTTTTTTTGTGGGGGGTGATTTGCAGTGTATAAATTTCTGGTTTCCTTTGTACAAGTGGAGACTTTACACAGCTGCCCGGAAAGAGATGCTCTCTCAATGCTGCTGACAGGTCTGAAAAGGGAAAAAAGAGTTGCTATAAGAAACAGCTGTGTGATACACCTCGTAGCGCAATGAGGTGAAATCGGCCTGTTTCTGGAGATGATTTCATTTCTTTTTCTTCTTCTTCTTCTTTGGCGGAGATAAGGAGAAGCAGAGGGTAGATGAGGCGCTGCAGCGCAGAGGAGATGCATTCACTCGTGACTCGGTTTACTGCTCAGTGTGTGAAGGGCAAATTAAAACGTTAGAAACCGAGAGGTCGGGTCCTCTCGGCGACTCACGAAGGCGGGACACGACTTTTTGTTTTGCGACATGTAGTATTCCGATGTGTATGTACATGTATATTTTAACAGTGAAATCAAAGCCAACACCGAAGTTAAGAATTTACTCCTTAATAATCGCACAGGAAAACAATAATAATAACTGCATCCAAGCAAGCTGCAGAAATTATTCTCATACATATTGTCTTTGATAATTGCTTAGGGGAAAAAAGGAATATTAAAAAAAAGGAACGACTTGCTTTGAAAACTTTAGTATATCATTTAAAAAACAAGCAAACAGGTTACCTCCGTAATACTAGCATAGAAGTTTGGATTATTATAATGTCATGGTTAATATGACCATCTCGTTATCTCATTGTTAACTCAGTTACAATCTACATGAAGAAGATGTCACCCTCATGTCTTTATCAGTAGTCTATTTCTAAATTTGTGATGATTTTTAGGATTATAGAAATATAGAAATCAAACAGGAAAATGATTAACTGCCCATCCTGTTTACTGATGTGACGAAAAAAACCCCCAAACTGTCAAATATAATCACTAATCATCACTGCAAACACCCAGTCTATTCATTTTTTTTCCAAACTTCAAACTCTAAAACAGTTCGCCTCCATTGAGTCACAAAAATGACAAAATAAATTAGGTGGGCTGAAGTTGTAAAAAAGTACAGTAAAAGTCTTTGCGAAAAATTTACACTGACTTTGTATTTATTCTAAAATAAACAAGGCTATAGGAATATGGGTCCCAAATTGAAAAGAAAGAAAATAAAACATCAGCACAACGTTTTAAGCAGATGTGTGGCGTGTTTATATGACCGAGGCTGTATGCAGAGGTAGGAAGTTTAGTCTTGCTTCACCCCAAACCACAAAAGTGACAAAACAGACAAAACTTAGAAACAATGACTATTAATCTAATGCAAAAAGGTGAATGTTATTGCCATAAACTACATAACAATCATAAGAGATTTTCTAGCCTGTTCAGGGGTCTTTTAGAAGAAAGCTATCAATCTACGAGGGAGCTGTAAGCTTCCCTCAGGAAACTGCACTGTATGTGCAGTCTTGAAGAATAACATTACAGCGCATGTTTAACATAACAAAACAAGCAGTTTTTGTGGCTTATTATAGGCTTAAAATGTGTTTTCAAGTTCACGGCATGTAGCAGGTTCTCTTTAAGATGTGTTCTCTGACTAAATATTGCAATCATCGATAGCTTCCTAACAGGATGCAGCCAGCTTACACATGGCCTCAAGATCAAGCGTTTTGTATTACATCTTTTACTGTAATGTTTCACTTTTTGTCAGGGGCTATAGTAAGTCGAGAGTTTATTTAAAGGGCAAGTTGTAGCCTGTCAAACAACTCAAAGAGCAAAAGCATAGAGGTCTTTGTTGTCTTGATAGTAAACTCACAAACACTGTGCCTGTTGTTATCACAAAACATTACTAAAAAAAATTGTTAGGCTGTATCCACAGGACATTGCAGGTGCACATAGATGTTGTAATATGTCAATTAAGAAAACGATTTTTATGTACTGTGAAGAAGTATTTAATCAGAAGTCAGGATATAAAGAAGGCTTAGTTTTCTGCCAGGCTTTCTGATGAAATTCTAATGCTTAAATGTGCACTACAAACCACATACAGGAGAGAATGTACACAGTCTGTTAACATACGGTTCAGAGTAACAAGTAATCAGCTCAGTGCGATGAAGACTGCAACAGCTCAGCAAGTTATGGAAATTACTCGGTCAATTCTTCATATTTACTTAGATCTTAAACTCGTTTGATGTCATGAAAATTTCTAGTAAATTATGTCCGCTGAAAGCCGAAAAGAAGAGAAGCCGGCGGTGGATGCACTTCACATGTCAGCTGGAAACAGGATGGAGTGTGAGCCCACGTACTACCCTTACTAGAACTGTCTTTTTAAAAGATATACTTCCGATCATACAATAGTTCAGCTGTACGCGTGGAAATGACGACAGGACCTTTTAAAAAAATTCAAAATGAATTATTTTTTTAAAATGGCATTTGTTGTTAAAAACAGAAATTTCCTTTGATATTTATCGCATGATGCTTATCAGATGATCACTTGCTGGACTTGACTGTGACTTGTCATTTTCCATTTTGTGAGTGATGACATTTCTGTCTGATTTCGCAGCTCTAATGCTGAACAATCAACATTTAAAAAATGCTCAGTCTTAGCTGTGGAAGATTTTTGGAGGAAAAAATTGACACATTTTGCTCGGGAATTGTCATAATTCCTCAGTAACTCATTTGTCAGGTTTTTTTTTTTTTAAACTCATACTTCTCCATTCTTATGCTGAGTGTGTACACTTAATGAAATAAACAAGAAGTGAATGAGCTGGTGTCAGGAAGACAGCGATCAGATGGATGACACGATATTTATTTAGCTGCCTGTTTCCCATCAGTGAGACTGAGCCTTTAGGGACAGTTTGAGACGTTTAATCTTGTAAGTAAACTAGGCTCAGATGCCACTGATTGAACAATACGTGGGGTTTCATTCGTGCAGCCAATATAGTTTGTTTTAAGATTGGTGGAACAATTACTGTCGGGATTTGAGCGTGTACATGTGCATGTTTGTGCGCGTGTGTGTAGGCGCACACTGGATCTTTGAAACCTACCTCAACGTAGCGTATTGAAACACCTAATGTTGATTTACATCCCGTGCGCTCAGTGTTCCTTATATGACTGGGCAAGAAGGGGAGCTGAAATCTCGATCTTTTTTTGGATGTGTCCTTCCCCCACAGGTTTATACCTGCTCTTCGTCATATTAGCAAAACATTTGTCCCTAAGCTTTGTTTAAAACTGTGTGCAGCACTTCTGGAATACTTTATCAGGAAGCCAGCAATTACAAAATATATATTTGTGGTTCTCTCTCTTGAGCTCTTTCTCTTTTTTTGCTTGCTGCAGAGGAAGTGAATGCAAAGACTTGAATTTCTTATAATGAGAAAACCACTGCAACTGCTCACCTTTTGCAAAAGTTCACTTCTACCGAGTGGCCTTTCCGTGCACTTTCCACACATAAGTTTTGCACTTTACTGTCAAAGCTGGTCAATCTGCTTAAATAGCTGTTACGCAAATAATAAGCGAATCATAAAAGCGTAACTGTGAGCTTCCATTAAGACGTATTTAAGTATTGTTTATGTTTTAAAAGAAAATCTGACAGCGGTTAATTCATCTTAATAAGTGCATCCATATGCAAGGTCTTTTTTTTAATGGTTTACATTACTAGCCCGTTTGCTGTTAAAGCTTTTGGCACTCAAACTTCTGAAAATATACTCTGATTTAATGTAATGTGTTTATTGTAACTTTTGATAGATTGTGATTATGAAATGCATCAATAATACTTTTAGTGGTGCAGAAAATTGCACATTAATTGGCTTATTGTGACTTGAAATGATGACTGCTGCATGACGTTTTACAGATATCTGTTGTTGCAGGTGGTGGACTGAAAACAATGCTGGATGCCATGGAAGTTCCAAGTCATGCTAGGGATCTCCTCCTGCAACTCAACAGCCAACGCACCAAGGGCTTCCTGTGTGATGTTATCATCGTGGTGCAGAACGCCCTCTTCAGAGCTCACAAGAACATTCTGGCTGCCAGCAGCCTCTACTTGAAGTCTTTGGTGGTCCATGACAATCTCATCAACCTCGATCACGAGATGGTGAGTCCAGGGGTCTTCAGGGTAATTCTGGACTACATCTACACAGGCCGCCTTAGTGATGGAGACCCCACTTCTCCAAATGAACCAAATCTAGGGGCTGTCTTGGCAGCAGCCAGCTACCTTCAACTGCTTGACTTAGTGGCTTTGTGCAAAAAGAAGCTAAGAAGAAATGGCAAGTACCCTCCCCGCCCAAGTCCAGCATTTCTACCCTACTCAAAGATGGGGCCAAATAGCATGGGTTTAGGGAGTGGTGGCAGGTATAGGGTTTCTACTCCTGTCATTCAATCCTGTCCTCCAGGCGGAATTTTGAACAGCCACGGACCCCGGGCACTACCACCAGAGGAGCTTGTTCCACATCGACTAGCTGTTCATACAGGAGAGTTGTATGCTCCCACCTCCACCCAGGGCTCTCAGGTGTTCCCCTCTCTGCAGTCACCTCTGCCTTCTCAGCTTGGGCGTGCAGCCCTATCCGACAGGAACTGCTCACCCAGCTTCGGCCTTGATCTCTCTAAGAAAAGCCCCACCTCTCAGTCTCAGCTCACACCTTCTCAGACCCATCTGGGGAACACTCATAATGACGAGGAGCGAGATGGGACTCTGAGTGACCGCACAAGTCCTATCCATGGGACGAATGGCAGAGCTTTCCCCTCAGAAAAAATGGAATCAACTGACCAGGGAGGCTCCCTCACTCCGCCACCTTTTCCACCTCTCAACCAACCGATAGCCCCGCACCTTCCCCACCTGCATCGCTCAGGTTCCCAGGGGACAGACCGCTACCCATGCCCCCCAAGTCCGGACACCCCCACGGAAGGCGGAGAGGCAGGCAGAGAAATGGGCAACATCTACCGCTGGGTAAAACACGAACCGCTGTCATACACAGCTGAAGATGAAGATGAGGATGAAGATGAAGAGGAAGGGGGTGAAAATGGAGATCAGCATCATAACCATCACAAGACTGGGGAGGAGAGTGAAGGAGCAGATGACAAGAGCGGGTCAGGCACAGAAGAGACAGGCAGCAGTGAGGGTCGCCCATCCCCGACTGGACCAATGGGGAGGTTCCACATGCCGTACGAGCCGGAGAGCTTCGGGGACAATCTGTATGTGTGCATTCCCTGTGACAAAGGCTTCCCAAGCTCAGAGCAGCTCAATGCACATGT
Source organism: Pundamilia nyererei (assembly GCF_000239375.1). Classification (NCBI taxonomy): domain Eukaryota; kingdom Metazoa; phylum Chordata; class Actinopteri; order Cichliformes; family Cichlidae; genus Pundamilia; species Pundamilia nyererei. The sequence continues at coordinate 1,449,740 of NW_005187492.1, forward strand.
GGAGACACACACGGAAGAGGAGCTGTACGGCAACTCAGGCGGGGACATAGGAAACGGCAATAACAGCAGCAGCAAAAACATGAGCAGTAACACAAACGGTTATGGAAGCCTCAACAGCAGCAACACTCTGAACAGTTTGTCACACCTGGAGACCAAGTCGAGCCAGCTGAATCCAGCGAGCATCGGGGAGATGATTCGACCCTACCGCTGTTCCTCCTGTGACAAGTCTTACAAAGATCCAGCCACTTTGCGCCAACATGAGAAGACCCACTGGCTGACACGGCCTTACCCCTGCAGTATTTGTGGCAAGAAATTTACACAGCGCGGTACCATGACCCGCCACATGCGTAGCCACCTGGGCCTCAAACCTTTTGCCTGTGACTCCTGTGGCATGCGCTTCACCCGGCAGTACCGCCTCACTGAGCACATGCGCATTCACTCTGGTGAGAAGCCCTATGAATGTCAGGTGTGTGGGGGAAAGTTCGCTCAGCAGCGCAATCTCATCAGCCACATGAAGATGCACAGCAGTGGAGGGACTGCAGGGAGCCTGACCACAGATGGGAAACTGAAGCTGGACTTTGCAGAGGGCATTTATCCTCTGAGTAAATACACAGCAGAGCATCTTGGACTCAAACAAGAGAAGGCTAGTGAGCTTCTCATCCAAGCGCAGCAGCAACTGGTGGCTGATGCAAAGGTCATGGAGAGCCTGTATCCACTCTCCAAACTGGCCTCTGAACACCTGGGCCTCACCCACGACAAGATGGACATCCTGGGCCAATCACTGCCCCCACAGGCCCTCTCTGACGCCCGAACCATCGACCGCTACTCACCAAGTTAAGACATGTGATATCACCGATAAGTCTGTGTGCACACACAATTTGCAGTATCCTTATTCCATTCACCTCAACTCAATATCTCTGCACCTCAGACTCAGGCCATAAACAATTGGTCTGCTAATGCACACCAAAATGTGTAGACTGTAAGTGCCTTTCTATGCATCTAATGTATCCTAAAGACCTCCTTCATAAAGGAGCTTTGTGCTATTACGTGACCAAGGGACACTCACTTTAAAAAAAAAGTACAGTATTTATGTACAGTGTATGCAAAGAAACTTTTTTTCCTATGATTACAGCCATTGAGCCAAAGTGAAAAATTGAAAACCAAAATGAAAATTGTTTTATTTATTTTTTATTATGGTGGAATCCAAAGAAAACAAAAACTGTCCCTGACCCTAAACCTGTGTACTATTCAACTTTGTAAAAAAAAAGAAAAAAAAGAAAGAAAGAAAGAAAAAGCACATAAGGACAAATTTCAGGGTTTGTCCAGAACTTTTATAATATGAATAAGGCCACTCACCTGGACTTTAAAGGAATGGGAGTACATTTCGTCTGTTTTTTTCTATTATTTCATTTTTTAATTTCCTGTTTTTGGGGTACTGGACAATTTATGTATCTCGCTCTCCAGCTTCTCACCATCTTGGGAAATGACTGAATGATAAGAGCATTTTGATAGTCACCAGGGCAATATATTCCCCAATCACCATTTATTTTAAAGTAACACCACTCACCACTCTGCATATTTGTGTGGATAAAGGGCTTGTACTATATGACAGCAGTTGAATCCACCTTATGCCCAGCTTTCAACCACTTATGAGCCGAAACTTCCTGTGCAGTTCGACAACCACCCCTTTGCGCTCAGTTGTTATTGAGATGCAGCAAGCACAGCCCTGTGATCTCATAACTGGGACATGATTGCACATACCCAACTGATGACACACTAATCCCCGTTCACGGCCAGTGGAGCTTCATCTTATGGTATACATGAAGCATGGGTGTTGCCGCTGACATTGTGCAATTATTACAATTATGGATACAGTTGAGCATAGAGGCAGGGGTAAGGATGGGCTTAATGAAACAGAAATCTGTCATTTACTGTCATCAGCAGTTAAACCATTCATTGCGGTCTGATGATTAATCGTGGAGCAGCAGTAGTCAGAGGCTTTGTTGGATGCTTCTCTGTTCCACCGTCCGGCCTCTCATTTGACCTCCCTCCCCTGTAGTCTGTTGTCTGGGAGCCCCGCTACTGTTGACAGGCCAAAGTGAGTGCTCTACTCAGCCCTTTGCCTTAGAAGCACTCCAAACACCGGATGCATATACGCTCCCCCTTCACACACAGCAAGCTGCTAATCTGTCAGTGATATGAACATAAGAAGGGGTTTGTGGGTCTTCCTTGGAAGCCAGCGGGTGAGTAGCACTCCCAGCTGCTGTGCTTCAGTAATCCCTGTGAAATCTCACTTTCTCCTGGACAATTCACACTGCTCGCTGGCGTGATGTCCCATTTCATGCCTGCCATTGTACCCCTCTGATCCACTTATTAACATTAGATCCCAGCCTAGCAAATGTGTCCTGGCCTTGCCTCTCGGCCCTGCTGGTATTAAATGCGGAAACAATGAATGACTGATTTGTGTGTTGGCTGAGCAGCCTGAAAACAAAAGAGCACTTAAAGATTGTGGGTTGAAGGCACATTTTTGTTTGTAAATCTTTATTCCAAAAAAAAAAGAAGTTGCATTTTTTTTTTCTTCTTTTTTTGGGTCTTTGTCCACTTTTACTAGTCCTCAATTCAGATTAGAAATGTTTGACCACTATAGTGCCGATGCCAACCTCAGAGGGTGAATGTGAAGATTAAAGCCATAAATACACTGTGATAGACGTAGTGAATCATAAAGGCTAAAAAAAAAAAAATCATACAGTGTGCCTTACTTACTTTTCCTTTTTCTTTTTAAATGTAACGATAATTTAAGGGCTTATTCTCTGTAGCATATGATCATATCAAACATGTTGTTTCTTGTCACTTTTCTTCATTTTAATTTGAACTGAAAGCAGCGCACGTGAAATTGGTGCTTACCTCAGGACTGAACCCAGCGTGGAGATGCTAATCTTTTGTAAACTATAGATCAACAGTATCAACACACATACATGCACACACTCACCCACACTCACCTTAGTATTTTTTTTTTATTAACAGGACCGTTGTCCTGTGTTAAACCTGTGGTTAATTCTTTGTTTATCCATTTGTTGTTACAGTTTTGTTGTGGAGAGATAAGGTGGTATTAACATTTTTGTTATAGTACGTGGTATACATTTTTTCTATTTTGTCTTCTTCAATGACATTTATGTCTGACCAGTTCCATTGTTGTAACATAAGGCAAAGCCATTTATGCTTGTACCTTAAGTGCTTGTCGATATCTGAACCACAGTTTAGTAAGTATGAAGGCAGCGAGATCAATATATTACAGTAAAGTTGAGCTGACAAGCTTTGTGTTGTGAAATATCTCCCTCTCTCTCTGTGTCTCTCTCCCTCTCTTGCTCTCTCTGTGAAAGACATGATGCATCATCTGTACTTCCTTAAACAGACACGCAGTGGCTTTGCTGGTTGACTATGAAAGCTAGCCTCGTATTGTTTGGCCCCCTTTTCCTCAGAGGTTAGTGAACTTTTGACAAGAGTCAGACGGAGGTCGCTCATGCACACAAGCACACAGGAAGCCAGCTTGTTTTGTTTGGTGCTCTGCAAAAAAAGAAAAAAAGGAAAAGAACATAGCAGAAAAAATAAAAATAAAACCAGTAGAGGCTTCATCTACAAACGTGTGTGTATGTGTTCAAAACCTAAAAAACAGGCAGAGGCAGTCGTGAGAATTTCCACACTCCCCTTCACTAGTTAAAATAACATACCGCTTCCACTGTCACACCAAATCTGTATAAGAGGGAAGACCAAGATAATGCCCGAGCATTTCTGTAGGAAGCGCACTGTTTGAAATCTGCTTAATTTCATTTATGTGCGAATGTTACTGGAGGGGAGCGTTTCACGTCTTTAGAAAGGGGAAGCAGTTGCTTGTCTGTTTGTGTGTCCCTGTGCTATTTAAGCGCATGAAGGCCTGGTAATGCATGTCCTGGGAATAGGGTTGGTGTGAAGGAGAAGAGCTGAGGAGCAGGAAGTGAACTTTTGGCTGGTGTGTTGTGCTGAGCAGGATGTGCCGTGTGTTTCTACTCAGAAGCAGATAGAAAGACGGAGAACGGGGAGGGAGAGGAGCAGGGAGAGCACAGCAGGGTGGATGCGAGCCATTGTCCTAATATGAAAGCCTGTCCACACTTCTGAAACTCTCCATTCAGAAAACAAGTAGTCTGTATCTTCTCTTTTCCTTCCCCTTGTTGCTTTTTGGGAATAAATCTCTGCTCAGTATCACGGTGATGTTGCATTGAAGGCTTTCAAGGGCTGCATGGTGAGACATTTAGATGCTTTGTTAGAATTTGAGGATATTGTGGACTCAATACTTTTGGCATCCTCGTGGTTTTTTAAAATAAATTTCCCCTCTATTTGCTATATATCCATATTTTGAACATTTTTTTTAAATTTGAGGCAAGACTAAATAATAGGAAGACCCCAGTGAGTGTATTGTAGAGCCTAATTGAAAAACTTGGCAGTGTTTCCTTTGCTCTGTGGTTGTTTCACTTAGTCTAATTAGAAGAGCCTTGTTTCAATTTACTGATGTAGCCACCCACCCCATGGGGTTTATGCCCTTTGCCTTTGTTAATGTTATTTATATGACAAATAAGCCCAGCAAAACTCTTATTGCCACCACAGTGGTTTTGATGAAGATGTTTGGAGCGTAACATAATTAGGCATCTAAAGAGTTTATTAGTTAAATGAATTTTTAGAATCAAATGAGTGAATGCAAATATAAATGAATGCACTAACAAAAGCCACAAAAAAGTAGGTGTGGGTTGTTTTTGTACTTTACTTGTCATGTCATTTCCCCTTTTTTAATTTCTTTCTTTTTTTATGGCAACCATCCCAGTCCTGTAACTTTTTGTAACACTAACATTATAGAAGTTAAAAGGGCTCTGGATGATCTGCAGTAGCATCTCATGGACCAAAAAAGGATTTGGCTTTAACGTTAAAAAATGCAAAGCATTCCTTTAAGCTTTCTTCCAGTCGCAGGAGGCCAAGGTCACCTCTGTGCCGCTTGTCGGCATCACAGTCTGAAATCATACCACTGTTTGACATTTATTATATTTTGCAAGGTGTGCCAAAAAAGACTGAAGCTTTCGATAGACATCGCAGATGCACAAAACTAAACTCAGCAACAAACGTTGAGGTTTGCATCGGTGAGCTTAGCTTGTAACCATCTTTACCTTGTTAGGAAAGTCATTATCAGTGTGGGTAATCGTGAGAACGTGAGCACAAGTTACTATTGTCCTGTGTACAGTACATATTTTTCTATTTATCAGCACTTATGTTTAAATATAAGCTAGAGTCAGATATTGATATTCAAGCCTAAGCTTGTCCTTTAAATGGGAAAACTGACTCTGAAGTCAGTCAGTTCAAACGTGCCTTCGGTATAAAAAGTATGAAGTTATCCTGCAATAAATTGTACGACTGTAGCATGGGGAGGTTTCTGATGTGGCTACTTAATGCACCTGCCCATCTACATGTCTGAATGCCTTTCCCACAGTGTAGCAGGGTGAAGTACAAGGGAGATATCTGACACTTTCGAGGCTCTTTATTACAAGCAGCTGCTTTAGATTTATTTCTCTGAACTGCACTTTTCTGGAAAAATCGTTGTATTGTGATTTTTTATTGCTCTTATGATCCCCTAGAAGTCCCACAATTGCCTTTCCTCTGGCACTTTGCTTCCTTTTCTTCCTCCCTCCAGTGCAGAGCTCGGCCACACTCGTTCACCGCCCTCGTACCCTCAAAGCACAGCTTCCCTCTTCACCTCTCTCTGTGCCTTCTCTCTTCTTACACTTAACACAAACCGCTGACCCACAGCACCCGCTGCCTCCCCTCCTCTCCCATGATCCACTTACTTCCAGCTGTTTTTCATGCTGAAGAAGACAGTTGTCTAAATGTTTATGTGAAGAGCTACTTTCTTTTTCTTTAAGCCCTGATCAATTTCCAAAATGAACTTTGTGGCATGTGTTAAAATACAACAAATGACGGACCCAAAAAAACCCCGTATTTGACATCATTATTGTATTGTGATCTTCAAGCCAAGGAATGGCTTACAAAGGAGAGATTAAAGACATCTTGTTGTTGTAGAGGAAATGCAGAATAATGTGAGAGGAAATGTTCAGGGAGAATATGCTCAGAAAGATGCCAGTAAAGTAAACATGTATGAAATTGCACAATTGAGTCGGGCCTCAGCTGCACCAGCCAAGTCATGCGCTGAGATGGAGAGAACAAACAGAGAGAGGGTTGAGAGGAAAAGAAGCAGAACCAGAGAGAAAAATAGCTTGTGCTTGATAGTCTTAACCTTCAGTAAATAACAAAGGAAAGCTGGCAGCGTTGTGTGTGTCTGCTCACCACTCTTTTTCCACCCGCTTCCAATTTAATCTTATGAGGACATGTTTATTTTTCTTTTTTTTTTTTATCACTGCAGGTCAATTTCAGGTTTTTAATTTTAACGTTCATGTCAGTGTGACATTGGAAATGACACCCTCTTTCCAGGCCTAGCAATTATCCCCAAATCAGCACATGACCTACAGTAGGCTCTTTGTAGCGAAATAGTGAAGGGGCTTCTGTCTGTCCATATCCTCCTGCATCTGTTTTGTTTGGATCTCTTTTTCTCTCTCTACCTTGACCACATACAAAGTCCACTGAGTGGACCTTGGCTTTAATTGCTTAGTTTACAGTGCACAACTTCTGCTCCAGAAGTTTAAATCTGAAGACAAACAGAGAGCTAGGACAAAACAAGCAGGAATTTGGTGCAGTGAAAGTCAGCCGGGGGAGAATATTCGATTGTATATCTCTCTAACACACTCCTGCTCACGCACACATAAACACACAGCTGGATGGCAGACTGCTGCTCCAGATTAGGTCAGATTTAATTAGCTTGCTCTGCTCCGTTTGGAGTGTCGCTTCTTGTAGAAAAACCCATTTTTAAAGAAAGGCGATTCCACTGACGGCTTTCACCCGTCACACGCTGAAACCTGTGCCAAAATGTTACAGAGCCTCAGGGTCCTCACACACACTTACGTACACAAAGGCACAAGCATCTATTTTGGTTTTGGAAAATCGGTAAGGAGAAGTGTAAAAATGATGGATTATGATCTAATGAAGACCACTTTGACATTTTGAGGTGGTTGTGCCCGACTGTGGTTCAGGGACAAATATGTTATGCAGGAACACAGGCTGCCACGTAGACAATTGTAGCTGTGAATAAATGGAAAAATGCATGGCAGAATACATGCATCACAAATTTACAATGGAAATTAGATTTTTTTTTTTTTTTTTTTTTTAGTAGACGACAGGATCATATTTCAGCAGGCATGAACCAGGCGTGCCAGAAGCATCAGCAGCGTCCGGTGTTTTTGTTACATGGTTTTACCTTTTATACCAAAATGACAAGTAAAAGCAATACACTTAAACCAAAACAGTATTTTCTCTTTGTGCATTCTGCGTATTTCAGTGTCTATATTGATCTTACTTTGCTTTAGTGAAATGAATGTATTTATTGCATGTCAAAAGTTTTATAGGTAATTTCTTTTGTGTAAATTCTTATTGTGGGTTTTTATCATTTTATTTGATTATGGTGTCTCGATAAAATGTTGATAAGGCTTTTATTTTTTTTAAAAGCCAATGTGAAAAATGTCTTTTCTTGTTTGTTTGTTACTATACTCGAAATCAACTTGGCAATAAAATGAATTGCATAACGGATTTACACGGACGTTTGTCAAGTTATTTAATTAATTTGCACATCCAAATCAAATAGTCCAGTAAATGATCACATTTGTATTTTTATTAATTTAATTACCCTTGATTACTGCAGTGCAAAATCTCTCATAACAAAACTTGTTGTAGACCACTGCAATGATTTGTGTTTTTGGAAAATTTATTTTGCATGAAATGAGTTTTACATTAAAAGAAAGAATGGGACATAAGACCACAGCGGAGACCATTTCACAGCAATGATGACCGCAAAAATGAACGACTTCTGTTCATTTTCCTACAACACGCTGGCCTTCAGGTCTGTATTCTCCCACATGGAGACATGTGAGTGCCTCATTTAAGACAGAGAATTTCAAATGAATCTCATACATCACACACAGTCCACATGCAACAATGAACAGATCCATTACTCTGTCAGCAGGAGCAAAGCCAGCCAGGCAGGCACACACACACAC
>NW_005187492.1:1457974-1482069 GCF_000239375.1 Pundamilia nyererei
ACTGTGTGAAAATCACCTTATTATCACCAGCACATAAGAAATCATAGTGCCTTCCAGATGTTTTATATAATTCAAGCAACTTGCCACAAATTACTTCTTGACATTAAACAAATTAGCATTTCTTCTCTCAGGTGCATTAAATCAACATTCATGAGCTGGAGGTGCTTCCTGAGAGATCATATTCACCAGGTGTAATGACAGACATCATCCGCTCTATGCTGCTTGAACAGTGGGTGAAAACAAAAGGAACAGCATGACATTTATCACAAGTCTCGCACAATTCTGCTACACAAACGTGGAACAGGAACATTTTTCTCTCATGGTAATCCCCTCACATTACAATCCACGTACTGTTTAATCAGTTACGGTCATTGTATCCATGTTTAGCAAAAATATTAACAGAATGTCTAACTTAACAGCTTCCCCCTCCCCAGACATTTCCCAATTATTAGCTGTCAATATGCATTGAAACTCTTCAGTGAATTATTTAGATGTGTCATCAAATGGCCCTGTTACATGTAGGTCGTATGAGGCACAAACTTTCAGAACAGAAGACAGGTCATAAAGACTGCCGGCAGTTTAACCAGATTATCTAAACCGCTTTATTCGAGTGTAATTGTGTAAATAGAACAACCCTGCATACAAAAAAACAAAACAAAAAACTACACGGTGTGATGGCTTGTTGCCTTAGATACTAGTAAGACAGGAAATATTTTCCAGGAAGTTCAACCTGTGTGATAAATTAGGACTTTTCAAAAACCTATCTGTGGCCAAAAATGTATGCATAGCAGGTTATACCTTTATGCAGAATAATTCTAAAACTTATTTTAATGAATAGTATATATTTAGCAGTGTTTGCATGCATGTTGGCTAATGAAGCAGCTGTGATAATGAGGAACGGCAGAATTTGAGCTTGGTTCAGTCTGGCCCTGTGCTAGCGTGCTTGATAAATAAGTGTGATAGCCTCATTCAAAGCAATGATAGAGTTTGTGCTTTCAGCCTAAAATTGAAACATAGTTATGTTGGCAAAAATTCCTCTGTGTGGACACACATAGTCAGAAAGCTATATGTGTCCATGAGAAAGAAGATAGGTGCACTAGGTCTAAAGTTGAAGGGCAGTTGGTACCCACTGCTCACTCTGAGAAACCAGGATATTCATGGCAGGTGGCCTACAGCCACTCTGGTCTCTTGCCACTCTTCCATTCGGAGACACTGCATATCAAATGGCAAAGGTCTGTGGTGTTTGGTTTCCCTCAGTGGGTGACAGAAACTGGGTGCCAGGCTCTGGAAACCCCACCATCCCTTTGAGCTTTCAGTGCCCTCTGTCAGAGAAACTACCAGAAGCTCAGGGGCTGTAAACTCTACGCTAGTCTGTGTAGAGTTTACACCTTCTCCTTAAGTTTGCTTTGGTTTACTCCCACAAAACATAGTCAATGAAATTTTCGCAGACGTTAATAAAAAATGTGAGAGATTGTCAGTCCTTCTGTGTCGTCTAAGTGATGGAAATGTTACGGATGTTTGCCCTCCTTGGGGGGGAAATGTACACTGGAAGAAGTGCTAGACCTTTTTCACCCTGATCTGGGATAATTGTGGAAAAACATAAATAGATAAGGTGGATGATCAGTAGGTTTCCAGTGGAAGTTTGCGTAACCTTCTCACAAACATTCTTCAGTAGGTGAGACATGAGAAGGGCAAAGGTATTGACTGCTGAGTCATTTAAACAGTCAGGGACTGTCTGCTGTGGGCACATTAAGGGACTTAATCATAACTGTAGTTGTGCTCCAGAGAGTAAGTATCTATACCATTACAGAGAAATGACTTATGTTTAAATTAGGTGCATACACTTCTGCAGCTTCTCTTAAATTCCAGGAATTTGCTTGGGGACTCCTAATACGGTTTCCAACATTATGACACATTTTTGCATCTAAAGTTTGCTCTGGAGCTGTCAAAAGGTCAACAAAAGTTTCAGTCCCGCTTTTATAGCAATATGCAATCACTCAGAAACCAAAAAACTGAAATGAGATAGGATTATTTCTTGCTTCACGGACATCTGCTTTTTTCCTCTTTCAAATTAAATTTTCATTCAATAGCTCCTGTCCTTTGAGCCCACAATCAGACAGGCATTCTCTTTTGTCAGTCACACCTCAGTGGAGCCAGCAATCAAACCAAAGCAAGATAGTTCAGTTGGTTGTTGTCCATATAATAAGTAATGAGTTTAAGATTGACATCTTTCTCTGATTTTTTTTTTTGTGTGTTCAAATAAAGAATGTACCAGCAATATAAAGTACCTATTAGCTGTAAAGTGATTCTGGCAAACTTGAAACAAACCAGAGAACTAGAAAATGGGTTTAAATATTTATTTATCGTGTATATACTATGCCCTTTCTATAAGTGTAGCACAGAATTTTTTAAAGACCTATGATATTTGTTTTACTCAGAACAGGATGGCCAGATACTGATTATGAAAGTCCTGCCAGTAACTCCCCGTGACTTCTATATGCAGAGGGCTTCAAATATGAATGGCAGAGAAAACAAGTGAGACATTTATGTGCTTGAGTAGGATGGTATGAAAACAGTGCTTAATGTTTATCAGGAGCGGAGCTTGAGCTTTTGTTTAGTATGTTCTTTACATGTTTAGTTACAAAGGTTTGCACAATAGTTATGTCTGACTCTTACTTGACCTCAGAAATGTATCCACAGTTTTTGAATTCACTCTCAGGTTAAAAAGGCTATTTAACTGCTTTGCATTTTATAATTTTATTGTGGTTAGTTGATGCTTTTAGTTTATCACTGGGAATGCTGTGTTTGTGTTGGTAATTGTACTTTTGCAGTAGCTTATAACTTTTAAACCGCTGCTGAAGTGGCATTTATTATCACCATATATACACGTCTGACTTAGGAAGCTTTAGTCTGCTGTAATAACTAAAACAAATGCTCCCCCGGTCTCTTTTTGCGCTGCTGCCTTTCTCATTATTACATGAAGTGGATGAAGGAATTGTAAGGCAGTACATTGTTTTCCCATATTACATAAAAAAGAAAACCGTTCGTTCAAGGGCTAGGAATTTCAAACTCAAGATCCGAACTCTGAAATATGCTCCAATTAGGTTTGTGAGAAAAATACGACAACATCGGGAAAAAGGAAAAAAAGGAGACAAACAGATCACTTAAATAGCCCCCATCATGACCTTGATATGAAGTGTCTCACGTCATATTTTATTGTCTCTCTCCTCCTCATCCTCTTTTTCACTTCTTTCTTTGTCCGTCTATCACACCCTTGCTACATTTCACCGCTTAAGACTCCCACTGAATGGAAAACAGCTGGGTCGGGGACTGCCCAGAGCACATTATGCCCAATTCTTCAATGAATTCCCATCTACCTCTCCCCGCTCCCTCTCTGTCCAGTGCGCTCCCCTGCTCCCTGTCCTCATTTAAGGTGGGGCTGTGCAGCTGAAACAAAAGAAAAACAGCCTGCATGAGAACATGTTTCTCACCCACATATGGTACACTTTCTCCCTCTCCTCCTTTCTGTGAATTTGTTTCCCAACCCTACTCCCTGGTGATACTCTGCTGTTATGGCTGGTTCTGCTTTTGACAAGCTGAAAAGCACCAAGATATAATGCAGCTGAGCTGAATGGCCAAGTATGCATACAGAGTAATGTGTCAGAATTATTAGTTTGCCCCGATACCCATAGTTCACCTGCTGTGGTAGACGATGAATCGTGTGAAGACAAACACTCATAAAACTCTGCTATGATTTCCCAAGAACAATAATATGTTTTAGGTTACACCAAACCGCACTGTAGACTAGTGGGATGCTCGGATGAAATGCATGTTAGCGCGTGTTGTTTCAAAGTATCAAAGTTTGCTTTGAAAAAATTTAACCGTGGCCATTGGTCTTTTGAACCACCATCCCTAAAAACCAATTTAGCATCTCTGATGCTATCGGTGTTACTAGTAATACTTCCAGTACTCACACTATAACCAATAAACCTCAGGGACATATTGTTAATGATAGCCAGCTGATAACTGTGTCTGTCTGCTGTCGACAAAACATAATTCAGGATGGCAATTCAGTCTCAGGGCAGGGTAACACAAAAAGTACATAGGAAGTTGTTAACGTGAGCTTGTTATGATAGTATGGATGGGTGACAAATTAAAGGAAAAACTTTGACCACTACTGTTGTGACAAGAAAAACAGTGCCAAGGACAACTCTTGACTGTGTTGGTCATCTGAGGGATTTGTTTAACTGCGGAGGGCATTTTGAACCCAGCTGAGAGAGAAGTGTCAAAGTGCAAAACTGTTCTAGTTGACCTCTTCATCCTATGATGAAATCCTGAAATCTTTCAACATGTGAACCATTGTGTTACAGCAATCTCCACCACCGTCATCAAAACACCAAATGAGGCAATGTGTTTTGGAAGAACAACGTTTGTTCCTGCAAAACGCTAAAGTGCACTGAAGGTGTTCTGGTGACAGGATGTGACCTGATGCCTTAGTGAGACACCCCAGCAGTGGCAGCACACTTGATGTCCATTTTTTTTTAAAAATTTGTCACACAACTTGGTGTTATCTGCTTGCACATTTAGTTGAGTCCAATTTATTTATGTAGCACATTTAGAAACTCTTGACCAAAGTGACGTATGTCTAAAATAATCACAAAAGATAAAAACATTGAATTGGGGAAAAGGGCTTTTAAATACGCTGCCCCTGCTTCCTGGAATAATCTGCAGAAGGAACTGAAATGATCAGAATTGGTTACCTTGGGAGAGTTTAAGTCTGTCTTAAAGGAACGAGAGAACAGCTCTTTTACTCAGTGTGATTGTTTTTAATGTACTCTTAATTTGATCTGTTATTGTATATTTTACACATGTTTGTATGGGATATTGTATTTGTTTTAAATGTTATATACCTATGTGGTATGTGACTTTTGTTGCTATGATGCCAGGTCTCTCTTGGAAATGAGATTTTTAATCTCAATGAGATTTTTTACCTGGATAAATAAAGGATTAATAACATAGCAGAAAACAACAAAATGAGGAAAGCTGAGTAAAACAACACAAATAAAAGAACTCATTCTAAGCCAAAGAATAAAAAATGACTACTATAGTTCCTATTGCCTTTTTAGCCCTGATAGAAATATCTGGCTCTTCAGTTGCTAAATGCTCCATTAAGCTGACCAGCTAGTCAGTTACTATCCTTTTGATCTTTATTGCTGTGCTGTGACAGCAAAGAGAATGCTTTTAAACTTTCTTTATTAAAAGTAAATAAATATTTGCTGTGTTTAAAAGGCCAGATTTTTAAAGTTGAATCATGATAATAATCATAATCTTAGGAAATAAAGGGAAATTTGAAGTGTCGTCACTCTGTCCCTACTGGCACTTCTACGGTGGCAGTAGTTAAAAACTTGGTCTCTCTCTAAGGTGTTTACATCACAAGATGAAATCAATTTTCTAGAGAACTGAAGACAGTGTTCGAAGCAGTGCAAGGTCAAGAGAAGTACAAGAAGGAAGTATTGCTTCAGCTGCCGTGGGGGCCTGGGTGACAAATTGGGTGTATATTGTGGGCAATGTGTGTATTTGTGTGTCTATGCCAGTGCAATTTCCTGCCTGCAGATTGACTAACATGTGGGCACCTGCCTTGACAAATCCACCCATCCTGTTTCTTTCAGCTCACAATGCATTGCTCTTTGCTGCTGTACATACATGCAGCGAGCACAAACTACACACACACACACACACACACACACAAAAAGATGTTTAAACCATACATAAAATTTGTGCATCTGGACCTCATATCATCTATTAGCGGATCTTGAGAATGAGATCAGTGTTTCTGAAACTTTGTGTTTCATACCAGCCCACTGAAAATAAACTGGTACAAGAGGCTCATGCATTAGTCATTCACAGATGCTGGAAGCTACAGCGAGAAGCACACACATTAAACTAAACAGGAACTTTACATCATAAATTTTGCACATCTAGCACAGAGCGGTCCATCGGGTAGACAAGCCAGAACAAAGTTGTCTGGCCTTGGGGGAGAGAGGCTGACGACCAGCCTGGCTGGGTGATACACATATACATGCATATAAATAAAGGCAACCCAAACACTGAAGGCAATAATGAGATCCTTATCTATTAGTGGAAAAGGCAGAAAGAGCCTTTATAATGTAGGCCTGAAGGGAAACAAATTTAACAAACTAATGAGCTGGCATGCAAACAACTGCAGTTCAAGGTGAACTAGAAAGCGTGAGTGTTGCTGTAAGAGGCACATATAGGCTCTACGTGTTTGCCTGTACAGGCTTTGACCTTTGATTTATTGAGAATTACTTCATGTGAAAGCGTTGGCAGTAAGATGTGCTCTGTGTATCACACAAAGTGTGAAGGTGAGAATACCGGATCTGTTGCTGGAACTATGACGCTATTGTGTATGGTGACACGCTCTGGGGCCCAGCATGTGTGTGTTTGTGTGTGTGAGTGTGTGTTTGTGTGTGTGAGTGTGTGAGTATTTCCTTGTGTCACAGAACAGAGAAATTCACTGACCTGTTAAGAACAGAGTGTCCATTACCTTCTCAGCATGGAGTTACACACTTAAAAGCAGTCCATTACTATTCCATTCAGTTTGACAAGGGTAATAAATTATCAAGTGCCTCATCACTTTCACTTTGTGTATGTGTGTGTGCAGTGTGTGTGTGTGCGCGCTTGAGTAAATGGGCGTAGATGGCAGAAAGGTGAGAAGATAGCAGAAGTGTTATTTCAGTTTGGCTCTGTGTGTATCTGCTCATTTATGTGTGAACATCTTATCTCCAAGTGATTTCCAGTTAACAAAAAGGTCTAAGGGGAATACTGCAGCTCTCGAAGGAGCTCAGTTGGGCTTGCTATTAATTGGAACTTTGCTGGTTTGATCTTTTGCTCTTCCTGCCCATATGTTGGTAATAGCCTCAAGGAAGACACAAACCCCAAATTGTTTTCTGTGTGGGTGAAAAATGTAAGTTACTCTGGAAAAAGCATCTGCCAAATGAATGGAATGTAAATAACTTATTTAAAAAAAGCAGACCAGAAAAACATATCACTCCTCCGCGCTGGGGTCATTGCATCCAGTAAAATGTATAAAAAGTACATTAAGGTAAGAGTGAGAGTATGTGTAAATGCACATGTGGCACGGAGGGGTTACTCGTCTGTCTGAGAAATGCAGAGGATGACATGTGTGTGTCATCCAGCTGTAGATTAGAACCCCATTAGCCTCAGTGGCTGGTCTGCTGTTTAGACTGAGTATAAACACAGAGGGAGGGATGGCTCGACGTCTTGTTTCTCCATCCTCAATCTCCCGATAACACTTGCAAACACACAACAACATGTCTGGGCAACCAGACTTTCTTTATTCACATAGTGAGTGTGTGTGGACTAAGAGGTCTCCAGTGAGACTGCTCTGTGGACTGCTCTCATGCCCTCCACTGGCATCATCCTCCTCACTTCCTGTACCAGCTGCAGCTCGTCTCCCCGCCTCGTTCTCCCTGTTGCTCTCTTCAGGGCAATCTGAATTTTCTTTCATTCCCATGATCACATAAAAAAGTGTTTGTCAGCTGAGTCATGAGCACAATGCTCCTATCAGTTGTTGGTGGTTTAAAGTGGAAAAAAAAGTCACCGAATAGAATTAAAAATAACTGCATTTCTTGTAAGACACCTAAATATAGGAGTTATAGTAAATACTCAAAACATGTTGTTGTTGTCCAGTGAGGCTCTATTGATTTAAATTAGTCATGCATTAAAAAAAACAACATAAAGTGATAAAGCAAGGTTGGCCCGTGAGCCAAAAGAATATTTACAGACTCTACAAGTCTCTGGAGCTCTACAGATGGGAATAAACACATTTCTTCTAAACAATATTGCTTAATTTGGTGTGTTGTTGAGCTCCCATAGGATTTTAGCTGGTCTGAGTTCTGGTCATTGCAATTCACAAAGTTTTCATTCTTATCAAATTACTGAGGGAGGTCTTGTTCCATCTGTTAAATCATCTACATTTTTAAAAAACTTTTTTTCACTCTTTTTCTTTCTTTCTTTTTTTTTTGAGAAAAATGCATATTTGCGCTCTTGCCGACAGTTAGATGAGGAAGTCATTTGTGGGTCTGTGCAGTATCTGAGGCTGTACAGCTGGCAGCTGGTTTGCTGAGCTTAGAATAAAGAGACTGGAAACTGGGGGAAACACCCACCTCAACACATTTAAAGGTTTAAAAAAAAACCTGTGCCCTCAATGATTAACAGGATGTGTTTTGTTGGCTTAATCCATACAGAAAACAACATTTTACAAACTACAGGTTGCGGTTTCAAGCTGGATCAAGTGTGAGCCACTTCTTGACCTGATGATTCAATTTTTATATTTCAGCTTTGCACGCAAAACAAAACATGGTCAGTTGTAAACTTTCACATTCTAGTCTTATTCTAAGGTCAGCAAACCAGCTGCCAGCTTTGAGGAGCTGCTAGTTTTTTTTGTCTTATCTTTGCAAATCTGCTAAAGTAACCATGGCTAATCTAAAGTAATGAAAAAGTAATTGCATACAAGTAAATGAGTGCAAAGTCTCTTCAAGAAATGTTTACCTTTGCATCATCCATCTGTCCTTGAAAAGGCAGAAGTGAAGGTGCCAAATATAATTTGGTGCTAACCACATATCTATGTCTGTGTTGAGGTGTCTGGATGTATTCACTATGTCTCAGTGCTCATGGACACCACACCAAGTGAGTGCACATCTTCAGCCAGTTCTGCCCTAGTTTACTGGCAGCGGCCCCACTGTCTGTGCAAAAAGTCACGTCGCGAGGAGAGAGAGAGAAGCGGGGTAGGAAGGAGGAGGGGGTGTAAGGGGCACAAGGAGCAGGACACAGGAAGTGGGGAAAGATGAAGAGCCGGGAGACAATGTGATGCACAGGGGTGCTGAACTGGAGGGGAGGAGAAGGAGGAAAAGCAAGCAGAGGAGAAAGAGGAGGGAGAGCACAGGGTGTGTGCATCTGGCACAGGGAGGCAGGGGAAGATAGCGTGGGCCAGGCTGGCCGGACGTGTGTGTTTGTGTTTGATTGAAGAGGGATGTGAGACAGAGACCCCTCACTGGCTCAGTTTTACTGGAATGCTGCCATGGAGAGATGGACACTGACTCACATGCTTTAGACGCAAACACACACACACACACACACACACACACACACACACACACACACACACACACACACACACACACAACCACGTGCGCACACATTTGTACAGTGAGAGCAGAACAAGGATACTGGAGTTACTGGAGAGTATGGGATGAGGGAAAGCAAGGCCAAAGAGTTCTGAGGAGCATCTTTCTTAAAAAACCCAAGCACCTGGTTTCCGTGGGCACAGTCATTAGGAAACTTATGCAGTAAAAGCTTACAAAAGTTTATTTTATTAGCTTTATACTGGGAGATATACTTTCCATAGATATCAACTATTTCAGAATTTGAGAAGAGCAATGTAAAATGATGTCTGTAATGCAACATAGTTCATGTTGCATTGTGCACATTTTGCCTTTAATTAAATTAGATCTGATGCAGTAGAAATACACAAAGCTGGTACAAATAATAATAGAAGCATTCATAGCAGAAATGTCAGTGGGAGTTGGCATATGGTTGGCTTGGAAGTTATCCTATTAATATTCTGAACTACTGAGGACCAGTTGACCATGACCCCAGTACTTGTCATGTTACTGAGCAGTTAATGCAGTACTTTTGTTAACCTCTTTGAATTAAAGCTGAATGTCAGCATTTCTTGTTTCTCATCTTGACTGCTTGACTTGAAATCCACTGTAGTGATGTACAGAGCTAAAATGATGTAGATGACTGCTTGCCTTTTAAGACATTCTGTCATTGCAAATTCCTGCATATTCCTAGATTTTCTTAACATTTTGAACTCGTTTTTAGACATTATTCGAAACTAAATTATAATTATTGCTACTATCATTACTGCTCATTACTATTTTTCAGTATTATAACTTGAATTGCATACTGAGATAATTTTGTACAGTAGTGAAAATGCCCTGCGACAGACTGGCGACCTGTCCAGGGTGTACCCTGCCTCTCGCCCTATGACAGCTGGGATAGGCTCCAGCGCCCCCCGTGACCCTGAAAAGGATAAGCGGAAGCGAATGGATGGATGGATGGATAGTGAAAATCAAGGACAAGGTGAGCATGGCTGCAGGACAAGGACAGAGATCTAAGGATAACATTTGCACAGCCATACAATGGTAAGGAAAAACACTGCTTTTAAATTTGAGCTTTCCTTTTTTCTCTCTGCAACAAGTTTTTTGCCTAACTTGGTCACATTCATGTCAGACAAGAGATACGAGGTGTAGGTTTCCATGCTCCACATAGATAGCTGATGAAGTAGCAGGGAAAAAGTTCAAAGGAAGTCCTTTAGCTATGTTTAGTAACAGTAGCTAGCCCCTGATATGATAAACATTACAATGAGATATTAATTAAGTAATGTTATCTTTACTGAAATAAGACAATCCTGCCAGGGACTGCATTGTCTTCATGTGCCCTGGGTCAAACTCCGGGGCTGCTTGTAAGTCTCAGTCTGTCCAGGGAAACAGCTGGCCTGGCTCTGTCCAAGACAGTTCAACAACAATGGTAACATGCTCCATTTACGAAAACAGAAAAAAGGTTTCTTATTCATACTAAACTCTGAAAATGTCATCTTGTGTGGTCATTCCAATATTTCTTAGCTCGAAGCAGACTTTTAGGCATTCAGGGAAATTTCTGGAAAGACGGCTAACCCAAAAACACCAAACTGTGTCTTTTCACTTTTTTTTTAATTAAGCAAACAATATCTATAAATTAATTAATAAACAATGTTTAAGCAAATGTTAGGAAGATTTGATTATTTAGACAGGTCATTTTTCTCTCTGGAGTTTATATTTTGTCCATTTTTTTATTATGTGGATTTCCTCTGGGGAAATTGGGGTTCAGCAGTCTATGGACGTGCACGCTAGGTTTGGTATTGGATTGGATATGGATAAAGTACATACTATATATAATGCATGGGCAAATGTGGCTTGTAGTCTAAAGTGCTTTGAGTGGTCAGTAAGAATAGAAAAACTGGAGGAGGAGAGCGGAGAAGAGAGGGAAAGAGAAAGGACCAAGAGGGAGGATAAACTAATGAGCTGCCAGCAAGGCTTCCTTACAAATAGTGGATGATAACAAATGTCTTTTTTTTTAACAAAAAAACCCAAAAAAAAAAAACTCTCAAGGTTGCACTCATTCTCCAAAACAGGATGAACCTTAG
Source organism: Pundamilia nyererei (assembly GCF_000239375.1). Taxonomy (NCBI): domain Eukaryota; kingdom Metazoa; phylum Chordata; class Actinopteri; order Cichliformes; family Cichlidae; genus Pundamilia; species Pundamilia nyererei. The sequence goes on from NW_005187492.1 coordinate 1,469,265, forward strand.
ATCACGCCACCAACTCCTGTTTGTAGGCTGCTGTAGACTATGCCCTTACAGAGTGGCAGCAGGATAAGACACAGATAGGCACTCCAAGCTGAAACTCAATACCTTTTTCATTTTCAGAGCGGTGCTTACATAACCTGATGAGTTAATAGGTCAATCAGAGTTGGACGGGACTTATGTAAACGTGTCTGCTGACAGGCAGAGAAATCCAGTCCAAAAATTTCATACTCTTGGTTCCAGTGACATATTTTGTGCTTCCGTTAGAGCTTACTGTCTGAGAATTTCTTCGCCCCTTAGAGTCACTTCCTGTCCGCCAAGGCATAGTGTCCCTATCGCCACGGAAACAACACTGCAAAGTGACTACAGGAGTTGCTAAACAGTGTACTCTTCCTTATGGGACTCCAGAGGCCAGATGGACTCCAAGTGGACACACACCTAAGTAGGGAGAGGCAGCATGTCCAATAATGGCACGCAGTGTTTGTGTGTGTGTGCATGTGTGTGTGTGTGTGTGTGTGTTTGGTGAGGGGGAGGATGGAGGAGGGACATTAGGGGGTCCATTGTTTCAAACTGGAAGGCAGAAGTGTTGGGAGGGGAGAGGGAAAGTCAAGGAGAGGCTAAATTTAGAGCACCTCCGCTCAAGTATTCCAAATATTCTTATGTATATTTGGTTGCTCACGTAAACAGGTTGTTACTTCATCTGTTTCCAAGAATTACATCATTATGCCAGACCAGGATTAGTGATTTTAAAACTTCTGCTCGATTTATTCAGACTTTACCCTGCTTTACACAGTACTTATCAGTTTTTAGATACAAAAAGAGACGTTTACTCAAAAACTGAAATCTCTAGTAATAATTATTGTTTGGATAAGAACCTCAGGTTAAGAAGACATTACAGTACATACAGGGTTAAGTCTTAATGTGCATGTTTTCAGTCATTTCCTGGCTAGCTGTAAAGCCTTGACCTCCTGGTGTGGACTGGGCCACACACACACACAGACCCAGACAAGCACACACACATCCACGTCTAGGACTGACCTATACACTTCCTGTCAGGCAGGGACACCCCTTTTGAGAGAGAGCGTGATATGTCTCCACTACATCCCCCGCAGAATCCTCTTGTGCAGTTTTGTCCACCTCATTGTTCTTTTCACACTTGAATATGGTCACAAGGGACCACGGCTGAAAAGATGGCAGCCGTCTACAGGTGTTAGCTATAACACAAGTGTCAGAAAGTTTAAAAATAATATATGTCATCTCATTAAGTTCCTGTGAGAATAACCTTTTCAGTGTAAAAAAATAACTCTGATGGATAATCATATAAATAACTAAAACTAATAGCAATAAGTAAGTTAATAAATGATTTTAAACACGAAAATAAACAAAATGCAACCAAAGATACATTGAAATGTACCCTATTTGCTCATACAGCAAATTCCAAATAAAATGTAATGTCTCCTTTCTTACAAAAATATTCAAGCAAAATGGTGGTTTTATGGACTTTTGAAACTGTGAACCTGAACATCCCATGTCTGAGTGTTTGTCTTATTGGGGCAACGTTCAAGGGGGGGGTTGACAGTGTTACATGAACTGTCTGTTTCCAACATATTTACCCATGTTCCTGTAGAAAGAGGTACCTTATGGTCTTTCAGAAATTATGGGGGAATCTGAAATAATAAAGCAAAATAGGAGTGATCATACATGGTACACATAAGGAACCAAAGGGTGGCTTGACACCCCACATAGCAAGCAGGTCTGGGCCGGATCTGGCATCAAGCTGTCACTTCTGAGTGACTGGTGTCATGGCAGGGTGTATGTCAACCAGATGTGGGCCAGGTCTGGCAATGATGCCACTGTTCATGTTCCTATTTTCCTATTTTAGTTAAAAGACCCAAATGCCATGTTGCAATACTATACTGCCAACGTAGCCAAAGTTCCAAATGCATATTTGACAGGTTTGTGAGTGTACACTTTATCCAAAACCTATAGGCAATTTACTCATCTTTGCCATTGGGTGCTTGTAGCTCAGGCGGTAGAGCAGGTCACCTACTGATGAATGAATGTAGTTACGAAGTACTCAGTCCAGAGAAAGTGTGTGATTGGGTGAATGTGGCATGTTGTATAGAGCACTTTGAGTAATCCAAGAGAGTAGAAATGCATTTAATTTAGTCACTGTGGCTGTTATGTTTTGATGTCTAGGATACTGTGTGAAAGTAGATGTTTTTCTCCATAAATAAGTGCTATAAAACCTAAAAAAATACACTGTCATGGCTATCTGAAATATAAATTAAGCACTAATCATGCATTTACTGATATGAGACAGCCTCTGTGTAGCTTTTAAATAGATTTATAGTTCAAACTTTGGAATAAATAGTTAGATGAGAGACGAGGAGAGAAGGGTTAATTATTTACAACAGATTCTGTCCTTCCATCTTCTTCCTCTTTTCTCTGAAATGGTGATCTATTATGTTTTTGTGTGTGTCTCTGCTATGCATGTGTGTGTTTGTCTTTGTGTGCATCTGGTTTACCAATCTCAGCTCCATTGTCATATCCTTGACCTGGTGAGGGGCACATCGAGGCCGGTGAAGCTACGTGTTTAATGTGCTTCCTTCCATTGCTGAGCTCTGATGTCACCCCGTAAGGGGATTCAGTCGAAGTGGAAACTAGTGGGCACTGTCTGTCATAACAAAGATGGGGAGAGCATGGAGAGGGACATATCTCATGTTGAGTTAGGAGACAGTGTATGTTTAAGAGGTAGGGGTGCTTGGGGAACACAGTTTTAACAAGGTTTTAATGATATGCTACAAATGGTCCGTGATCCAGAACAGAACAGACTACACTGGATCTCAGAGACCCCGTCTGGGTTTTCATACACTGGTCAGCTGTTAAAATCAGCATTTCATGCTGTAGATTAGTTCTGCACCACCCAGTCTCTCTCATTTCTACCTCTATTACATGCATCTCCTCATCGTATTGCACTCAAAGCCACCTCATGCTGTGGTCTGTGATTACAGCCAAGTGTTTACAATCCTCCCATATTAACACTTGTGTTAAACAGCATGGGGTACCATCCTGGACTAGCTTTTTTCAGATGCACAGAATTGGGCTTAGAGTTGACACCATCAGCTTGATGGTACCTGCCAAAATCACGTATCTGCTTATGTGAGGCAGGACGAGCATGTCTAAATAAACTACCTCAGCCTATATTTATTTATTGCTTTAAACAGATGAAGCAGTGTTTTAAAGAGAAATGAAAACTGAGAAAATGGAGAAGTAGGACATTTTCAAAGTGGAGATGTAGAACCAATGAAATCCAGACTTTAGTGGAGGAGAACACTGTTTATGCTTTTAGATCATGAATTGGTTCAAATGTGCATCATAAATATTGTGTGGAAAGTTTGCTGCATTCTTTCTTAATGGGATGCTATTTTCTTTTTGCCGTTCCACTTCTAGATTTTATTGTTGCACCATGTATCCAGCACTACAGCTGCCAATGTCCAATTTCACAATACACAGGTAAATTAGAAATGGCACTGTGAGAAATTGCACAAGTCCGCATCTGCATAGCTGCGAGTGTGCTTATGTGTGCATGTATGAATGTGTGTGTGTGTGTGTGTGTGTGTCCTGGGTGTACATGTACATGTGTGTAATAAGAACCAAATGGTGGGGTGTGCGAGTGCATGGTTTCTCTCCCCCATCTCTAATCAGGCAGTCCCCAGGAGTACGGTGTGAGAGCGGACTCGGGGCTTAGAGTGCTGAGCTGCTTCATAAATCAGCTCTACCCATAGAGAGACCTTGATACATGCGGACTCCACTAACTCAGTGATGGAGCTGCAAAGTGTTATTCCTTTCTGGTGACTTTTTGAAGGGGTTTCAATCATGTTTCAGTCCTCGTGGTGATTAAAGCTGTGAAAAGAGGTGTGAAGCAGCAGAAATAATGAATTTGCCATTATTTGATGACCGTGGTGTGGTCTGGGTAGGTGGTCTCTAATGACAAGGCCAGTCACTGTCTGAAGAGAGAGAATTTATGCTTGCTCTCTCACATTAGATTCCCTGCTACGGTACTGCAACTTTTATACGCATACACACACATATATATATATACTATTTTTTCTTCTTTTCTTCATCTCTTTCTTCTCCACTCTCTTTTTCAATCCTCATTCCCCGCAGGAGATGGCCTCTCCCTGTCCTCCATCTCTTCTTCTGCTCTCTTTCTTTCTCTTTCACATCTGGTCAGGCAGCTGTGGCTGGCCAGGTTTCAGTGGGGCTGGGAAGGGAAGGTGTGGAGGGAAGAAGAGGAGTAGGAGAAGGGGAAGGGGAGGTGGTTTCAAGGAGGCTATCAATTGCAAAGCCCAGGGCACAGTAAAAGAAAAAAAAAGATTTGACACAAAAAGTGCACTGTGAAAAAAAAGAATTTAGTTTGAACTGAATTTCTTCTGTTTCTCTCAGTCTATCTATCACACTGTCTCCCTGTGCACTATTAAACTCTATTAAAGAGAGCAGCAGTGCAGAGAGAAGGGGTACGGGAGGCTGGGGGTTTGGGGAGAAGCAGGGGAAGAAGGGGGAGGATGGTGAGGGCAAAGATTTCAATATCTGATTTCCACATCTTAAATACATTAATTTATCTTACCCTGAGGCTCTTTTAAAGTCAAGAGAAAGGAAGGGAAGGGATGGGAGGAGGGAGAGGAAAAGGAGCGAGGGTACTTATGACATTTTCATTGTGGAATCTTGTTTCTATTGTTTCTATGGTCAACATATTGCCCAAAGATTCCACATGCCATCATGGCCACACAAGCTCCAAGCTGCTAAACGGTCACAGATGGTATTACACACTTTGTGCGCATGCAGATGACTTGATTTCTGTCAGGCTTAGATGCTTTTTTTCTGTAAAATGCCAATGTCAGCATGTGATTTACCGCTTATGAGTGTGTCATTGTGTTGCCACATTCCAGGATGTCGACTGTGCTACCTTTATGCCAACTAGCCTCTCTTTGTGGATCTCCGCCCTCAGTGCCAGTTCCCCCTGCACTCCAGCTGAAGTTCATGACCCCTCATAGTTCATGTTGGGACAGGCCCTTACTCAGGGAGAATGAACTCTTCGCTGCGGTCTCACGTGACTCTAGCATATGGTAAGTCACCCCGAGAGTGGAAAAACTCCACTTTTGCTTGGACTTCTTTCCAACTCATTTTATGGCCAGTTTCAGAGCGTGAGGAGCCAAACAAACAGAGAGGAATAAATGGTCAGGGAGAGGGATCTGAAACACAAAGACAGAGATGGGCCTTCTATACCGCATTCAACAAGAGGGAGTACGATGTGACTGAGCCATTAGGATTGACAGAGAGTTTGCAGGTGTGGGTGCATGTACTTGCCTTTGTGCGTTGGTGTATATCAGATTTTCTGAAGGTGTGCCTGCATGTGTCTCTGTTTGTATATAAGTGTGTGGTGCTAGGGTACTGGGGAAGGTGAACTTATGCTACTCTCAGTACAGGAAGCCCCTGATTAGCACTAACGAGAATTGCAGACCATATTAATGCAGCCACACACCTCTCCCTCCCTCCCTCCTCCTTTTCTCTCTCACTCTTGCCATCTGCACTCTCTACATTCTCTGCCAGACATCATAAACCCACGGCAGAGCACTGAGACACACCAGACCACTGAGGGGGGCAGGCAGGGGGCTGCCATGCACTCAGGTCCCTCTTGTACATTCAGCCTCACAATATCACATTCTTCAAGCAAACACATATGGTGAAACATGCTGTAGATAGTGCACGCACACACACACACACACACACACACACACACACACACACACACACACACACACAGGAAATCTTCTACCATATGACAGAGTTCATATCACAAACATTTATACACCTAAACAAACACAGAAAGCACAGTGAAAAGTGAAACATTATACAGGTGCAAACATTCACAACTTTACCAAAACACACTTTCTTTCAGTTTCCAGAAAAATTAGTTTGCATAGAAAAGAATTTGAGGTTGGAGATCAAAGATAACGAGAGTTTGAGACTGGAGAGATTAAGGAAGAGAGGGAGAGAGAGAGAAGGAGGGTGGAAAAAAGGTCTGCTGGTGTGCAAGTCTTATTAAATGTTCCTGCAGATGGACAGACAGGGTGTTTTCATATTGAGACATGGATACCCTCTCCTCTATTCTCTTGACTCCCACCCACACATTAACATGTGTTTCACATTCAATGCGGAGATGTGCAAACCAACGGCCAACCACTCTGTGTGACTGGCAGCCCACTCTCTCACTCGCTCTCTCTCTCTGTGTAGTCATAGAAATGAACCCACAAAACAGGATCATGCCTTTGTGTTTGCATTTTGTATTACAAGAAAAGAGACCAACCGGAACACTTCTGTAACAAAAAGAGTGGACCAGTCTCAACTGATGAATATCGTGAATGTCCAGACATAAAAAAAAAAAAAAAAAATCCTGTTGGTAAATTATTCAGTCCTTTTAAATACAAACCTCCAATCTTCAGAAGTTTACAAGTAATCGGAAAAACTAACACAAATTTTAAATGGCAGTTTTGCTTTAAATACTTGGATGAAATTTCTTTGCAGTCAGTAACTGTCTGAACTGAAGTTTCCTTGAGATACTCTCCTTACCGCTTAATTCAGTTCACCTTCAGTTGCTACTTGTTTGTGGTTCTTTCTGCATTTAGTTCTGTCTTCAGTAACTGAAAAGCACACTGTGTTGGGCTGAGATCAGGTGACTGTGTTGGCCATTGAAGAACATTCAATTTCTTTGCCTTGAGAAACTCTTGGGTTGTTTTTGCAGTATGCTCTGGTCATTATCCATTTGTACAATGAAGTCCTGTCCGATCAGTTTTGGAGCATTTGGCTGAATCTGAGCAGAAAGTATCGCTTCGTATACTTCAGAATTCATCCTGCTACTTCTGTCAGCAGTCACATCATCAATAAATTTTAGCGACACAGTTCTGCTGGCGACCAAACATGGTGGAGGCAATGCCATAGCAATGCTTCCAGCACGTTTGACAGATGATGTGGTACATTTTAGATCACGAGGTGTTCCTTCTTCTTCATACTTTTCTCTTCACATCGTTTGGGTTCAAGTTGATGTTGATTGTATCTGTCCAAAGAATGTTTTTCTTTTATATCTGCCAAAGTCTAATCAGGTTTTCTTGTTCTCCAGTGTGACCAGTTGTGTGCAGACTTTGACAATGAAACGTCTACCTCCTTGAGAGTGTTCTCGTCTTGGCTAGATGTGAAAAAGTGTTTCTTAACCAATGAAATAATTTGTGATCATTCTATGTAGTTGTCTTCTCCAGTCTTTCAGGCTTTTTGGTCTTCTTGAGCTGACAGGTGCATTCCTTATGTGTAAGAATGTACCAGATTGTTGTTTTGGCCAATCCTAAAGTTTTTGCTTTTGTTATCTTTTTGATAGCTTTATTTTGGGGTTTCAGCCTAATGACACTTCCTCCTACACTTGTACTGATATCTCTTTAGACCTCACATTGAGAATTGCGGTGAAAGACTATAAAACACGTCGAACACTTGGAATTGACTCCAGATTTTCTGTCTGCTTTACGTTTCATGGAATAATGAGGGAACAGACCTCACCAGGACATGAAACTACTTGTGAGTAAATTTTGCAATAAGCTCTAAGTCTCTGAAAACAGGTCGTTATGCATAAAAATGGGTGTAATTCCTAAATAGTTGAATTAGAATTTTAGTTGAACGTTTACACTTAAATCACCTATTTAAAATAGGCAAAATTTACGAAAACAGTGTTGTTGTCCAAATACTTATGGACCTGACAGTAACACTGTGACATAACCACTTTCTTGAGTGTAGTCTTAAATTGTGTCTGTGGCTGATTTCAATTGCTTTGTTTAATTCAGAACATTCAGTTCGGCAAACATCATGTTCTTTTTGGGTATTGTTGCCATGTACCTTGTAACCTGTAGAAAATATAAAGCACGTCATCACTCTGTTACAACAAAACAATATTAAGCATTAGTCCAGACAGGCTGTGGCATTTGAGCTGCTTTAGTCAATTGCTCTGCCTCTGCAAGCTGCTTTGCAGCCCAGCTCAACTGTAGTTCCTCCTTTTTATGCTCTGTCTGATTTAATCAGTGTCAGATCTGTAGGGGTCTTACGTTGGCTTTTCCCCTCTTCTGGGTTTCAACATATGCACAGTCATTCTAAGTGAAATATCTAAAACTAGTCACACTTGCTGGTTATACAGTTTACTCACTTTAGTAAACTAGCTAATGTTTTATGTTATCTTAAAATATTTGTGTCTGTAAATTAGTTCACGAATTGTGTTGCCTTTTTTAAAAAGGCGACTGCAAAGTTACTGAAGTGAATTAATTTACACATGAAGTTGTATACTTGTTTAATGGCTAGAGACTGGCTATCTAGACTTGAAAATATTGGCTGTGCAAAAATCATTAACTACTTAAACTATATTTTTATTTTTTACACTGTCATTAAAGAAAAGGGCAATGGTTTCATGTGTGCCTACATGAATGTCAGCAGGGAGTTAGTGCTGTTTGAAGACATTCAATGGGGATGCAAGGTCAGAGTGAGCGGATGCAGAGCAGACACACACGTAAACATAAATACAGACACAAACTTAAAAGAGAGAGTGAGATAAAGGCGAGACAGCATGAGGAAACACATGGCATTATAGACAGGTGTAGGTCAGAAAGGAAAATAATGTGAACACAAACGTAATCACAGACACAAGAGGATTTGAAAAGGTGGCTGGCTGAAGACAAGAGAGATGAAGCTGGGGGATGAGTGGGTGGAACTTGTGGGAGGGGGTCTCTCTCTGTCAAATTTACTCAGCTGGAAGACCAAAAGATCCAAGACAGAGCCCTGATGTCACCTACTGTACCATACCCTCCCAATTCCCCTACTTCCTGTCCGTGCTGGAGTGATGTCACAGGCCAGCTGGAGATGTCACGTCCACACCCCCAGCTCCCCTCTGTCTGTCCCCTCTCTCCCCTTTCTCAATGCAGCTTCAATCACTGGTGTCCCACTGTGACCCAGGACAGTCAATGGAGCACGTACCAAACACAGACAAAAAGGCAACTATGCGGACACACCACATACTCATACGTATTCTTAATCAAAGCTACATCATAGATACAAATCATTTCATTGTATAATAAAGACAGAGCTAATGAATGAAATGCTAAAGGGTACAGAAACAAAACCCATAGCACTGTATAAACTGTTTATTGTTTTATGTAATTCATTTTTTCTCCACACACTTTACATTAAAGGGAAAAAAAAAGGGGGGGGGGTATTTATAAGGAGCACAAGAAGAAAACTCTTCTTGGATCCAGTGACCTCACCACTTCTTAAAACTCTGTACCTCACTGCACAGAATATCCTAACCATCCACAACTGCTGATCTGATAATAATACGCTCTCACAATAACAAGAGTGGAGTAACTGAAAACCTAAGAGAGTTAACCTGTGCTTGCTTATATCAGTCATCACTGCTTACAACTCCATTTGGATCATAAGCTACTCATTTATAAGCCTTTTTAGGAAAAAATAGCCAGATTTCTGGTCAAGAGTTAGTCTATTAACAGTATTCAATACAGTCTTAAAAACAGTGTGACTACTGGGAGGAAGTAAATGACAGATTTACGGCCCAGTGTGACCATAAAGAGGTCTCGAACACGTTCAACCTCTTTGGGCCACCTCAAACTAATAAAATTGCTGTGAATTGCTGATACAGAGGAACAGAGAGGCGAGCATCAGTTTCTTTCTTTTTTCAACATATAAAACTGTCATGTTTTTTGTAACCTAACTTGGATATCATGTGTCATTCCTGTAATACATTTGACTCAGAGTGGAGAGTTATTAAAACTGACAAGCTTTTTAAACTCATTAGTGAGGTGTGGTGGTGAGCGGCTGACACTTCTTCCTCAGGGTTGGTGTTTGACCTGGAGATGTTTACTTTTTCTGTCACACTCGCTAAAAAGGAAAGGTCTGCAATAATGTTAAAGATCGATGAGTGGAAGTCAAGTATGTGAATGACAACATTTGCATAGCTATTTAACATCGTGATTAAAATTTGTGCTGCGAACTGATGCAACACCTCACTATGACGAATAATTACAAGGTCAAGTTCAAGTTCAATACAAGGTCAATTTTAAACCATTCTGTCACAATAACACTAAAATGACAATGACAGTCTTGTCCTTTACTGCCACTTCCAAAGGCATTCAAAGTACCATTAGAGGGACATTTTCATTCTGCTCATTTTTTGTGAAACGCAGAACTCTGCTTCAATTAGCTGTTGTTTATGTGGGTGTGTACTTCTACGGTATAAGAGTAAACACTGCAAGGACATAAATCTTTCTAAACAGTCACGTTATGGGGACCCATTTGTGTTTTGGGAACAAAAAATTTTCTCAATCACTCAATAAATTTTAGCATGAAGTCTTGGTCTGGGTCTGGAGCAGGGAAATTATTAGAAGGCAAGCGTCCAGGAAATGAATGCAAGTCAATGCAATGTCCTCCGAAGTGATGGAAGCAAAACATGACTCTGTGTGTGTGCCTATGAGAGTCAGAGATAGTCCATGACCCCCACCCACTAACACACACACACACACACACACACACGTATGCACACACAATGTGTTACGTGCAGGCCAACAAGACCCCCCCAGTAGAAACTGAACACCATAATCTTCCTCTCTCCTGCTCTGAACCCACCCTGTCCCCTGCTGGCCACTGTCCTTAACCAAACACACAACACAAACATGCACACAAGGATGCACTCATTCACTCACACACACACTACACAAACACTCTCTGAAGTTTAATATCGGATTAAATGATGCACATGTGTGTGACATACAAACACACGCACACCCCCCGCGTGCTGGTTCTTCTGAAAACACATACATCCTTTCACTTTCTTTGATAGATGAGGAAATGCTCACACAAACAAATATACAAAACCTCCATCCCAAACCCCATTACATTTGTGTGCTTTTCCTAGAGCTTCAGTTGAGGCTTTCACGACCTGACGTATCCAGCAGGTCCGCCTCCTCTTCTATTCTCTCTTTCTCTCTCCCAGATCGGGCCCTACCTGATTGTCTGCTTGTTTTCCCTGGTGGCTCCCAGCTTCCGTTCCCAGGCAGGGAGGTGGAGGTGGGAGCACAGCCTACGACATATTTTCCACCCCTGAAGGCCGAGGGCCAGCAGTGGTTCCTTCTGTCCATTGGCTGTACAGGAAGAACTTCGACCTGCTTTTGCCTAACCGCTCCAAACTACTTCTATGGCTTAGGCCTGGGGAAAAGGGGGGATGAGTTGGGATAAGTGAGGAAAGAAAGTAAATAGACATATGTGTATTCAGTGGCTTTTCATCTTTGAACAGGGAAAACAGAGGTTTTGGAAAACAATATATGTAAGACTGCAAAGGATCTTTCTGTTGTCATGACTTTCACTTATTTTCACTTATGAGCACTTATTTCAAATGTTAGCAAAAACAGTCAAACAGTAAAGGTGGACAGACACACCAGAGACATTGCATGGTGGAATGATTGTACAGCATACATCTTTAATAATTTGGCACTATTCGATATCTATTGCTATGTGGTAGGCAGAGTGGGGACCTAAATGCAGGACTTGGAAACAGAGCTCAACTTAAAGGCAACGTTATGGCTGGAATGCCTCAGGAAAACCAAATAAAAAAAGAAGGGCTGAGTGAGAACTGCAAAAGAACTAGTGGCAAAAAGACAGAACGGGGGCGCACACAGCTAGAGGTAGATCACAACCAAGAATGGAGAGACCCAGACAATATATACACACTCCAAGTAATGAGGGAAGAGGAAAAAGGTGGGAGCACAGCTAACACCAAGCGCAGAATAATGAAACAGGGGAAGTAGAACTGAACCCAAGCACACAAGACACACGACTGACAGGACAAACACAGACTGAGACCGAGACTAAGACAAATGAACTTGACACAGGGACCAGAGATAAATAGACACGGAGACAAGACAAACTTCCACAGACGATGCACAGAGACAAGGGGCCACCAAAATAGGACAGGAAGTAACAGAACAGGTGACAGGCTAGCATACATGAACTAGACATGGACACAGAAACATGGATTTGACATGGAGATAGAAAGGTAAAAAAACACGCAGACCAGACGACAAGACATCAATGGGAACAAAGGGAGTCCAGAATTGAAGGGGACTGATTGAAGGATAAATGAATACCAGGGCCTGAATAGACAAGAACCAAAACCTAGAATACAATGAAAGCCCATCAAAAAATACTGAGAGGATTTAAAACTCAAATTACTCTAGACCCAGGCAACATGTCAAAATCACCAAAAACATGAAAGAATACAAAACCAGAAAGTCCATAACTGAAGATGCTGGGTTACAAGCGCAGGACCATAAATGTTTTCTTACCTCTTCTTTATTCCAACCAGCTCTGAAGCATAATGCTACCACAACCATGCTTCACAGTTGGTGCAATGTTCTTCAGTTTGAAAACCCCACCTTTACTCCTCCAAACATTCCTCTTGTCACTGTGGTCAAACGGATAAACTGTTGTGTCACCTGAAAACTTTTCTCCAGAGAGCATTTGTCTTGTCTACGTGGGCAGCTGCAAATTTCAGTCGAGCTTGAAGGTATAAATTCTGGAACAGAGGCTTCTGTCTTCAAATCAAATCAAAATCAAATCACTTTTATTGTCACATCACATGTGCAGGCACACTGGCACAGCACATGCGAGTGAAATTCTTGTGTGCGAGCCCCACAAGCAACAGAGATGTGCA
>NW_005187492.1:1483903-1520013 GCF_000239375.1 Pundamilia nyererei
TAATAATGTGGTAATTTCAAAGTTATTACTACTTAATTATAAAAGTAATAACCACTTAAAGTCCAAGTATTATCGTGGTGCCAACAGTGGTAACAGTTGAGCAATATTACACTGAAAGTAATTGGCTACTAAAAGCCTCAAAACTAGGGTTAATAATATGGAAGTACAGATCAGTAATAAAGTAGTAATAAGGTAACAATTACTACTTGTTACCTTATTACTACTAATTTCTAAGTTATTACCACTCAGTTACCTTTTGTAGTTTCTGTGTAATAAACAGGAAACAGAGCTGCGAAATGCAAAGCAGACTGTTTTTATTTAAAAACATATTAATAACCTATTAAAGCAAAGTTTAAAAGGCCATGATTATTACTAGGAAACACCTGTGGCAGTTTCTGTGTAATAAGAAAGAATTAAATACCACAATAGCTAATTAAAGCATCAAGAAGTCTTGAATGAACTGGAACCACTTATGCAAAATGGCAATAATTAAGTTTAAAAGAATAATAAATATGAATACATGAAATCTGCATAGGAGTGTAAAGGACCCTCTTTCACAGCATAATTTATACCTAGATGACAGTACATAATAGGGTAAAAATATTCCAGGTAGGAAAGACAGAGGAGCAGAGTTTTTTAAATGTCCAGTGCACAAAAATAAGATGCCATCCATGTTCTCCTGCTTGTACAATTCAGGGTTGTACAAGTCCTGTTCATCTCTTTCCTTTTCTGCCCAAAATAACATTGGAACACATTGGAATATTTAATGTCTATCACTAGAAATATACCACTAAAATATTCACCGTGGGTGGATAGCTATATTCTGAGTACACCACACCTCCAACTGCCTCACCTAAACTGGAAACTGGAATGCTTAATTTTTGGTGAATACTCCAAATATCATTAGAAACATTTCTTATCTGATAGTATAACTAACCACAGCTAGTTCTATATCTATATATTAAACGATAACGGTCAGCTTATTATAAGACAATCCCTACTTTTATGCAACCTTGGTTTTTATAACTACTGTTAGTATTATTAGCTAAGCTAATGTTAGCTGCTAGCCTAATGTCAGCTACTCTCTCAGTGGTGTAAGTTGAAAGTATGTGGTATCAGTTAATAATGACAAGAGACTCGGTCCTAAATATAACTTGGGTGATTGTCAAGTTAAAAGCCATTGTAGACCTTGAGCACCACTTATATTTATATTGATATGTTTATAATATTATCGTATTTATGATTGTCTGTACAATATGATTGCCTGTGAGGGCTCTCAGTCTTCCAGGTGATCGTAGTCTAAGGAGCTTTAAAAAACTTCTTTAAGTCACCCCCTCACATCCTGGGCCATTTGACCTCAGTAGATCACATGATAGGGTGGGGCTAGGTTTCACAATGGGTTCACCCGAAACCTTGGGTGATTGTGACCCACACCCATTTTCACACCTTGGCTCGTGTGATTAGGTAGAGGATCAATAGGGGGTCCATGACCCTCTTGGGGACACTCTCATAGGGCTTAAAATCAATTACTCTTAGAACTGAAGAAAGTTCTCAAATGAGAGGTGAAACGTCTTCAAGGAAAGTTAAAGAAGTAAGTTAAAGAAGTCCAGATGCTTTTCTTTCCAAGCTCCATACATTTAGCATGATTGTATAGAAGTTTAAGCAAAAACAGATCTTAGGTTAATTAGTCTATGATTTCAGAAAACACTTCCTTGATGTCTTCATGCATGCTCAGTAATCCAGGTAAGAAAATCCCAAAAAGTTGATTCTGCTACTCATGGCCATTGATCAGTGGTTGTTGATCAATGGTCATGGCAATTTGCATATTAATGATCAAGAAACTGACCTAATAGCCTCATAGTGACCTCATAGTTTGTCAGTGGTGCTAGTTTCAGGCATTGTGCAAATGTTCTGTTTGTAAGGTTGGGAAAAGTGATGAAACACTGAAAATGCTATCTCCAAGTGAACACAATAAACTTTTTGGGACTTCCTTGATGATTTGATGATTTCATTTGTTAATTTTAAGTCGTACTAAACTCAAGATGATGTTTGTTTTATATAAATTGTGTTCCCCATTAGACTCAAATGAGAAGACGAAGCACTGCTCACTTTAGGATGGGCCTATTTTGACACTGATATTGACAAGTTGCTACCCTATACATTGCTCTTCTTACTTGCCCTGACACAATGCTCATGGTGTGGTAAGATAAACAGTTGTTTCGTCTTGTCTGTTAATGGTGCACCTGCAGTTTTTCATTCCCCACTTTTCCCATTGGGGCTTCCTGCATCTATAGAAACACTTCTTAGAGTCAACATGACCTCTGTGATTATTACAAATGACTCTCATTATGTAGTAATACTGTAATTACATGACCCAAAGTGCTGCCCTGCTGTGATGCGCTGTAACTTTTATCACTGTAAGTGACAGCACTTGCACACCACATCAGTGAGTAAAACTTGTTACTCATTTATAAAGGGATTCATTTTCCCCAGTTGTTTGCCTCTGGGCTTTTTCGTGATTGAGCTTGTTTTTTTTTTCGGCGCTTGGGGCTGAGCCATTCTGTCACTGTTGAGCGTTTGATGTAGTCAGACATGGAGGTGAACCCAAAGAATGACTGTGAGAGTCTCATGTTAGATTAGTTCTGTTTTATATGAAATGAGTGCTACGGTAATCCACCCAGATCACATAATGGTAATTTGGTACCCATTTCCTTGTTCAACAAGCTTTTATGTAGGCCCAGTAATCATCTGCAGAGAGCTTGAACTGCACGTTATACCACTAAAGCTCAAAACCAGCTGTACAGGCCAATAAAAAGACAAGTAAGGATGTGTTATTAGACATTAAGATTTCTCTGCAATGCACTGGGTTAGCGCAACACTGAAAAAGCAGATTTCTTCCAAATTTGACTGTTGGTTCACCCCAGCACTTGGATCTGTTTTAGTGGAGACTTCAGAGGAACATTTACCTTTCCTTGCAGACATGGCTTGAAAGCAAAAATGGTTTTGGTAAAACATGCACCAGTAATAACCCACTTTAGTGGGGAATAATTTCAGCTGGCATGAAAATAACAATTCTGAGTAGCGAATAAAGAATATACTGACAAACTGCAGCTTCATTATTTTTGCCATTTGGTAATTATTGGCAGATAAATAAACATGAATTTCATGATGAGAGGGAAAAGTTGATTGTCAGAAGGTTAGTGCTGTGAGTTCTGATAAACAGCTATTACGGTTAGCCAAATAAGATATCATCGTCACATGACATAGAACTGCTGATAGAAGCATGACTGAGGTGAAGCTTCCGCTCTACACGACTTCCTCACTGATACAATATGTGCCCACAGAGTTAACATGATCAGTGCGGTGGGTTAGATGACTCTGTTCTGTTTCTAATAAGGTAGCACTGCTTTTATACATCATTTAAGGTTTAAGCATTTTTGGATCATTTAAACGCCATTCTAACAAAGGATACTTTGGTGCAAAATAAACATTTGGACCACACATATATGCTCTAAAAAGACTTTGTAAAGAAAAACAGAAATACAGCAAAACAAAATGGGATGGGAGAAATACTGTAATGCAACTGAAGTAAAGTAAACAGACCTTTGGAAAGTTAAACAAAAACAACTTAAAGCTGAAGTAAAACCAACATGTGAAACCCGCAGTCTTACTGGCTTGAACTAAGTGTGGGAAATACCACAAAATTTGGTTTCAAATCAGTGCCAAGTTATACCAAGACCAGAACTCCACATCACATACTTTTCCAGATACCATTACCTTTTTTCAAAGACTTGATTGTATGCTGATTGAATAACTAAACATTTCATCTTATAATCTCAGTTGAGAACTCAAGTACTTGCAGTATTTAAATGGGAAATACTTTTACATGACTCACTAAGGTAACTGTTCCAGAGGAACCACAACACCTGATTATGTGGGTATGCAAGGCCCTTACTCTATAATCAAGCACCTTGTTTTCTAAGTAAACTAAGTGTTAAGTAGGTGTTGTACATGAAATTGGGGAGACAACATTTCTCTCTAATTGTGTATAGGTAAGTACTTTATACGTAAAAAATACAGTACAGTTAAAACACAGGTAGACAGAGACACATACACAACAGCATTAAAATGGCTAAAATACAACTTAATTTTTTGCTGTTGGTTACTGTAACATGTAGAAATACACTAAAAAAAAAAACCTGAGGATCCACATTAGATTAATTTTGTATTCTACTGCTCAATTTCAGCTGACACTTTATCTTTCTATTGCAATGACCTGGATTACTAAAAGTCCAAAAATCTGCTGAACAAACTGGGGCTTTTGAAGCATTTTCCTTGAACTGGAGAGTGGGTTGTATTCACTCTTCAACTCAAGGGGTTTTCCAAAGTCCTGCTGCCCTTCTTGTCTGGTGTAGCTCTGTCCTCCTTAAATTCCCATATACAGTCCTCCAAACATTATTGATATAACACTGGATTTTGCCTTTTAAATGCCACCAGGCCACGATTTAAAACTCATACTCTGAACTGAACAGTACAGAAAAAAGACTGAAAGTCTGGTCATCTTTCTGTCCAGTTGAGACTCTGTTGCTTTGTTTCACTTCAGCTGTTTAAATATGCTATACCCAGTTTAGCAACAAACACAAAACAGAAAACTGTCAAGTCGCTGCCCACATCCTGATACATCTCTCCAGATGCCACTTCTAACCCTGACTACAGCAAGCCTCAAACCTCAGTTCATGCCCTGCAAATGCTCAAACACACAAACAAAATGAACAGATATTAGATATTACTGTTGCAACACTCATCCTCACAGTGGGCCTGTGCCCCTGATAACTACTTATATAGACATAGAGTGAAGCTGAAGATATGTCTGGCATGTAATCATTGCTAGTTAGTGAGCAGGATGCAGTTCTTGTCAGAGATGGATGCCAAAATAAGTATGTTTAAACAAATATAAGGCAATTACTGGTGAATGTGACAAGCTAACAGTTTTAACATTCAATTCACACTTCATGTCATACATAATATAAAACTTCAAGAAGATCAGATTAACTTCACTGCAATAATCAATGTAAAAATCTGCACAAGCATGATATGTTCCAATGAGCTATTCATTTACTCTTGTTGTGGGAGGCTCAGCATGATTTAAATAATGAGCAGCTCTTTTTCATTTTCTGTGTTTCTGCGTGTATTTTTGGAACTGTGTGCAGGATCAGTTTACTGTAAACTCAGAACTGCTTCAGGACACGGGTGGCTCCCCATTAGGAAAGAAAAACCAAGAAACAAATGAGCTAAAAACAAATGAAAACAAAAAAAAAATTCTTGTGATAACCTGTTAGAAAATACCTCCAGGAGGAATTATCATTAGTATGCACTGCAGATCTCCAAAAAATGGATGTCTAATGAACTCCTTGTGCTTTATGTTGTTGTTAATCCAACCAGCAACACTGACTACCGCAGCTGTGTGTGAGACATGTTAGCACACATCGTGCACAGCTGCCCAAATACAGGCCTTATTCAAATGCAAAACAGTGTGTTTAACTCATAGGGTCTCTGATATGCATGCTAAATATATACCAGTGTCTTACCGCTGTGCCTGATGAACACATCTGGTGGTTTACTCAGTCACTTATCATCTGAAAGGTCTGTAGGCAGCTCTGTGTAGTGAAGTGTGCATTGTCACTGGTGCATGGTCATTCTTTGCCCTCTGTTTCTGTTACTCATTTACATACAAGTAGTTGCTGCTTAAATTGCTAATACTGTAAATATAAGAAGTATTTCAAATGCAGACTGATAATGAGGTCCACTTTGTATACAGGGTTGGTTAAATGGCCCTTTGAAAGAACCATGTCTAAATGTAAAATTGGGTTCAGGAGATTGAGGAGACACAGTTCAGTCTGGCCTCCTCCCCTTTACTATTATTGGAGGGCACGAGTAAGTGGACTAATCCTGATTGAATTACATAGTAAACTCACTTGCTGGGTATCCAGAGTGAAGACAGTGTCCTCTCTATACCCTCTACTCAGAACAGGAAGCTGCCAGCCTTTCTGAGATTAGGCCTGTTTCCTCTCTCCACAGTGCACTCCCAGCGACCTCGTGGCCCTGTGACCCTGTAACCTTCCTCTCGCTACGTATGGCATACACACCATCAACACAGGAGTGTGCCAGCTGGCATGTGACACACATGCACGCACCACGCTAAATCACTCCTCAGAAAATGACACTTGAGTGCAAGTCAAAAACAATATGGCCTTTCCTGGCACTGCGGTGGAATGCTGAAGTGTTCAGCAGACACAACGCAGTCACATACTGTCAATACTGTATCTGCATACAGCTCTACTCAAGTATGCCCCTCTCATGCGTCCCCCCTCCCTCTCCGACAAATTTGTGGCAGTAATTTTTCCCTGTTGGTGAGTTTTACGAGCTGTAATTTGAAACACCTGTAGCCACAGAGGGACCAGTCGAGAATGTCTGTGACCCAACTTTGGCCTAGCAAGACATACGCTCAAGTTCGTTTTTTTTGTCATACTAAAGGCATGACTATATGACTGGAAATGTCTGTTCTTGAACTGGTGGGCAGTTGACTATACTAATACTCAAAGCAGTGAGTAGTTCGTAGCAGTTACACAGGCACTTTTTTGCATCATTCACACTCTGATAAACACTTAGGGAGCAACTCAGGATTCAGTATCTAGCAGACTGGCAAGGAGATGAAACCTATATGGATGATCACCTGACGTCCTCTAGCGCTACCTTGACATTGATATTTTTGGTTATCCACCAAGCTGTTTTTTTCACTCTGAAGATTAGAGTGATGAGATGAGTGCTAATGTTGCTGATAAAGTAAAAAAAGTTTATTTCATTACACTGTTTGGGGTTGGAAACTACACATTATCAAACCGAAAACAGTGAGCCCAGATCAACTGATACATCTGTAGAAAAAAATGATTTAGAAGATAATGCATGTTCAGCATGCAGTAACTACCCACTTAAAAGGGAGAAAAGTGTGAAACTCATAACTGATGACATAGATGTGGGATGGCTTTTAAAGAAACCTATGTTTCATGATTTTATCATGAGCATATCAGCTAAGCAAGGCACAGGATGCTGCACCTAAAAATGGCAATGACCGTAAATGGTGCATCATAGTCAAATGACTGTGACTATGTCACATTTAGCACTTTCCAAAGTGCATACCGATTGGTGTTAAATGGAAGTGAGATTTCTTTCATCTGACTCGGTGTTTGTGTGTGTACAGACGTGTTCTATTGAGGCCACATGTAACACCCAGGCACTAAGCTTGCTATGAAAACAAGAGGTCATTAGTCAGAGCACACGGCTGTAACCTGCATCATTCTGAGGTTTCAGGTCAGCTGCTTTCTATTACTTCAAGGAGGTGGCTTGGTGTAAACTTGAAGCTTGTTACAAGTTTAGATAGAAACATTGATACTATTGATGGCCTTTTGGTTTAAATCACTTAAGAGAAAACCTCAGACGAGAGGTAGTGTATGTGTGTTTGAACACCAAACACACTTAGCAGACTAACTCTTTCACCCAGCCACCACTGCAGTATTTACTGCCACGAAAGCTACTTAAATCTCTCACTGTAAAATAATGGCACATGGTACTATTATTTTTAGTCAGCCATGCAGTAGGCTTATGCATGTGGTTTCTGGACACATCATCTTTAATTATCAGTAAGGAGCCATGAGCGAAGTGAACACAGACTCCTATTTAATTTGGCTAATTAAAGCACGACTGTCAATTGACTCGAATATAGCAAGGGTATAATTGTCCTAAGACAGCTGTCACCGCAGTGCTACCACAAGCGATACACAAAACAGGCCCGGACTGCAGCACAGTTTGCATTATGACTGTGCTAAGACGTAGGCAGAGGTGTGTGTCTGTTTTGCATGTTCTGTGTTTCATTTTTGTGCTCCGAATTTCAGTCAGTTGCTTTTTCTGAAAATGCTTCCACATTCCACCAGTCTGCACATCTAAGTGAAAGTCAGTCATCTTAATATATCTGACTGCATCAACATGTTACCCCGACATGTCACAGAGAATATTGAATACCATTAAAGAGAGAAGGTGGGAAGAAAAGTGAAATCTTCGTTCAATGATAAAAAAATTAAATATAGTAAAAATTATTTAAAACAATGACAAGCATCTGTGTTCATTAACTGTGTTCTTTCAGGAGGTGTACACAGCCAAGCTAATATATTAGCATGTTTACTGAAGGTGCTCCTTGGTGTTACTGAAGGGGTGTTTCTCTTTTTCTTTGGTGACATATCTAAAGTTGCAGTAACAAAAAAACTGATAGCACATGCAAATGTTTTTGGAGTCACTTCTTGATGAATGATTGGCACGTGCTTCTTCATAAAAAGTGCACAAACTCTCAGCTGCTCTTGATTGGAAGCTTGTCTCTCCTGGATTTCAACATAACAACTTGTTTGCAATCTTTTATTGCAAAAACAACCCAGTGAAACGTCATTCTGAAAACATCTGAGGGTTTCATTTTTGTGCTCATGTTATATCATTAATTAGTAATGACATTACTTTCTGACCTTTTTTTGGTAACATTAGTCTTTCACAACAGCAATCTGTGTTGTTGAGATTACACACATACACACACACACACACACACACACACACACACACACACACACACACACACACACACACACACACACACAAATCTTTTATCTCTCACACCTGGTCTCAACTTTTGGTCTGTGGTTTCTTTGGCCCTCAGTAGCTGAGGTCCTGGATAACGTTAATCAAAGACTTGTTTTGATCTGCGTCCAGTTTATTGCATGAGGAACATGTCCAATCAATGAAGATTCAGCTGTAGGGCAATGCACCTATTTGAAATGGAAATGAGCACAGCTTCCTCCTCTCTTCAGAAATAGCAGAAGGTGCAATGGTAAATCCCCTACTAATTTGTCAATGTGAATCAATTCCAAATGAATAAATTTTTTTTTTGAGAACAAGGTATTTGTAATGTTCCAATGGTTTGAAAGGGGCTGCAAAAGGGTGTTACAGTGAGTTCTGAGCATAAATGTGGGCTCTGTAGAAACACTTAAAGCTTTTGATAAACATTCTTATCAAGAGGTGAGATGTTTAATATGATCTTCTCAGACAGAGCAGAAAGCCAAAGCCTAAGGCGTGTGTCTATTACTTTAATGGTGGTTGTCCCCACATTGCCTCTCTTTCTCTTCATCTGCAGCACTGAGGGCCTGTTTTATAAGCTCCACTACTGGAGCTGACAGTAATGTGTGCCCACCCATGTAGACAATTCTCTGTGTATTGATGTGCTTTGACTCTGTGAATATATCTTTCTGCTTATGAGTGTGTCTCTGCATTAATGTGTGTGTGTGCCAGCCAGCAGGCTGGAGCAATACTCAAAATATCTTGGCTGATTTACAGTGTCCTCAGGCTTTGAGAGATCCCTTTTATGACTAAAGACAGAACGGGGTCTGCGCAGGGACAGCCAAGCTTAATGACCTCGCTGGTGCCAGCTCAAGCGGAGAAATGTGTGCAGCATACAAAACAAAACATTAGTCATATCTAAATGACTTAATGTAAATACACGATGAATTATTTAAAAGTGAAGTAACACATCAATTCACACAATAGATACAATCTGAACTATTTCACTGAGGAACACCTGTTGCCACACATAGCCCTGTACATACATAACCACAAGTCTTTGGCTTTCTCAGCTTTGGTTATTACAAAGAATTTATACATAAATGGAAATAAGGACCTTTTATCCTCTCTGCAAATGACAGCTATATTATGGAGTTACACCTTAAAACACCTTAACACTTACAGAAAATCTCTCTCGGTTATTTTTTTTTTTTAGCTCATTACCGATGGTCCCTTTGCTGTAGTAATGCAGAAATGGTAAAAAATGTACTTATTTTCAGCATGGTTAGTAATTGAACAGGTTAATTGCACATCCCAGATACTATCCTGCAAACAGGCAGGCTGCAGCAGCTGTGTTCGAGTTGTGTTCTTACCTTATTTGGACACAATTGTTTGCTGCAGTACAACACTTATGTATATGCATTGTAATACATAAACAATGTTCATTTATGTTCTCATCAGCGAGAATATTCTCAGCAACAAAAGTTCATCAAACTTCTTTGCGTATTCGTATTCCTAAGGGTGTCACTGCCCCAAGTGTCTGTCTAACTGCTTGTCCTGAGTTCATGGACATTACCAAATACTGTGCTTCCTCCCGTAAGATGCTCTACCCAGCCTTTACTGCAGCCATCTTCAGTTGCTTCAGTCGATCTCAACACTGCCTTATTTGAGACCTTATTTGAGAGATAATGTAGTGAGCTATTAATTTTCATTTCATTTTCACTAATTTTCATCTAGCAAAAGACTTTGTTTTTTCTCCAGAATGGAGCAGGCTTCTTCGGATATGTTCTGACAAAGTCCAATATGACCAGCGAGTTCTTACGAGTAACCAGTGTTTTCCCACAATGCTGTAAACCCACAGTTACAGTAGTCATGAAGTAGTCACGGTCATGAATGTGCCTCTTGATTGTATCCATCCATCCATTCGCTTCCGCTTATCCTTTTCAGGGTTGAGGGGGGCGCTGGAGCCTATCCCAGCTGTCTTAGGGCGAGAGGCGGGGTACACCGTGGACAGGTTGCCAGTCTGTCGCAGGGCCAACACACAGAGACAGACAACCATTTGCACTCACATTCATTCACACATTCACACCTAGTGGCAATTTGGATTATCCAATTAACCTATCCCCACAAGCTGCATGTCTTTGGACGGTGGGAGGAAGCCGGAGTACCCGGAGGGAACCCACGCGAACACGCAAACTCCACACAGAAAGACCCCGGCCTGATGGTAGAATTGAACTCAGGACCTTCTTGCTGTGCGGCAACAGTGCTAACCACCGTGCCACCGTGCTGCCTCTTGATTGTAGACTTTGACAATAATGCCCCTTTCTCCTCGAGAGTGTTCTTCACTCTTCACTAGATGTGAAAATAAAAAAATTCACTAGATGCTGTGAAAGGGTGTTTCTTAACCAAGGAAAGAATTCTGTGATCATCATCTTTTATAGTCTTCCATGGTCTCCCGGGCCTTTTGGTGTTGCAGAGCTGGACAGTCTATTCCATTCACCACATGAGATGTTTCACAAAAAGGAGGGTACAATGTAGAACTTTTGATGATTATCTGCCTCCTGAGGCCTTGTGCAGCGTTTCACTGGAAACATGTTGCTTCTTGAGAAGGGAAGTCTACCCAGCCAGATACAAGAGCACTATGACCAAGGTTATTACAGGGCGACAAAAAGCTGGTTGAGGGCCGGGGGGCTGGAGGGAAGTAAGAGGAGAAGAGGGGTGTTTGATGTGGAAAGAGATCCTAGAACTATTTTATAGCTTTTTCTTATGCCCTTCTGCAGGGAGAAAGCAAAGGGGTGTCATTTTTTTTCGAACACATAAAGTTTGAGATTTTCATGATTTATAGAGAAAGGAAGAGAGGGAAAAAGAAAGAGGGAGAGAAGGAGGGGTGGTGATGGGGGGGGGGGTTAAACATGATGCAAACCATTTGGAGTCGGGAGCGGAGGTTGCCAGCACAGCCTGCTCTGTTTAAACTGGAGAGGAAGTGACCGTATATACAGCATGCCAGCAAACTTACTCTCTCTCACTGTCTTTCTGTATCTCTTCTTCCTTTCACATTTCTCTCACACAGACACAGACACACAAATCTGTATCTGTTTCAGAAGCTCAAGAGAGACTGTGTGCATACGTAGGTACACATCCACAGAGGTCAAATGATGGTCACTGGTTAGAGAGTGTTTGTTATTCTTATATTATGTTTCTTTACATCACCGTCACCAGGCCCATCACCATTATTATCATTATTACTATTATTACAATCTGGAAGGCTGGGGGTACATGGGAGAGCGAGAATAAAAGAGCGCTGAGGGGAGAAAAGAGCCAAGAAAGAGAGACTGAAAAATGAAAGACAGAGCAAAAGGGAGGAGAAGAGGTCAGAGTTTTCCCTCAACACCCGTCCATGACTTAATCTTATTCTGCTCTTTTGAGACCTTCCTAGGAATAAGAATTGTTGTAACAAGTGAGAGACATAAGGAGAGAAAAAGATGTGAAAGGGAATAACGGGGTGAGGCGGGTGACAAGGAGGTGAAGGAGAAAAGGAGCAAAAGGAAGAACTGGAGTGTGATGGAAAGAAAGGCTTTTTGTTAGTATAATCATGTATTTACTGAGAATTAAAATACAATCTTATTATTAAAATTAATCCTTTTTTATTACATTTCATGGTATTACTGATGTTGTTTTCTATGCAGGATATAATGCCAATGACAAAGAAAATAGGTTTGTTTTTGGAACAGGGTAGCATTTGTTTTCTTTGTGCACATGTATTTATTGCAGCAGGAGGATATGGATTATCACACTATATTAGCATTCACAGCCTCCTGTAATGAAAGTGTCTCATATACATGTATATATATATATATATATTAATATGCAATATAGACACTTTTTAGTAGGATCAGTTCATTTTTCACCTGGCTGTGTTCTTCTTCATCTCCATCCATCCATCTATCAATCCATCCTATGTCATGTACAGCCTGGTCAGGTCACCAGTCTATCAGCAAGCTGACACAGAGAGACAGACTTATGGGCCATTTAGAATTATCAACTGCCCTAACATGCATGTTAGACTGGATTGTGGGAGGAAGACAGAGAACCCAGATGAAACGGCATATGGCGAACATGCAAGCTTAATGCAGAAAGTTCCAGCTGGCTGGTGAATGCAAAAAAATGTTCTTTCATATAGAATCGTGTAAAAAATGTACAATATTCTTTTAGATCTTGCAACATGACTTAAAAGTCCAGTAGGTAAAAATACAAATCATATGCTCATACAAGTTTTACTTACTATTTGTAATTAACATTGGTTTAAAATAACATAATTATTACTTAAATGGCAGTATTTTTGCTGAATAAAGCAAAGACAAGATACCTGACCTCCAAATAAACATTTTCTGCTAATCTGGTTAGATATTTAGCTTTTAAAACACGCTCAGCTGACTGCTTGTGTGTCTTGGTAGTTTGATTCTAGATAATTTGCAAACTTCATCTCAGATACTGTACATTAAGTGATTCATCAACTGATTGAGTTATTCTGATGTTGTTCCATTGTTTATGATTCTGGCTGTAGCCAACTGTAGCTGGCTATATTTAAGCTTGAAACTTTAAATCTACTCATCATGGACACAAATGTCCAGGTAATATTGGTCCCAGTTGTATCCATATTTCATGTGTGCAGCTGATTGTTTTGGGCCACGCTGAAGAATTACAAGATATTCTGCCTCGTCCATCTTTATCTCTTCTCTTTGCGGTTGGTTGCAAATATTCAAAATCCAATATGTCGATTTTAAAGTAGGTACTCCTTTATTGGATGGGAGCTTCTTAGTTCACTGAAATGTGAAACTTGCTTGAAAATACACAGCGACACTGATGTTCTAGCAGCATCCAGTTCATGACAAGCCTTTGCCTTAGGTATTTGTTTCTTGCTTGCTTCTGACTGTCAGGACCACCTCCATGCAGGTGAGAGTATAGGTCCTCTCCAGACCTTGGTAAACTCTTGAGCTCCTCAATAACTTGTGCAATGTACAATCTCTTTCAAAGATCTGCATTGAGCTACTTGGATTTTTCCATTGTACAGTGTATTGGTCAATCCAAAGAGTGCTGCCAAACAAACCATTTTTATGTTGGCACAGAGAAACTACCAGATGCAGTCAGTAATGATCACTAATAGGTAGTTACGAGTCATTGGCTCTGACAAGTTAAAAGACATTTTGGAACTTTCTGAAGGCATGATTTAATAATGAAGTGGGCGTATCTACATTTTGGACCCTGCATGCATCATTTTGATCTCGAGTTTATTCTTGACTTGTTTTTATTTTATAAAAGTATGTGTTCTGTATCAATAAACGTCATGAAAAGACCAGTCAAAAGAAATTCTTGAAAGACCAACAGCACCAACATTCATTTCAAGTATATGTAAGTTGTAAAAGTGTAACTTGTCAACTAGGTATACGTAGGAAGATAACAGATCCATTCATTCCCTTGTATAGTACTTTACAGTTGTTGAAAACATGTTGCAACTTATATGTCGACTTGGTGGGAAAAAAATATATAGCTGACTATATATTGTTGAGATGAAGACTTTTTAACAAGAACAAGAAATAAGTTGAACATGAACACCACAGTGAAAAAAAATGGCAACAAGAAATTAGAAAAACATTGCATAATGATAATAATATACCTGTAGTAATAAATCTTAAATGTATCCTTTTAGTAAAAGTGCTCTCCTCCTTCAAATACACTTGCCATTACATAGTTTCAACCATCTGTGCTGTAATGGTTCTCAATCAACCGTGATCAGAACTGAAATAGAACTAATAGTCCCTATACTCTTGTTTTGGGGATTTTATAACGCAGACACAGACCACCTATTTTTGTGGTGTCTGCTTCAGCTGTGGCGAGTTATTCTAGACCTCACTAAACTGGAGCACTGTGGTTTGGTGAAGTCAACTAATTGGCTTATGATCACCTCTAAATTGGCTCCCAGTGGAGTCTATCAAACTCAAAGGCTAACATGAGTGGAAAGGTTGGCAGCTCAGATGTTTGACAAGGTTTTTACAGACAAAAAAACAAAACCTCCAAACAAGCAGGAATATACAAAATGCTCTTATTTACTTATTTACTTTTCTATGATTTAAGCATGGCTATATAGGAATTGTACCCATGTAAGTGTAAAGTCAAGGAATAGTAAACATTCAGTTATGACTTCCTACATGTGATATGTGTTTCCCTGTCCTTTAGCAATAAAACCTTGAGAACATTTTGTTAATTTCCAAAATAGAATAAAACTACTCACTCATAATTTAATTTTCGAGGCTTTATTGCCATTTAAACATAGTTCATGAGATTTTGCTTTTAAGTGCAAGAAAAAAGAAAGACGTCACATAATGCCGGAAAAACCCCTTTTATATGCAAAACATATCAGTGGTATAGTCATGCAGAAGTAACCTTTTATCGCCACATGCAAAGTCTTCCATTAAAGTTTTCTACATAAGCAAGCACAAGCTGTAAATGCTTCAGAGTATGCAAACACACGCCCACACGTGTGTGCGCTTGTGCTTTTCGGCGTGTCAGTGTGTGCGCGCGGTGCTGTTGTGTTGCTGGTGGCTCGGCTTCAGGATTGTGTCGAGGCTGTCTGTAATAAATGTGCCCAGGCGAGTGGGCCCAAAAAGATATATCACAAACAGGAGGGGAGGCAGAGTGCACAGGGGAAGGAAGAGGATGGAGAAAGTGGGGGTGAGAGGGGACTGGAGTGGGAAAAGAAATGAAGAAGAGGAGAAGGAAGATGGGGGAGAAAGGGGAGGATCGATTGGTAAGGAAAAAGAAAAATGGGGGCAGGGGCTGTTTCTCCTGGGTCCTGCTATGTTTCCCATTATGTAAGCCCTGGTCACCGGCAGCATGCCAGCAGGCAAAATAAAAGAGTCTCTCTGGCTTGGCACGGTTCGTATTTTCCTATCCTCGATGCGGGGTCAGGGAGGGGTCAGGCAGCTGGATGGGGCGCTGGGGGGATTGTGGGGTCTGGGCTGGCCTCCAAAACCCAAAAGGCCCAGGGTTCAAGTACCAGCTGAAAGCAATCAGGGGGAAATCTGGGAGTGCCACAGCTGCTCGCAGCAGCGTTGTTCTGTGGCTCAACTCTCTCTCCCTCTTTCTCCGATTCTCTCTTGTCCCAATTCTCCCTTCTCTGTTGCCTGTTTCCCCCCTCCTCTTACTTTCCTTGACACACACAAAAACACACACACACATACAGAAAAAGATGCATACTTTAAACATGAAGCCAGAAGTACACGTCTGCTGGTGTGTGTGTGTGCGTGTGTTTGGCCACAGGCACTGAAGTTGTGTTTGTGTGTGTTTAGATGCATGAACTGTTGTGTGTTTGCGAGTGTGAAAGTAGGGTCACTAAAAATACAAAAGGATTAAAAACCATAGTAGTGGTCCAGCCTGCTTAGACCATAGCGAATTGTACACCACAACATTGTGTGAGTGTTTGACCACAAAGCCTTGAACATCTTAGCAAATGTGCATGTCTGGCACTGTATTTTATATCAGTGTGTGTGCGTTTGTGTGTATTTTGAAATTGGATCAGTTCAATCAAAACAAAATAATATATAATGACACTTTTAAAGATTCTAAGCCAGCTATACTGTGGAATATCCAAAGTGCCAGCCTGAAATGAAGGATAAAAGGTATATTGGAAACAGGTGGGGTGCATTTTCCTTCTCTGGTTTTGGTCTAATCTTTCCCTCAGAGGGCACAGCAAATGCCAACAAATACAATACCATTCTCAGTGATTACTTCCATCCTTTGGAAACTTTTTAACTAGCCTTTTCTTCCTCTAAGATGACTGAGTCTATATTTACAGGACACAAGAATTTGCTGAACAGTTTGATGAGCCTAATAAACAATGTAAACCTTACTCCAGAGCCAGCTGAGCACTGAGCTCTAAACACCATTGAACAAGTATGACTTATTTGGAAAACGTATTTAGTTTGCATTTCCTTACACATGCTTATGTGTAGTTTGTTATTTTCTTTTCCTGTTTTTTTTTTTTTGCAGAAAAAACGTTGTTTGACTAAAGTTTTGAAAGGAAGGCAAATAGGCAGAAGTCTAACAGTAACAGAATTACTTATGCTTATTTAACTCTTTTATATCTGCTGCTTCTCTGAATGTAGATTGAAAGGCAATAAATTATGTTTCATATACTAAATTTGCATTCAAATGTGTTCAAACATGGCTATTAAGCACATGCCGTCTCCAAGTGAGTGTCTTTTAGATGCAAAATATCAGCTTTAACTGTTACACCTCCACCATGGTTTTCACTACACTATCAATAAAATATAGAATTGAAGTGGAGGAATAATGTATGAATCTTAAGGTTACAGGCATGTGCAAACTTGATTTGGCAGGTTACAGCTGCCAATGAGCCTGTATGAGCTTACCCACTTGCATCATGTCATGAACACCATTTGTCTCGACTTACTTTAGAAGGATTTGGCAGAACCATTAAGCTTTGTTTAATGTTTATGATGAGTCAATGATCTCTGTTATATCTTGCTTAATGTGCACAGCAGATTGTCTCCTGGCCTGCTGTGTACCCACTGAGATGGCACCAAGTGCTCCTGCCAAAGCAAGAACACCCATACAGATGAGCCAGGTTTGCAACCTTTATTATCATCTGTATTCCCTGTGCCGGTTTCTGGACTCCTTCAACTCATACCCCTCATCCAGACACCTGGGAGAAGGAGAATGAAGAGGGAGGAAGGAATGGGGAGAGGGCAGAGGGATAGAGCGGTGCTGTGATTGAGAGTGGCAAAAACAGAGGAAGTGATAGAGACAGGGAGCCAGCCAGCTGAGCAAGACCCCAGACACAAAAGGCTGGGAAGGCGCATGCATGCAACAGACAAATACACACGCACACACACAGAGATACATGTGCTGACTTAAGGTCCAAAAAAAGAGAGGGGGGGACTGACAGATAAGACTGGTGCTTGGGGTATGTGCTGGAAGAGACACCCACAGTCGTTCGTTGATTTGTTCCCTCGCTTGGAGTGACGGAAGGAGTGGAGCTGGCTGTCGTCAGCTTGGTCCAGAGCAGGAAGTGTGCTGGGGATAAGGCGGCCATGTGGCAGGATGTTATGTATTTCTAATTAGAGCAATTCATCTGTCAGCAAGGGCACGCTTTCACTGGAGCTTTCTCTGGCCATACTCTCACTGGACCTTCATACTTCACACTCCCAACTTCACCCACACTTTAAACACACATTCTTCACCCAGGGTGAGTATGAACATTCATGCATTTCCCGCGAGACTTCACAGCATTGCTTGTCCAACATACTTCATCTCGGAGTGACTACACCAGAACAAATCATTCAATCACCACCACTCACATCAACCAAGCAGCCCAAACTGAGCTGAAGGGATCCCATGAGAGAGCTCATTCTTCAGCAGTGTAAAACCATGACTGAGATAAGGGCTGGCCAGTGCAGAAGGTGGGAAAGAAACCAGTTTTCTACAGACCTAAACACGTTATGATGTAGCATTCTCAACTTGCCTGAAGGCTTGTGTTGCAAAGAGTGTGCTGTTCCCTGGACAAAAGCGACAATGCTAAACTTGATGTACCAGTGGCCTTACAGCACAGAGCACAGAGCGCTCCCCGGGGAACAGACCCTGCTATTGTGTTACACCAGATATCCTGCTGGTGCTCTTTTGGACAGGAGCTGAAAATCATACAAATAAACAAACAAAGGGAGGTGTGCTATATGTCTGACATGCGTGGATGTGTCTGCATGTGAAAGGGTAAGTGATTCTGTAAAAACTGTTGTAATCAATGCACAAAAATTACAAGCTGTAAAAGAGGACACACTTTTATCAGAGCTGTGTGTGTTTTCTTGACATGCATGAATTTTGTGCAACCCTAGCTCAATGAGTACATTCGAACTTTTGTTCTATTGCAGTTGCCAGTAACTGGATGATCCACACTGATGCACATTGATCTGTACAGGCCCACCAACATGGGCTAAAAACCCCACAACAACTTTACACGGCAGAATTTCCAAAGGACTGCTATTCTTTTTAGTTTAATTTTTATATATTTGCACAGCTCCCTCCCCTCTCTGTGTGAGAGGAGGGTTGTTTTTTTTGCTTTGCACTGGTGCTGGCAACAGTGTGGTCTTTGAATATCAACATGTTTTGGCCAAAAACAAAAAGACAAAACAAAACAAATGGCAGACCTGGATCTGTGTGATGTCTGTGTTAACCTGACTTTTCAGTTTTGAACACACTGTTTCATTTAATCAGTGGACTACAAAACTATTGAGTCCCCTTCATATTTTGCACACCTTCTTGCTTGTTATTTGGATTTTACATTAATAAAATTTTAGCTTTTGCAGAGATTACAGTATTCTTGGGTGAGTCTTTGTATGCAAACTTAGATTTATAGGTCACCTATTCTTTCTTGTAGAGCATTTCAAACTCAAAATGGATCTGAAGGGCCCATAAATGGCCATCCTAAGGTTTGTTCACAGATGTTACATGGGCTTTGATTTGAGTGAGTTACGGGCAGTCAAAAGTTTGTACCGTCACATCACCACTGATCTCTCTATATGTTTTGTGTCTGAAACTGATGCTAGTATTGGATGATTTTGTTCTTTCAAGGATTTCTGTATTTGACTGCATTGGTTCTTTTTTCATATGCCACAGTGCAACGGCCACCATGTTTTACCATAGACTGCATTAACTGGGTGATGAACGGTACCATCTCTGCAGAAGATTCTTGAAACTGTATTAGAGTTACCACTAGGTTCTTTGTTACTTATTTTATCACTGCTTGATCACTTATGCAGTTTAGCTGCAAAGTCGGTTCTAAAAAGGTCACAATGTCTTCAAATTTCATGATTATTGAGACCACTATGCTCAGGTGAACCGTCAGAGTATGACTCAACTACCTTCACTCTGCAACAGACCTTTCCAGGGTGTACCCATCCTCTAGTCCATAGGTGTCAAACTCCCAGGCCCCCAGCCTAATTACATTTGGCCCGCGAAGCCATACCAAATTACTATTAGAGTTGGCCTGCTGGTATTATACAGCTAATATATATATTGTTTAGTATTAAGCTTTGCTTGTTCCATATTCAGTTTTTCAGCAAAACGTGTTTGAGTCCATAAGAAAAGATTCATTCTTATATCTGGAGGAATAAATATATTTCAATAAATATTAATGTTAGCCCACGACTTTGTTCCAGTTTTGAATTTTGGCCCACTGTGTATTTGAGTTTGACACCCCTGCTCTAGTCCAAGCAGCTGGGATTGGCTCCAGACAAGGCTGGACTGGCAATCTGGCATACCGGGCAATTGTCCAGTGGTCAACAGTGTTGCAGTCAGCCAACTGTCATCGGTCCAAAGGATGGCTCAATATAAATTTTTTTATCTTATCAATATAATTAAACAAGCTACATTACATCAATTATTCAGGATGCCTAATTATACAGACCACTGCGCACCTGACCTACAAGCACTGACAGGAGCCCATTCTGTGATTTTCATCTTTTTGGTCACTTATCATTGTGTGTATATATACCTGGTGGCAATGACACAAAAAAAAAGAAGGAAGGCGGAATCTGAGGTCACAGAGTTGAAGTTGTTGAGATTTTCACTAGGAATCATGAGGAGGAACAGGATTAGAAATGGTTATAGTAGGTTGAACGGTTTGGCGTGAAAGTCAAATGTTGAAAACGGGGCTGCCAGGCAGGAAAAAAAGAGGAAGACCACAGAGTAGATTAATAGATGTAATGAAGGAGAACATGCAGAGAGTTGGTGTGACAGAAGAAGATGTAAGGGACAGGGTGAGGTGAAGGCCCAAGTTTCCATCTCTGTGGCGACCTCTAAAGGGAGCAGTTGAAAAAGGAATTGTACATGTGTATGTATACATAAGTGAGTGCAGGTCAAGGGTAGTTAAATCAAACAGATTTCAAGAGCCCCGCAAAGGGTCTTGTTTTGTAAAGGAGAGACTTTAAAATGTTTAACCTTTAATACCTAGCATTCATTCTGCACACCGGTGTTTAAGAGCTCCATCACTGCTTTGCTTCCTGTTCACACAGGTACATGCATGTCCAGAATGTCCTCTTGCTATGCTTTAATAGAAATGTTATTATAACAGGTGATTTCTGAAACTATGCTAAACAAAGAGACTGAACAACTGTGGGTGTAACTTCAGGGATTACTTCCACATGGCACTGTAATCATGTTTCAGTATATTCAATTTTGGCTTATTATGGAAATCAAAATGTATGGACATTTAGTCTCAGCTGTAGTTTGTTTCTAAGGCTTTTTATCAAAGTGACGGATCTTATCTTTCTCTAACATATTAATGTAAGATGCATCCTGTGCATGTCACCACTCTGAGGATGCCTAATCAGTTTTGTGCAATCAAGATAAAAAAAAAAAGACATATCAAGAGATAAATAAAAATAAAAACTGTTGAAAAAAAGCATGAATCATGGATAGTTAGCAACATATACAACAAGTAAATACATTTTTAAAGTTTTAAAATAACAGTCTTCTAATTTTGAAGTAAGCGTACTTTCGAGAATTCTTTCTCCATCCAGTTTCGCATACTTTTTTCTCCTCTACAGCTCTTTAACAGCATGAACTATAAGACCAAACCAAACCATTAAAAAAAGAAAAAAATAAGGAACAAGAAGAAGAAGAAATCCGGTCAGAAGAAGACAGACGTAAGCTAAAAGAACATGAGAAAGGGAAAGACGTGATTAGAGAGAAAAATCTAAAGAGGTACAGCAAGATGGGATAATGAGAGGACCCACAGTGAAGGAGTGATAAAGAAGGAGGAAAGAGGGTGTGAGAGAGAGCAGAGTGAGCCGAGTGGGGATGAGCGGGTGGTGGAGGAGGAGGTGGGGCGGAGGCTGTGCGAGGCCGGGAACACGGAGCAGCGGCCGGGGGGATGTTTAGATAGGTGCAGGCTGCCACTAGGAAGTCCACGCTCCAGTATAAACAGGCCGCCACACAACCCAGCACTCCCAACTGTGGGAGAAATCTGCCCTGAGACGCATGGAGTGGCGCTGGCCAACAAAGCGGAGGAGGGAGGGAGGGAATGAAGGAGCGGGTGGTGGGAGGCAGGGGAGGATGGGTACATGGCCACTTTCAGATCCCTGCAAAATATATACACAGCTGAAGCTGGCCTCTGGACCCATTTCCTCTTGCTCCTCTCGCTGATGTCCATGCAGTAGTCCCGAGGCCATTTTGACTGCTCTTATCTTGATGTAATCTCTATCTCATAGACCCCCTTACCCACCCCCTCATATGTACACATACATAAACACACACAATTGTATTATAAACAGAACAGCAGGACCTATCAACAATTTAATGTGAACAATATATCAAATGGATATATGTTATGCAAAAGGCTCCGTTGCAGTGACAAACACAGAAAGTTATCGGGTGGACATTTAAATCCTGTCAGCTCTTCTGAGGTTTTCACCATAAAGTTATTTCTATTTCTATTTAATATTTGGTTAATTTTCAATAGTCTCTACAGCAACCTTTCTATAGGTGTAGGTATCTCTTTCAGTATCTGTTTTTCTTTCTGTGTAATACATTTTACAGGAATTCTGTGAGTCTTGAGATTCCTAAGAGATTCCTGTGGTGATTAGACGTGACTTGGCCAGAAAAACGTCTCTTGGGTAGGGCTGCTTGATTCTGGCCGAAATGATTAACATGAATATTTTGATAAATATTTAGATCATGATTATTTGCATTATTTGAAAATGTTTTTTTTTATTGCTCTGTCACATAAACATGACTTTGCTTTGACATTCATGTTGTGCCGTATGCCTGTTTCTGATTTTTAGTGTGTACAGTCCACAGTGCAGTCAAATCAGAAACTGATTTTACTTTCAGGGCTCCTGTTACGGGAGCGTTCACACTATGTAGCAGGATGATCAAGATCTGTTCCGTTGTTCCGTTTCATTAATCCAAAAACTGCTGCTGTTTTAGAGTTGAAAGTACGTTAACTACATAAAAAGGTGAGATCTGCAGTTTCTTCTTTCAGCTTTGTAAATAGCAAGATGAAAGAAGATGTTGCTGTTGATTCTGGGTTCGTCCAGTTGTAAAGAGAAGGTAGCAGCAAGGAGAATGGAGACGTTGGCAGAGTTGGGACAACATCTGAGGAGGTAGAGAAATAACTTCAGACCTGGAGCAGCGTTTAACTGTGTAGAAGCCCGTTTCCACCACAAAAAAAAAAAAAGTATCCATAACTCGAAATTTCGAGTTAGCTCTGCCAATCAGTAATCTACACGAATAACGTCATTTTCTTGTTACCCGGAAGGACGTGGTGCAGAGGAATGCGCACTCACAACCGGATTGCAACAAATTGGAGCTTTCGGGAGTACGTTTGCTGATTGTAACGCCATGTGATTCAGCTAATAACACAAGGATTTCATCATTTGTGAAGTCACACTGAAAATACTCAGCAATTTGTGCATTCATGACTGGCTGTAATACTGTTAGCTTAGCTGTAGCTGAGGGCTTCAGCTTGCGAGTAACAAGGAAATGATATCATTCACGTAGATAACTGATTGGCAGCACTAACTCGAAATTTCTAGTTACTGTTCTCAAAATTTTGAGTTAATAAGTCAAAATTTCGAGAAAAGTAACTCGAAATTTTGAGAAAATAACTAAAAATTTTAAGAAAGGACGCTTTGTTTTTTGTTTTTAGTGGGGGAAATGGGCTTCCATATAGCTGTGTGTCCAAGGTACAACAGGTATTATTTTACCATTTTTCCATATCATTGTATATTCAGTACCAGTGTGCCTTTGGAGCTATAAGTGCAGGTTTTGCCAAATGCAATGGTCTGATTGGTCAGATCTGTTCATTTGGATCCAAAAAATGGTGGTTCGAAAAAATAAGTGCCGTAAAGTTGTCCAGCAAAATTTCAGTCAGTGTGAACGAGTGACTCCAAAAATTATTTTTAATGCCCAAAATATTCACACGGATTATCTTAAATGCACTCATGTAATAATTGTTACATTGGACGACCTGTGTCTGAAGAGACAAACATGAGAGTGATAATATTTCAAATTTAATTAAAAATATGCTACAGTGTAACACCTGCGGCGTATAATTGTTCGTAATTATCAACCTGACATTGACAGCTTCAGCCTTCAGTGTATATGGAACTATTGTGGTTCCTACTCACCACAGTAATGAATAAGAAAGCAATATGAGAAACAGTGACAGCATCAGCTGACATCGATGATGACATATGTTTACAAAAGGAAATTTTAATGTTTTTTCTTTACGTTTTCATCCAAAATCTTGTGGTTATGTTGAAAGTTAAGTAATCAAATGATGCTTTGTGCCCGAAGCAATCATTTGTGCCCAAGTTATATAAAATGATCATGGATGATAAAACCTATCCTTTATGTTCTTCATTTAGGTCAATTAGAATCCTTTCTTTCCTTTCCAATAAACCTTTCCAGTTGGGTCTGAGCTTACTACACGATGAACACAAGAATTTCCTCATTGTGAAAGAGGTTCCTCATTTTTCCGACCAAAAGAAATTTGGTCCTCTAAAGAAAAGAAATGCGAAAACATTCCCACCTATAAAAGACTGCTAACAGTTACACACACACGCACGCACGCGCTTAAACACACGCACTCAAGTCTTGTGGTTCCTGTGTTACGCAGAGGGTTTTCAGGGGAAATTCCTTTGAACATGAAACCCAGTGAAAATAAGGACAGTAAGTGAAGAGAAACATTCAACATTCCATGAGAACCAACATAATGGTAAACCCCTCCGTCACACTGAAACTCTGATTTCCAACTGACATCATGTCCTGTTAGCTATCACATTCCCCTCCACATCACCTGGAGGAGAGCACAGACACACAGTCCATCTGCACCTGGCCCAGACACCTCTGAGCTTAGTGAGGAGAAAGGCCAGTCTCACCATGTCACCATGTTTAGTCTGTTCTTCTGGCCTTTCAGAGTGTGACAAGATCCATGAAGGGGCTGAGGCGTAACTGAGGGGACTTACAATGTCATGATAGATACACAGCTCTTTTCGTGTAGACATATATTTAGTGGAATATTTACTCAGTCTCTGTCACTGTGAAATAGTGTAGGTAGAATTAGGCTTGGAAAGAGAACAAGTTTGTAGTTACAAGTTTTTTGATTTTATGTCTTCAATATATCACCTGCGGCATATACAGCAGGGAGTAGACCAGTATCACAGCTATCTGTGCACTCAAAGCACACAGAACTTTAAATTTTAACAAAGACTGTTTTTTCCTAATAGATGTCATAGTGAGGCTACTTTAAACCAAATTTAAAAACAAAGAAACAAAAAGGAAACTGATGTAAATGAGCCTTTTTTTACTCTTTAATCAATATATAGTGGAAATTGTAAAAACAAAACAAAACACATGCATGTGATACTTTTTAATATGCGATTTAATTGCATGAAAAAATGTAAAGTCCTTTGACATCCGGCATCTCAGATACTAAATCTAATCAGATTCATCTATACCCGCCTACAGTGGTGTGAAAAAGTCTTGGCCCACTTCCTGATTTCTTAGTTTTTGCATATTTGTCATACTTGCATGTTTCAGATCACTGGACATATTTTAATACTGGTGAAACTGATTGTGTTATTTTGTGCACATGAAGCCAAATACATTTGCATAGCTTTTCCCCCCTAATAATTGAAATAATCATTTAAAAACTGCATTTTGCATTTACTCTGGTTAAAATTTGTTTGCTGATCTGAAACGTATAAGTTTGGCAAATATGCAAAAAATAAGAAATCAGAAAGAGGGCAAATACTTTGAGCACTCAGAGGATAGCAAAACAACTTTTTTATGTGGCTCATTTTGCATAATTGTGAAATACGATGGAGTACAGTGGTACCTCTTTGCCCATTTAGTTAAATGTGTACCTGATACAAAAAAAAGCTAAAGACACATCTTAATATTCCTATCTTCCTATAACTGTTTTAGAAGTTTTAACACTATAATTTTACTCACTAAATTACGCTACTAAATAGCTAGGGATGGGAATTGATAAGAATTTAGTGATTCTGTGTAACGATTCTGGGTCATTTTGACCCAGCATTTTCTATTTTTTCTGTTTTTGTATTATTCTGTATTATGGTTTAGGTTCTTATTCCTTAGTTGTGCTGTTCTGATTATTATTATTATCCTTGTGTTTAGTGTAGGTTAAGTTCAGTGTCAGGTCTCTGCCTGGCATGTTTCCTGTGTTACTTTGAAAGTCCGTGTCTCTTAAGTCTGATTTCTCCCAGCTGTGTTTCCCTCCTGTCTCCCGTTCCCTGAGTGTGTATCTAAGCCCTGTGTTTTCCTTGCCCATGTTGTTGACATTTGTTCACACCCTCACTGTGCTGTGTTTGTGGTATTTTAAGTTTGTGGTAATGTTCAAGTTTCCCAGTTTTTAGTTTGAGTTTCATGTTTGCGTTTCTAGTTTTGCTTTCCTGTATTTCATGTTAAGATTGGTTTTTCCAGCAATAAAGCTGCCGCCTTTAGTTTATCATTCAGTCTCCAAGTCCTGCATTTCAGTCCTACATCCTGCCTGCAACACATGATATTCAGTTTCCATTACCAATATGACTTATCACTTGATTCCTTATCAATTCTCATTTGCTCTGCTTTGAGAGTCTCCACCATCTCTGAGCAGCATATCAGAGACTTTAAATTCACACAGAATAATTACATACTGTGTGGTCAAAACTTTGTGCATGTTGGAGCTATTTCCCCACTTTGTTGTGATCAGTGCTGGGGTCATTTCTCAAAAAGCCATAATGTATCACACATATTACATAGAACATATTTCATAAAGTAATGCATCACATCACTTAATTACTCTCAGGAGAAAGTAATTCACTATATTACATTATTTTCAAATTTCTCCACAGAAATGATCTGAACCCAACTGTCTCATAATTACCAGTTAACAATATAAACTTCTAAGCCACAGTCCCCACACACCAAAACAAAGTGGGACTGATAACCAAGATCAATAGACTGGCAGACTAACAACTCCAAGGAATTGAACCGGTTTGCTACAAAAACCGGTTCTCAGTTCCCATCTCTATAAATAGCATTGTTAAATATTTTTTAGAAAGAGAACATAACAGTCTGTAAAACAGGTACACTGAGGCA
Source organism: Pundamilia nyererei (assembly GCF_000239375.1). Classification (NCBI taxonomy): domain Eukaryota; kingdom Metazoa; phylum Chordata; class Actinopteri; order Cichliformes; family Cichlidae; genus Pundamilia; species Pundamilia nyererei. The sequence goes on from NW_005187492.1 coordinate 1,510,736, forward strand.
TCTTCACTACAGAACAGTCAAAAACAAAGAAAAAATGTGGAGGCTTAAAAAGAGAGACAGGAGATGCGGTAATTCATGTAGGTAAGACATATTTTGCTATGAGCTGTTGTCCGATTTTTATCATTTCATCTCTTAGTTTCAGATCAGAATGGCGCCGAGCAGTTTGGCCACTGAGGTGATGAGAAGATAACATGTTACTTGAGGCTCATTATGTTTCCCTAATGACTAGGTACTTCTAAACAGACTAACTACATAGCATTTCTCTGTCCATATTATTTCAGTTGCCCTGATAGTAGAATAAGCCACTATAAAGATATGAAAATGCACTCATGTAGCAGTAATCATAAGACTGATAAACAGGGCAGAATCTTAAAAAATGCTGTGATACAAATTTTTGTTCATACCCCTCAGTGCTAATGGATACTTGATCAAAGCACTGAAAATCCATTCTGAAACTATTAAGTTTATAAACTTAAATTATTTATAAGGTTTTGATTGAGAATGCGACTCTGAAACTACAATGACAATGTCTGCAACAGAGTAAATGCATCATTCTGCTGGGATAGTTGCTATTGGACAAACATGGCTCTGAGCCGCTGTTTAATGTAATGAAATTCAAAAGAAGATGAGCCGTGTGAGGGCAGCTGGGAAAGAGAGGATGAGTGGTCAAACAAGAGTGGACCAACACCCAGTCTGAAAAAAAATGATGCAAAGATACACACACACAGACACACACAAACTGGCTGCCAGTAAACACCAACAAGTCCAGCCGTGCTTCCTGGAACAGCACCATGAAACAGCTGTGAGTCCCAGCAGAGCCTGACTCTCCCACTCGCTGAGCCTCTCAAACACACACCCATGCCCTCACACGCTGATATGCATACGACAACACTCTCATACCAAACCTCACACACGGTTCTTTTGTTGGTCACTTGATTTTCCTAATGCTTACACTTAAGAAATACAGCTATTAGATTGTGCAATGACACAAAAACTACCCTTACAGTTTACAGTACTAAAATGACAAAAGTACAAAACTAGAATGACATGCAAAAACAAACAAACCCCAAAACAAAACAGTGCAACAGATTCAATTTCCATTTTTTTAATTTTTAAAAAAAATTGTGAATTTTGTGGATTGTAGCATTAACCTTATTTGACCCTGCTTAGTCAGTGTGCAATACCTAGAGTATCACAGCAAGCCACAAACACTCAAGGTTTCAGTCATTGTAACCCTTGAGTCTGCACTTATTGCTCACTTTGCCTCAAACATAAATGGGATCTTTCCAATCAATCATTTCAATCACTCAATCAATGATTCATTATTTACTGGTTACATATTAGGCATTAGTTCATCTGTACTTGACAAAACAGTAGCATGCTTCATGACACTGCTTAGCCAACCCTTGACTATTTCTCTCATTTAACTTTTGGTTGATATCTGAATTCAACTGTTTAGTTCTCAGAGAGTGCCTGTGCATTGCAGACATGGCAGCCAGTACTAGAAATGTTATGAATATATTGCTGAGAACAACTAAATGGAAGCTGTTAACTTTCACAAAACCAATTAATCAAAGTTGAACCTTTTGACCTAAACCTTTACCCTCTTGACTCATAGCATGTTTTCTAACCATCTTCGTGGTGTGGCTGTATCATACATTTTAATGCTAACTTATTCTATTTGCATGATATGTAGTGTCAACATCAAACTCCACATGTCCTAAAGGTATTACATGTAAGCATTTAATTCAAAATCTTGAAATTATTCACAATCACTGCTAACTGGCAAGCATTATCCCCGGGGGCTAGCTATTCAGCATATTGCTGCTTTTCCCTACCAGCATGCTAGCCAGCTCACTGTTGTGATGGTTCTCAGTATTGTTCAGTTCCAGGAGGATTATCCAGGAGATGTGTGGCAAGAGACTCACTGGAGAGGAAGCTAATACTGGTGACTGCCTTCAGGTAGCAAAATTTCTTACTTACACATTAAGCTTTGTGAACTTGTACTTTATTGTCCAACAAAATTTCAAACACAAAACTAAAACAAGGAAGGTTATAGGGAAGAAGTGGATTTGAAGAAGTGTGCCCTCCAAACTGTGAAACACCCAAAACTCCCTGCGACTGGCAGATGCACGACAAAAATGATAACACACTGTTTTCTAGTTTTTGTGGTATTTCCAGATTCTGCCAGTATCAGTGTTTACTCATAGATATTTGTGCCTTCCAAAGAAAACACCTCATAGCTCTGCTCTGGGAACTGTCACAGAGTCTTTCTTGGATTCTACCCATTAGCTCATGTCAGTAAATGCTGTGTTTCATTGTAGTAAGTATACACAAACTGTAAAGGTGTTTATGAAGCAACTAGTCATTAATCAAAGCTTTTCACTTTACTAAAAACTTCATCATCATCTTAACATTTACCCTTCACATCCTGCTGCTTTTAATAAAAAGTCCAGTATTGCATAATTCTGTCGGCAAGATAGAGGATTTATTTGGACAAACAAATAATCATTGCTCACTTACATACAGATGTTCCAGTTTTCCTAGATCTAACCTCGCATGTTTCACATTGGATTTACAGTGATTTCTGAATCTAGCCTGTACATAATATAAAGAATAATGTACTTTATAATGTACAGTGAAAGGACTAGTTGTCGATGTGACCTGTTTAAATGAAGGAATTGCTGTCTTATAACAAAAAACTCTGTAACTTGCTGAGACTATTGAAAATAGGCATCCAAGTGTTTCATTACATGGTACTAACAGACTCATGGAGGATGTAAGATGCACTGCTGCACTTTCAGTGACACAGTTTCCCAGGCTTTACTCCGGCGTTTGTCTTGCGTCACTACTTCTGGTCTCATGTGGTTTTTCTGTGGTTGCAACTGCTCCAGTTCACAGAGTGAACACTACACTTCTAAAACAGCTCTAATGATTACAGATCCATCCACACATACTTACAGGCTGTAACACATTAGAAAAGCAACTCTAGTACAGACTACATATCTACCACTCAGAACAAAAATACCTAAAATAGATAATCATTGCTCTGGCATTTCAGCATGAGAAATTTGTGCCAGATTTTCCTGAATTAAGCAATGAGCCACTCACAAGCCTTGGGTTCAGACATCGCCCCAGTCTGAATGACCTTAACAGATCCCTTAGTAGGAATGCTGCAGTTAGTGTGATACTCACTTGTCCCCTGACTCTCATCCATGGTGAAGAGAGTGGCAGCCATTTCATTACATAACCCTCTGCCCTGTGGGACATAAACCTAAAGAGCACAATGTTGAAATCTGTTCCCTTCCCCTAAGTCCTTACCTTCACCCCAAGCTATATAAGCATCCAGGCCAACACGGTAAGTCAGTTAGCGCAGTAAGCAGGCAGTAATGAAACTGTTCTTTGACATTGTGGTTCAGGAAGGAAGACAACTAGCAATGCAGAAGTCTTCTGCACATAATGTTTGACGTCTTGCTCTATTTAAAAAAACAGCTGAGGCAATGGAAGATATTTTCATTCAGACATGAAATAGTATTTGGAAGTTGGGGGCAGCTACAGCTTTGTTCTGCAGAACTCAGCTACAATAACCTATTTGGATTCTGTTCATTTCTACGTGATAATTTTATGACTTGATAATTCTTAAGTTATTTGTGCATAGTGCAATCCAATAATTTGGTGAGTAAGCCTATAAAATGCAAACATATAAAAGGAAAGCTGGCAAGATTAAAAGATGACCTTGACCACAGGTGGAATCACCTGCAGGTGGAAATTCCTGATCACGCCTTACATGGAAAACAGTTAGTGTAATAATAAAAAATTCCAGTTAAGTTGGAACATTTGAAGGCCGTAGGGTTATGTTCATGATAAATATTTTGAAAAACCAGCTGAGTTTATTTTTCTTTATATTAGTCTACTAGTATTTTTTTTTTTACCTTAGTGTGGAGGGGGTGGTCTTCTTTAACTGTAAACAAACTTTTGAAAAACACACACAGATACTCTACTATGTTTCTTAGGTAGCCATTGTTCACCCTCTGCTCTCTGGTACTGAGCTGATAGCATAGTGTCAGTTGTTCTCTGAAACCACCTGCTCACCAATCGAGTATTAGCTATAAACTGTTCACTTGATGAGTTATCTGTCATACCTATGTGTGTACGGACACAGACTTCAGAGGAACCAAGAGTAAACACAATAAAGGTGCATTGCTGTCTTTTGTAAACCCGTTCTCTGACCTGGGCGCCCATTCAGACAGGGCAGACAGCCAGGATGAGCTATAACTCCACTGAACAAGCCCATCCACAAGCCCATGTGTCTGTCCCAAGCAGTAAAGAGAGTAGTGAGACTACCCAGTGACTGCTGGTTTATAATCAGTCAAACACAGGCGTGTCAGCCCTGCACTGTGCGACACTGTGCTTTGCACACTACACAGAGTTGGCGGCCCAGCGAAAGCCCACTGAGCTCTGACATGCAGCCTTGCTTTTCACTAAACTGAGTCAATTCATTCTCATGACCCGTGGCAAATCAACGTGACCCATTTACGAGGGTGTCAGTGCAGCCTCTCTGGTACATCAGGCAGAGATACAGGTCCTGCAAGTGACAGTGTGGAATTTAAACATTTCAAACCATGGAAAGTGTAATATTCATTTTTCTCAGAGTTTGAGCCAGATGGGCTTTGGCACATTCATCAAAGGAACAGTAGAGAACGACTAATGGAGCTGTGGCATGGTGCTTATCACACTTTGGGTTATTATTGGATCATGAGAGGCAGCTCTGTATTATGTCTCCCGATGCCTATAATGTAAAAGTTTGATTTGATTTTTTTTGTTAAGACTCTAAACAGCTATCTTGTTTGCATATTAAATTTTCTGTCTCAAAATCCTGCAAGCACAGATATTAGTATGATCAAGTTTCATTCCCCACAGGCTGCAAATGATAAAACTGACCTTACTCAACAGTTTAGGGTCTTGTTTAAATATCCAGACATCCATCAGTGCCTATGAGAAGGGCAATAACTAGAGAAAGCAGAGAGTGAACATGAAAAGGACTTGAAGAGATAAACAAAGTTAATGGGATAGAAAAGAGGGAGACAAGGAAGAGGAATGTGCATGGGCACTGCAAAATAAAGGGGAAATTTATGATGGAAAATCACATTTTGCCTCATAGGTTAATCTTCTGATGTACTGAAATGTAAATTCCGATGAGCTTTTTATGTGATCATCATGGGGTAGCTCTTGTTTCTGTTTGCCTGAAATGCGTGTCAGACAGGTTATCAGCTCGAATGGAGAGAATTATTTAAGAGGAAAAAAGTAGCATGTGGCCTGGCGCGGATGCACTGATAAAAAAACAACAACATATACACGTGTACAACTTCACATCTTGGAATAGAGTTAAGGATCTCAAGAGGAAACAGTGAACACTGTACACGCACACATAATGCATGTTGCAATGAGTGTGTCGGACTGATTGAGAAAGTTGCATTTGTGTGCTGCTGTTGCACATTCATGTGCATGTGAATATGTGTGATTAAGTGGGGGGAGGTTTTGCAGGTGGCTTGCTGCGGTGTACTGCCAAGAAAGCAGAATACCCTGGGGTGGGGTGGAATAAATGAGACTGGGAGAGGTGAGGGAGTGGAGAAGGAGTACAACAGGGGAGTTAAAGAGTGTTTAGAGGACTTGATTTAGATGGTGGTTATCATAATCGATTAAAAATTGTTTTCGCTTTAGTCTCAGCGCCCTGTGTCTCTCGCTGGGGCTCGGGTGTGGCTTCCAGAGCAGGGCCCGGCCAGATGACTTCATTGCCATATGGTATCTAACCTCTCAGTCACACTCACTTACAACAATACACAGCATACCCATTCTCTAAACACTCCCTTTGTTATGCAGCACTCAGTAATTCTGATAAAGCCATGCCCATACACACCAAGTCTTGATGGAATCTACAGTAAGTGGCCACAGTCATCCTCCTTGATGAAGTGAGATCACGGGTACCAAAGGGAGTGAACTTGTACTCACACATTCTCATCAGTGGGGTTTTTTTTGGCAGTGTTCTGTTGCAATGTGTTGTGTCTGAAGCCACAGTCTTGATCTCACAAGTAAAAAGTGCTGATTGTGTGAATTTTTTTGTTTGATCGTGTACAGTAGAGCAGCTAGAGGATTCATCTGTTAGGATTTTCTTGGGCAACAGTTTGCCATTGGTCCCTGTGCTTCTCCACTTATTCTTCTTTTGAGCACTTCATACCCTGTTTACTGCAAGCTCCCATTTGGGACAATGCAAAGCTTCAGCAACTAAAAGTGCAATTCTGGACAGGGCATCACTGCTGCTTCATATGTGGGTGTGAAATTGCAAATCTGCTCTAACGAAGCTTTCACATTTGCAGTCATGCAAGTCAGCAACCTCTGTTCCCACTTCTTCATTCCACCATCATTTATGTAAAGCTAAACAATCTCATTTTATACATTACTTAAGCACAAAATTAATAAAAATATCCACATTATTATGTCAGTTGAGACGTGTGGTATTTGTTGTAATGGGGTTGCCCCAGATGCCTGCTGGGGTGAAATGCCAGCCTTGTGTAGGCCAAGCTAAGCTAAAAATGAACCCTGTTTTCTAGTCGGATGCCAGTAGCCAGCCGGCCAGTCCACAAGTGATACAATTTAGTTTACACCAAAACAAATAAAACCACATAATTGCACAGCACAAAGTATACCTGAATATGAACACAGGGCCACATATCTCATCCAAATTCCAGCAACAACCTCAACTGTAGCTGTAACCCTAAACCAAAAGATCCCAGTGTGACTGAGTGTGCAGTTAAAGCATCACATACTTGTGTAATTACTATGTGTTTTAAAGAAAATGTTGCCTCTATAGAAGTCAATAGAATTAAGGGTTACAGTAGGCTGTGTGTATTGACAAGGATTTGGAGAGAGGAGAGTGAAAAGACACTGTGAAATGCTATATCAAGCCAGTAAACTCTTGCTGGTGACGGCAAAAAATATGGAATGCATTACGGAAGTGACAGAGTTAAGGACGAAGACACAAACAAACACATAAATCCGCCATAGACAGACACATAGATGATTGCGGAGACAGACAGGCACCCTTTGCCATTGCTATCTCTCCCCATCTGCTCTCTCTCTCTGCCTCTATCGCACCATCTTGCAACCTTAACCCTCACTTTCATGACATTGCATGTCGCACTCCCCTTTTGTGCCTCAAATCATCTATCACGCGGTTCTTTGGTTTCCATCCCCAGTGCCCAGAGCGGACCAGGTCCCACTCCTTCAGTCCATCTTCTTCTTCTTGTTTTCTTGCCTGAGGCCCAGTGAGAGAGGCAGAGAAAGTATTTGCCCTGTCTCTCCCTCTCTCTGGCTGTGTCTTGGCTCCTCTATAAAGGTTAGTGAGAGCATGGTGTGGGTGTTGGTGTCTCAGGGTGAGTTATGGGTACTACAGCCAGGGGACCCCAGAAAGAACCGAATGAGTGTACTGTTGGGAGAAGGATGAAAGGGAAAAAGAAAATAGGGAGGGATGGAGGGAGGGCAATTTAAGGGTTCAGAATGCCAAGTGCTGATGTGTTTGTTTTCCATCACTGCTGTTCCGGGCAATGACAGAGAGAGAAAACAAACGGCAACACTGATATATTACATACAGACTTTCAACTCAATTCTCAAAGCAATAATTCTACAATGAGAAAGTCTTATCGCCAACCTTGGTTATCTCTTCATATCAAATCTTCACACGGAATCTTGGAAGCAACAAACCAACTTCAAAACCCGATTCATTAATTTTGCTTGCAGAAAAAAAGATACAGACACCCGAGTGCATGCATGAACAGCATAAGCCTGTGCGTGTAGGTGTGTCTTCGCACTGGACTCATCGAGCTCAGCAACACAACTGACTGTGCTGGGATGAGCGTGAACAAAAAGGTGGTGTTGGTTACATTAACCATCACTGCGACTTGACCAGAGTGCACACATATTCGCGGCATGGCGTCTGTTCAACCCCGTGACGTTTACTGTATCATTTCAGTGGTGTCTGTCAACTCTTACATTGTGCAGTGGTGCTTTATTCTAAGTGTGAATACCTGTCTTTATAAGGTAGTGCATTGCTCCTATTACGTGCAGAGACAGCTCCAGGCATGCTGGATTGTCTAGCCCTGCTGCTGTAAGGTAACGTATGGGACAAATTGGAGAGCGGAGGAAGAGGTGAAGGAAACAGCAGTGGAGAGTGAAGACGGCTTCCCATCAGTCCCTTACAGGCATGTGAATCGAGAGACAGAAGTCATTCAATCGAATGGAAGGAAGGACTGAGGAAGAGAAAAGAAGGAAAAGGAAAAGTTTTGAGGAAGAGAGGAAGAAGTACATGTAGGCAAAAGTTTAAACTTTTAAACCCTTTTAAACTCCGATGTTCCACCAGTAGTTCAGTCATTACAGACTCCTGCTATGTAGCCAAATGTTGTTCAACCCATATAACCTTCATTTAGGCTGTAGTGGAGATCCCACCAAGTTTCCAAGGTTACCAAATATTGCAGGCTAAATGATGGCTCTATATAAACATTGTAGCGCTTCAATGATGAGCTGGAACAAGCCAACACAGAATATATGTGATACTGTCAAACAGAGTGGAAAAAGGTAATTTTTTCCAAACCTGAAAATGCACTAATGGGAGGTGAAAGGAAGAAAACTGGATGTCAGATGATAGAAAAAAAGAAGGAAGAGCACAATAAAAAGTCAATGGGATAAGGAGACAGAGGAAGGGGAAGACCCCCAGCAGCCCACACAGACCCAACCTGTTTGCTGTCTGACCCACAGCATTTCTTATGAATGGAAGGAAATTGTCTCCTGATCAAAAAAAGCAAAACACATGAGCATTATTAATAGAACCAAGTCAGCTACTGAGAGCAGGACAACAGTGTGCGGGACACAATACAGGGGCACGGAGAAGGGAAATAAAGAAAGGACAACAGATAGGAAGGTAAAAGGACAACAAGGGAGGTTTATTTTATTATCCTTTAATAAATATCTGACAGATTTCCTGAGGAAATATCGCAGATCACATGTAAAATAGTTTAAGACTGATGTCAACTGCAGAAACATATGAAATCTATTAGCTGGGAGCCACAGCAGACACAGGGTGAGAGGGAGTGAGAGAGCAAGAGAAAAACAGAGTGAGAGAGGGAGCGCTGCTGAAAGTCATGCAGAAGAAAAAAAAATCTCACAGCCTATCCAAATTCTTCGAGAGGTAAAAAAGTCAGCCAAGACACAAAATCAGAAAAAGGAGG
>NW_005187492.1:1520045-1533647 GCF_000239375.1 Pundamilia nyererei
CACACACACACACACACACACACACACACACACACACACACACACACACACACACTGATCTCCACATCCTGCTGGGTTCAGGGCCAACATTGAAATGAGTGCCCAGACACTGCTGCCAGCCCCAGGGAGGGATGGGGAGAGGAGACACAAACACACTCTAATGCAAAATAACGGAGAAAGGAAGAAACGATAAAGAAGAGGGTTGGCAGGAGGAGAAGCCTGCCAGGAGTGCTACCATCTGTAAAATAACGTAACTTCAGGGCAAAGTCTTGAAAGTTACCTCTTTGCTCTGGTTAACCTCTTCAAATGCTATTGTTTACAATGAAATTAGGGCTCAATGTACATCATTTCACCCCCAACCAACCCACCCCCTTAGCAACTAAAGGATGCCTGTGTTTGTAATTCTGAATGAAACTTGTATTTGTCAAAGTCACGTGTGAAATTTAGCACAAGAAAAACACACTACACAAGGCAGTACAAGATCTTTTTTTTTTCACTCGCACATGCACATGTAATTATATCTGTGAGAAAACTCATCAGTTCAAGACAGCGATACCGAAAGTCACAGAGGCGATCGCTAAATCTCACGATGTTAACACGCACACACAAGCACACGCTCAGACTCAGTGGTGGTTCCGTATTTTGGAAAGAGGAACTTGTACTGGCTCGGTGGTGCCAGTATGTCTGTGGCAGTGTGGCAGCCATGGTGTTCCGCCACCCTTACCCTTGCTCCCCACCAAGACCCAAACCACAAGCCAATACCCACAAGCCAGTGAGGCCTGGATGAATATACCCACCACTACACACACATACACACACATGCATGCACACACCTCTCACACAGACACAGTCAACCAACCACACATACCAAGCAAAGAGGTAGAGTTATGGAAAATGAGAATGAGTGAGGTTTCTGTCTTTCTCTGTCTTTTCTTCCCCCTTTTTAATCATCCGGGCCTGAAAGGGCACACAGAGTTCAGTGGGGACAAGGAGGCTTGTAGGCGGGGAGGTGCTGCTACAGAGATGAGCAATAGACTTACTACATACAGTACTCGACTGCCTAGCATGGGAAACAGAGGTGGTGGCTTCTCCAGTATTTGTCTGTCACAGAGCATGTGCATGTGTTTGCTCAATCAAGAAATATACAGACATACTTTCAGTAAGTGCGCACTTGCACTACAGGTTCAAGCACTAGAAGAAAAAGCATTATCGGTGTTGTTCTGAGCCTGTTAATATCAGAGCTCTTAAGTTAATTCATTTATGATGAGGGATCATGCCAAGTTTTTTTTTTTTTGATTGAACACCACTCACAACCACAAGGGGACACCAAAGTCAGAAATATTTAAATTGGGCTGATATTGGTTTTAAGAGATGTAGCACTACCCCAAAGTAAAATATGTGAAGAAATGAACAGTAATAAAAAAGCACTAATAACTTAAGTCCTCAGCTTGTAAAATGACCACTTAAAAAATAGTTAGGTTCTCGATGTGTAAAAAGCAACATTAATGATTTAATGGTTGCAACCTACTCAGTGAAACATATGTTGCGCAAAGTACTTGCAGAAGAAAGTTGGAGAGACAAAGTGCAGTACAAAGTGTATTCGTTGTCAGCCAATGCAATCTTCAAGTACACAAGTACAAGTACACACAATTTGCAAAATGTAATAGCATTAATTCCTATTGTACAAAATGTATTCTCTTTTCAAGATTATAAAAGAGCAATTCAAAGGTTACCATGTATAATGTACTTAAAATGCAAAAGGTTGTAACTTATATGGATACTATTTGACAGCGGTTGCGGTTCATCTTTTCATATAAATACAGTGGAGTAAAAAGTTTGACTTGTGATGAAGTAAATGGAAAATATGTTAGCTACAAATCCTTTAAAATTGTTCCTTTGACGCTGAGTAACTTTATCCTACTTCGTTACTTGGTTTCAAATCTGTTTATAATAAGAACAGTTTGAACTCTGCTTGTGGCAAAAGCATCAGTTCACTTTAGCGTGGAACAGAGTGTACACTACCCAAGGTGTCCATTTGAATCTTACACCCAGAGCTCCACATCTCACCACATAGTGTGTATATGTGCGTGTAAGTGTGTACACTAAGTGTTGAAGGTTAGGGTTCCTGTATGTGTTCCCCAAGTTGTGTAATGGCCCAGCGGAGTAGAAAGTGATGAGAAGCTGGTGTTTGAGCCCAAAGCAGGCCCTTATATGGAATACTGGACCTGTTTTCTCTCCTCTCCTCTGTCTTGCTTCTCTCCAAAAGTGCTACAAGGTCGGAAGAGAAGAGGACATCCTTCCAAGTCAACATATTTACATATTTGCAGTGATGTGGGGATATTCAGCCGAGTGTTGGCAGGCGAGACAGTGGTCAGCCAGGACAGCTGAAAGTGGACATCTGGGCCTTGGCTGTGGCTCAGTTGCTTACCCTTATCAGCCTATCTCTTACAGACAAAACATTATGCATTTGACAGCCTCATAGAGCTCTTTGGACAGCTCAAGATTTTATCTTTAGTGCAAACTTCGAAAGAACTTACACATGTAGAACCAGAAGTAATATACGGTTATCATCTGCAATATGCTCTGAAGCAATACACGGTGGTTTTAATACGTGATTACTGAGCTGTAACAAATTTTACAACAAAGATTTTGTTTCACGATCAACACACAAAGATATGTCATCTGTTTAAATATCTTATGCATTAGTTGGCGGTGCCCTGGGGAACCCTCTGTCCTTTTCACGTCCCCTCTACTCACCCACCCACCTTCTTTCCTCTCTTTTCCTAATGCCCCTTCCCTCTTATGTCTCCTTCATAGCTCTTGCAAGGAACACAGCACCATGTTTCTCTTGGCAGAACTCTGCAGGCTGTCCCTGCGTGCCTGAAAAACCAGCGTTCTCCCCCTCATCCCTGCAGCCAACGTGCACATTTCTCACATTTTCTGCCTGCTCTCTGTGAACAGTTCACTTCAGCCGCTTCACATCATCCAGGCTCCCAGGCACTGCAGGACAGGGCGGGACAGATACGTCCTCTGACTTACATTACATCCATATCCTCCCTGTCTCTCCTTCTCTGCCTTCAGTGTCTCTCACTAAAGTCAGTTTACTCAAAGTGCAAATGTCTTTCTCTCTTTCTCTGGCGGTTACTTGCCCTTTTTGCTCTGTCTCAGTGCACTGAGCACAGGTGTGTGAGATATTAGGTGAAAGCTGGTAATATGAAAGTTTCTGAGCTAATAGAAAGGAAACCGGTTGTCTAGTAGGCACTCATAGACGAGGGTCAACTTAGGAGCACACAGATGTCTCAGACAGTTCAAAACTGACTTTCAGATCAATCCAGTTGCACAGGTGTGAGTTACAGTACTAGTCACACCTAGGAAGTGGTATACCCATTACAAAAAGACAGTTAAGCTCCCTAGAGCTTAATGGAATACAGACGTAAGCTTGGTAAATGTGTGGTCGTGCACACAAGCATATTTGAGATAAACTGGGTCTAATTCAAACAGCTGGAGCTGAACACTTTGCTTTCAAGAGGATGGACGTTTCACCTCTGTCCCACACACCGGGCTGTTTGGCAGTAGATAACAATCTGTATTTATTATGTAATTTATTTCTTCTAAACTTTAATTTAAACTTTATTTCCTCTGTGAGTCTGGGGTCTGGGCATTGCTACATAAATGAACCTTCTCAGAAATCAGGGAAGGGGGAGAAAAGAAGGAGAAGGAGGGAAAAATGAAAAAAAGTGCAGCCTGTCTCTTGGGTGCCCTTTTTGCCATCCCATTTCCTATGCATCTGGTCTGTGTTTGTGCGGAGAGGGAGAGGGGGAGCAAAAGGGGGACGGCCGTCTGGGGCCGATTAATAACCAGTGATTTATAGGAACTTTTATAGAATAATACAATAAAAATGTGTGCGTACGTGTGTGCTAGCGCATGTGTATGCATGCGTTTGTATATGTGCTCGCTTTACTGAGAGTGCACACAATGCTTTTCTAATTCTGGGGAATCAAAAACAAATTATCGGGAAAAAACACAGGCACTGCTTGAGATAAATTGGGCGCAGATGGAGGCAGGAAATAAAACAAGTGAGGAGAAGACACTCGAAAAAAAAAGCCCGAGAGGAGGACAGGAGGACCGCGGGGAAAGAAGGGGCACCAGAGAAAGCAACCGAGCGAGGGCAAGACAAGGTGAGGATGCGATGGAGAGAAGTAAAGAAGAGGGGTAGAGAGGACAACAAGAGAGAGGGTAAAGAAGAGGACAGAGATGATATGGAGGAAGAGGGGAGAGTGGGAGGAGAGAGAGCAGAGGAGTTCCCATGCCCTGTGCAAAGGAAATGGGCTTAAGTGAGGGAGTTAGGATATAATGTGTGTCTGTGTGTGCGAGTGGGCAATGAGATGAGCAGACCTCTCTGGCACAGAGCAGCATTTCCTTGCCAAAGTGCAATCTGTCTCTCCCCCCCAAAAAAAAAAAAAAATTACTGTTCATCCCCATCCATTCTCATCACTCTGTGACACACACACCCGCACAGGACCTCAGCAACCAACTGCTAGTAAACTGATGGGTCCTCTTGACACACCCACATGGCTTTTACATTAAGCTTGGAAGACTTGAAAAATAGTGACAATTAAATATTTCAGCTTTGACTCAATCTATGTATTTAATCTGAATGCAATATACACCTTCTTGCACATTTGTGCAAAACATGGCATAGTTGCTTAACTTGTTGCCTTGTGGGATAATTAAAATCCAGTATATTGGGGATAATAATTCTCTCTAGACATGGAAAAACTACCTATTCCCAACATATCAGACTAAACGCTATACTATACAGAATAGGTATATTTTGACATGCTCATACTCCAGCTAATGGGCCTTGTATGGATGTCAGTATATTTGGTTTCCAATAAGTAACGCTACATTTGCAATACAGGAACATTAAATATACAGCATGGTTAAGGTTATTTGGAAACAGACCACTGCACAAAACAGTCTTGTTTATTTTACTAGCTGTCTTGCTCATAATCAAAAGTATAACATTATCTAATTTCTTTAAAGCTTCCAAATATCAGTACTGGCATCGAATCCAGTTCTGATCTAGTTCACCTAAAAGCCATTGCATGCGCTACAAATTAAGTTACTTAAAGTCTAGAGAGATCCAAGCCTACATAAGACAGAATGAAAAAAAAAAATACAACATGACCTAATCAGAAATACAGTGTGTCATACTACATTATGTTCTATTTAAGAGCCATTTACTAGTTTCGTGCTTTGAGTAGGAGCTGGTTTGACACAGGATCAGAAGTTGAGTAACTGTACACTCTGACTCTGCTGCAGAGTGGACAGTAGGAGCCGGCAACAAGCGCTTTCCAATATGAATGACTTCCTGTGCTGCGAGCCTGGACTGTGTCCACTAGCACTCCCTGCACTCATGCTTGCCTTTCCTCCTCCCTCTTTTTCTCTCCATCCCTTTGCCCTCTTGCACACCCACTCACCCCAACTGGGGCCTGAGTCGCACAATGTTTCACTCGATTTGCTGGTAAGTCCTCCCTCTCTGCAGGCCTCAGGAATGCCCTCCCACCATCTTCTTCTTCCTTTCCCCTATTCGACCATCCCCTGGCACTGCCACCCACACACCAATTCCTGTTGATTCCTTTGACCCCCTTGTAGCCCCCTGGGCCTAATTTTGGTTGCCCCTGGGTAAGGGCTAAAGCCAGGAAAGAGAGAGGGGTTGGTGGTTATTGGCAGGGCAGCAGAAAATTGAGAAGGCCTTTGCTGGAAACTCCATCAATGGCTGAATCAGTCTCAGCTGTGTTTTACTGAGAAGTAAAAGGCTGGTCATGCACTTTTAGCCCCTGAGTATTTGTCTTTTTCTCCAATTTTGATGTCTTTATACAGTATCTTCATGTCAGTGACCATATATGGCACAAGGGAAGATTGCACATTGCAACACTTTAAGGCTTCTTTGTGGTAAAAGATATTGTCCAACTCTAGATAGTGAATTTCACAATGAATAAATCATCATGAATTTGTAATCCCCCAGAAAAACCATCAAAAACTTCTAGTTTTTATTCTTTTTTAAAAATCGCACAGGTACACCAAACATGTGTTGTGACGAATTTGTATTATGAGCTTAAAGTCTAAATCTCATGTCCATTATTTATAACAGGCGATGTTTTCTTTTTCTTTTTGTACACCTTTTCAGCACTTTGCCATCTTTGTATTCTTTAGAGGAAATAGCTTGACAGGTTGCCCTACAGCATGTTAATGTATTATTATTTTAAGGGAAATTTGGTTGACGTTTATTGAGCAAATGACTATCAAAACTAATCATCATCTCACATTTGATGCAGTTTCCAAGACAAATACTGGCAGCAAACAACCATACCAGGGTTTCAGTCAACTGTCATTATGTATTGCACGTTAGCATGGTATTAGAGTTTCATAATGAGAAATTCCTCTCTTTCGATCTTCACAATGTGTGAAAAAACTGCCAAACAGTTGCACTCAACATTCTCTGTTTAACAGTCTTTGCTCTCATGCTGATAGAGGCCAGTGGACATCTCGTGTTTCTCCCTGCAAACCACAAAGACACATGACAATTGTTATCTTTCTGCGGACATAAAAGACAAATCATGCAGCATGTAAGGAATAAGAGTGAACTTGCTTTCGCAATCGCATCCACTCAAAGAAAACGTATCAGCGAGTATGTGAAATTGAACACATGTGCCTTCCCATGCAAAAGTGACGGCTACAAGAAGGGGGCAAACGACGATACGTGCACAAATCCGGCAGAGTACGTGCCGACCTGCCACAGTGTGTATATGAAAGTGTCTGCATATGACTTTTAGCCTCTGTGTGACTGCAAAAGTGCGCGTATGTGTGACCACAGTGAAGTGAGCATGCCCACCACAAAGGGAGAAAATGAGAGAGAATTTGGAGAACAAAAAGAGAGGCAGGCGTCAGAGGTGCAGCAAAATGCCGTCTGTACAAATGTGGGTATGAAAAGACACACATATAGGCACATGATTAGAAATACACACACAGCAGGTTGACACAAAGCCACACACCCACAACTTTCACTTCTGCCTGGTGTGGCAGCACTCTTGAAACACCAAGGTTAGGGTTCATGTACAGGTCATGGCACACATATAGGAGTGGCAGAAAACACATTACTTTTACTTCAACTAATGGATATTAGTTGAAGTTAAAGAGATGGATGTTATATGTTACATGTTACATGGTAGTAAAACAACATCAAAAACAACAACTATGAAGTGAGGCATAATATCTTCCTGTTTTGCACTTGCTAGTTTTTTCCACTTACTTACACATTTCCACCTTAAGGTGTTTTTAAGCTGCTGATGAGAAGATAGCTGACACTAGAATAGCTGGGTAAACAGCTATCAATGCTGGGAAGGCCTCTGGGGCACCAAGAGATGCACGTACAAAGGAATAATAAGAGCCACACACCAAAAACACACACATGAAGACCAGTAGAGGAATGTGCCACTGTGCCAGTTTGTGCATGTTGCTCATTATACAGCAGGAGAACACAAATCTGTCAGAATCAAAGTTTGGGAAGCAAAGCTGGTGAAAATGCTAAGACTTGCCATCATTGCTACAGGGGAAATTAGCACATGAGAAAATGTGTTTGTGGTGACGATAAAGCGCTAAAGTGAGATGGGGAACTTGACCCTGAGAAATGAGCAGGAGCCGTGTTTTGCTTCATTTGCATGGTCGCACTAACAAACTATTTATTAATCAACCAGCAGTGCTTATCTGTGACTTTATGACCTCTGGCTACAGAAATAAATCGACAAAAAGTAGTAGTAGAGTTCCTGTCTTTTTTTCTTTCTAAAGATTAGTCAGTTTTACACCAGTGTGATGCATGTGAGTGTGTGTGCTCGTGTTTGTGTTTAGCACATGGGGCAAGTGCGTGTGTGTGTGTGTGTCAGAACGTCGGCAGGGGTGAGACCAGCGCTCCTTAAGGGGGAGCGGCTGCTGGTGTCGGAGGGGTGGCCTAGTCTTTCTCATGGCCTTTGAGCCCTCTCTGGACCCTGTTCTCATCTTGCGATTGGTTAACTTGCAGACACTGTCACTGAGACCAGACAACACACACACACACACACACACACACACACACACACACACACACACACACACACACACACATGCATATCTGAGAGAGAGAAGAGGGGAAGAAGTACAGAAAACAGAAAAAGACACCAGCAGTCACATTGACTGAAGCAAAAGCAAAAGAGCAAAAGAGAGAAAGCACAAAGGAAAAATGGGGTTGAGTGAACATGACACTGAGTGTCGGAGTCAATGTATCAATCAGTGGCACGGTGTTTATGCAGCAAGGTAACATGTGCAGCAAACATAACCAGAAATGCTCCATCTGTCTGTGGAAGGAGGAGCCTGCCCTCTGCTGATGGCATTTTTAACTGCACACGTAAACTTAAACTACTCCGTTCAGGCTGATTTTGGATGTGAGATCAGAGAGCCCACTTGCACGACTTAAGTAGCTGCAAACACAGGAAGGTTTTGTATCTCTGAGATCAAACTCTCTCAGACTCTTGTTTCACAATGCAACATGCACACTCTTTTTTTTATTTTCACAAGGTCAAGTGAAGCTGTGATCATGACAAAATTGGTGGTAATTTAAACACATAACATAAAAATACGTGTTAATATTTTCTGCCGGTTTGCTGTTGTTTTAGTTGTTTTGAAAAGAAAAGACAAATCACATATAAACGACTAAGGTGACAAAGAAACGCCACGTTACTGAGCTGGCCTATTAAGAGGATCGTGAAAGTCGTCTAGGAGTGAACGTTTGTTGCTTTAGCGCTACAAAGCTGGAACAAGAAAAAATTGTTAAAAGAGCTTGGTAGCTTGGTAAGACTCAAATTTGAGAATTATTTTTCCAGTTGATAATTTGTTATTGTTACCTTTGGGCGGGAAGAGTTGTGTGGTGAAAGTGCTGTATAATACCTGTGGTCACTTTACACAATCTCTTTTGCAAGCATGTATAAAAAAAACTAAAATACAGCTTCAATAACAGTAAAAACTTTTTGTTGATAGATAAAAACTTTCCCTAAGATAAACTGATATTTAAGATCCAAAATATTTAATATTTTTGTAGTTGGGAAACAGTACAAAATTAACCTATAATTCTTGTCTTTTTAAACATGGTGGTTAATGAAATACAGAAAACCCATCAGTGGAAGTAGGAAAAACAAACCTTAAAAGAACAGCCTGTTAAACAGGCTAATCTCTCATTTGATGAAAAGATCAGCAAGACACTGGTAGCACTGCACCTTTATGTGTCTGAGTCAAAGCTGCGTCAAGAGACAGGGATCTGTTTTAACGCAGCCTAGGGCACCGAGAAGCAGCCATTAGTCAAACGCTAATGGCTGTCTTAATATGCAGAGTTATATAGACAGACATTAACAAGGTAATGACCCAGAGCAGGCAGGATTAAAACAATAGTTTATACAGTAGTCTCTGTTGAGCCGCCCATAAATCACCCTCAGTATCAACACGCTATAAGAGTGTTTCTATAGATTATACACACTCACTTGTGGGTGTGTATACAGATGCACTCGTGCAGGTCTGGCACTTTAGTGTCAGCACAAGTGGCCAAGGTGTTTATCCTGCAGACAGCTGGTAATCCCTCTGTTAGGTTAAGCACTGTCCTTAGGAGTATATGATATGCACACGTAGCTCGAGTGGGCACACATACATAAAATCATGTGTTTAAAATAGAGCGAGTGGGGGCATTTTTCACTTCTCAAGGCCATTCTGGTTAACGTAGGTTGCAGGGTCAGGCTGCAGAAAATATCAAAATTATATATTTTTTAGTCAGTCTGTCCAATCAGGTCCAAGTCAATCCAGTCCCGAATCATTACTGTGGCCTTACACACATGTAGCATACATTAATCCAGTCACTCATGTATTCGAGTCTTTTCATTGAATTTGACCTGTTGACACTAAGAACAAATATTTCCAGGCTTTTCCTTTCAGCGCTTCTCTTTGAAGGATCTTATGTAGCAAGACTTCACAGGAGGAACACAGGTTGATTTTTTTTTTCTGTCAGTTCAAAACTGACCTCAGCCTTCTTTACCACAGAGATAAACCTAAACTTATGTAAAAAATAAACCTTGTTTTCCCACAGTGTCTGCACTACAAAGGCGTAAAGCTCAAGCGGAGTTTCACTAGACAAGTGGTTTTTAACATGGTGACAACCAGAAGAAAAAAAAAAGAAAAAAGAAGAAAAAAAACATGGTACAAATCATAAGAATTTGCTTTCATACAGGGAAAGCAGAGAAAGACCACTTATCACATTAAAACAAGCATATTGTAGCCATTACCCTCTCCATCGTTACTTTTGGGGAAATAGAAACTCTGATATGATTGTGACATACACACATACACTGACCTCTTTTAAGGTGATGCAAAGTCCAAAACAGCTAAAATCAGTATAAGGATCTCACAGTTCTGCCCTGTAAGGGGCAGAATTGCCAAGGAAGACTCCCTACCATACGCACATGCTTGTACACGAACAATATAGCGATTAACACAACACAACACAAAGAGTTTACGAACAATTGTTCAAGGGTTTTCTGCTGTCCACCCAGCACATTTTAAGAAGTGCTCTGGCCTTGCCTTTGTAAGAGCAACGCTCCTGCGTGTGCTGACGAGAGGCGGTAACCCTGGCAACAGCTGCCAAGGTGCTGCTATCTGTTCTCCCTGCCCACTGATACCTATCACTTGCTCAGCCTCTCTCTACCTCTCTCTCTCTTTGCTGGAGTGAGTCATGATAGTGATCATCAGCTTCCTGTGCAACCCCTCACACTTCTCCTCTGCAGCACACCAAGGATATGTTTTGTGCTAGTGTGAGCTTGTGCTTGTGCTACAGTTTGAAATAATTATCGACTCTCCCACACTCTTTCACGAGTTTTCACAAAAAAAACCACACACAACTGAAAAAAAAAAGAAAAAAGTTCTTTAACTTTAAATGTTTTTTTCATAACAGCTTTACAGAAGAATGTATTTTTTTTTTCTAAGGCATCACTTCTTTTAGTGTGGCTTTCTATCTACCATTTCTCATTAGGTGAAAAGTGGTAGGTGTCGGGAAATGCACACCTTTGTTTCCACTCCCACGCAGGCCAACTTATGGTCATAACTGCTGTGAAAATAGGCCACATCAAGTGTGACGTTTACTACAGAAGATGTTGTGATACCAGTGGAAAAACCGTGCTAGTTTAAACATCACAGCGAAACCCAGGCCTGACATGCACATGCAGTGAACTGACACTATAGTGAGTTTTGACACATAGAACAAGTATAAAAAATGTGTGATTGCATATTCTCACAATCTTAAGAAGAGTTTTTTAATCATTTCTCCGCAGATCTTTTGGGGGAGTTTTCCTCTGTGTTCCAGCTGGCCATGTGTGTCTGTGATCCATGTGTACAGGTGGAAAATTGCTACACTGTAAAGAGCCAACACTATGATCCAGGGGCTTCCAGCATCCGATATGCAGAGGAGATAAGGTCTGTTTGAAAGGCTAGTCACTTAGCCAAGACCCATTCATGGCCAACAACAGCTGGCTTGGCATCCGCACACCTTCATCTGTCTGATCTGGCCCCAGACTCTGACAGCAGATCATAATCACATCCATTCACAATTCAATCACTTTTCTGGAACTGCGAGAAGAGTGAATGAGAAGTATGCACCTTGGCTGAGGCACATGTGTTTCATTGATGTCGAAGGGTTTCTTAGAGACGAGTATATTTTTATTGGAGCGGTACAGAGATATAAATGAAAGTCTAGGTCACGAGCATATGCTTGCGTTTGCGTATGTGTGTGTGTGGCCTGCTGCCACAAAGTGTGAGCACAGTACAGAATCAAATTTAAGCCACCACGAGGCAGAAACAGGTCACGAACTGCTACCAAAAATACGTTAACATAGAATCAGATAGATATGCCAAAAAGTTGCACTTCTTCCTTTAACTCAAAGATAACTAGATAAGAAAACCTCTTCTGCTTGTTTTATCATTCTGAAATGTCACAATGTACTCTACATTACAGGGTGACTTAATTACAAGAGAAGTTAACACATTTCTTGAGCATAAATTGAGGTAATTTTGGTATTAAACATGATGCCACCTCTGATACAATTTATTTTGATGTATTCATGCTGTTATCAAGAATGCAAAGTCTCATTTTTATTGATTATAAGAGGCATTATTTAATGAACTTTGGAGCAGCAGTGACTGTATTATTAATCACTGTATATATAAGCTACAAATCTACAAAATTATCACTTTGAATTTGTATGAAATATTTGACACATGTTGATAAATTCTGACATGACTTTTATACTTTTCTCAGTGGGGGGAAGTAATCATTAAATCATCATTATTAACCACTTGACATTTGCCTGTGTGAAAATAAGCTGTAGTTTTATTTTTAGAATATTTAAAACATAACATCCTTATCTGAAAATAATTAAAATTATGAACATGAAAGAGGAGGCCTTGTTGTAGGTATTGAACATCTTCCTAATATCAACACTGACACACACGCACACACATTAAAATTTACATGAAGAAGACTTTGATGCATGTCAAGATTTGTTGTTACGTTACGTAAAGTGCATTTAGTTTTTGGAGACTTCGAAAATGCACACGGTGGTTTTCTGTGTCAAACAGGAACTGAAAGAAGCACAATTATTCTCCAAAATTTGGGAAAAAAAGTCCCATCATTATTTTATGAAATATGAAATTGTTTTAAGCAATTAAGCAAAAGCCTTTGGTGCCCATTTTCAAAATGCATAAACAAACAGGTGAGTATTTCTTTTGACACGCTTGCACAGATTCAACAGCTCTGACTACATCCTGTGGGGGGAAAAAAATACCACAGAGCGATAGAAGGTACAACAAGATGCTGCTGCTGATTTTAGATTATCTCATTTGGCTCATGGCTGCAGCATCATTTATCTTTTGAGAAAGGGTTATGACATTTATGGCAGGAAGAAGGCCTTCCAAGGGTTTGAGGGCATGGCAGACGCACAGAGATGGAGATTTTAAATGAGGCCAGGACAACGCTGGAGCTCACTGGGTTTGGGACCTCTGGGAATTGGTAAAGCCCTGTGGAGCCAGCGGCGGCTTAGGTTTCTCCCCTGACACTTTCACAAATGCTACATTACCATTCACACAGATGTGCAACCAACCTGAGGTGACTGTCTTAGGGTCTTTGTTGTACTTACATAGAAACAAAAAGCAAACACATCATGAAACAGACCTATTTATTTCGTATGCATTATGAGCATACATGCAAACACAGGCATTCGCACTCGCTGAAGCTCATTTTAATATGTGTAAAATATAGGGATGGAGGTCTCCATTTAGCTTCTTCACTTTACAGAAAATGAGACCTGTCAACGATGATCTACACTTGTGGTGCAGTGTTCCATGGACTGTAATGATGCATAAAACATCCAACAACCACTGATTTACTTTTGCTTTTAATTATTGCTTGGCCCATACTGTGTATGCGTGTGTGTGTGTGTGTGTGTGTGTGTGTGTGTGTGTGTGTGTGTGTGTGTG
>NW_005187492.1:1533667-1537604 GCF_000239375.1 Pundamilia nyererei
GTGTATGTGTGTGTGCGTGTGAAAGTGTGAGAGCAGGACCCACAGAGTGCACTGATGGGGCAGAGGCACTTCCACCCTCACTTGTGCTGTGCAAGTTGACAAGAAAACCGCAAAGTAACTTCTGCTACCTCTCCTGGAACAAAAGGTCAAATATCATTCTTAGCCAACTTTCAGTCATGTCCAGTTCCCTTTAAATGCAGCTCTTGTGCAAAATATTTTTAATTTCTCTTCTTTAATTGATTCATTTATGAATTTGCAACATATATGTTCTTTGCGAAACTTCTACAATATGTAGCATTTGCATTGACCAGGAAGGAAACTCAAGAAGAGCAGCAGCTTCTGTAAATGATGTGCATTTATAGCACAGAATAATTCACTCGGTGCTTCAGTAAGCTCTTCTTTGAGTTTTAGTGTACTGTTTCAGGCCTGTTGGGTTGTCACTGGGTACTTTTATGGCTTTCCTACACATTCTGCATCTGGTATTAACCGTTTCACTTGAACACTTTGCCGTTGCAACAAGTGGTGAGTTCAAAATGTCATAAATACCATTACTATCAGACCACATCAGCACATAATCTGGTTGTAGCTAAAAGTCACAAGAACAAAACCAGCTTCAATAATAACTTCATTCTTCTGTGTTCAGGTGAAGTGAAACTGGTCACAGAGACAGAACACCACAGCAGCCGACAGCTAAAGGTCCTGACCCTCGGGTCAGCTGAGCAGCAGCATGTGTGGGACAGAAAAAGCAGCAGTTGAGAGAAGCTCACAGCGCTGGCTGCCTGTGTGGCTTCCCCATTGGTCGCTGCTTCCTTGTCTGCAGGGGAAGCAGGACAGTGCCAGGGTGCAATGTTTTATGAGCTGGTCTCAACCGAACTCACCACATTCCCACAAGCATTGCAATGAAGGACGTGACTCTGGCCACGCAGCTGCTGCAGCCAGACCACAGGCGGCGTGCAATAAGCATCATAACACATACACATTCACACAATATACTGTATGCGTACATATACATGCACATAGACTGGTAGAAATGTTGACTCACTGTAGTTCCGTTAAGTAACACAAATAATTGTAGAGATTTGTTTAATTAATGAGGAATTATTTGGTCATTTAGTTTCTGAAGCGCTAGATTTAGCAACTTTATTTATTCTTATGTCGCAATCTAAAATAAAATTTAAAGTTTTTACTTTCTGGCTTTTTCACTTTTATCTGTTGACCTCATTAAACAAATGGTAACTTTCTCACATGCTTGGGCTTTGCTAAATCTGCTGTACATATGAATAAAAATCTACGTAGCAAAGCAGATTTCCAGTGTTCTCTTTTAATATTTTTGAAATTGCCTTTTGGATTTTCTGACTCACATTATTTTTAGCACTAATATTTTTTTTTCCTTTTTATGTTTGTGGCATGACCTGTGAGTCAGCTTCTGCATGCAGCTTGTTTCTCATACTTTATTGACATTCTGGACTGACTCACTACTGATGCTGATCCTGTCAAATAGTTGGCGAAAAGGCCAAAGTAAATAGAAAAAAAACGATTACATGCATTTTTCTGACTACATAAAAGGCAAAGTTTCTTCAATTCAAATGATAAAGTATTGTAACTATCAAATTACAAAAAAGATAGATATTTGGAGCATGTGTTTGTGCATGGAATATGTGTCGAAACTGATAAAACTAATCCTGTTTATCTAAACCCAGTTTTAGCAACGGAGGCTGACCTTTAATCTCAAAACTCAGCTCATCTCAAAATTAGACTTTGTTTAGCTACCCCAGCTTGCTAATAATTACTTTGACCCTATTAATTTGACCATAGCCTTCATTAAGGAGTGCCTGATACATGCAGACAGGTTCCCAGTTTTTCTTGTAGCGTGCTCTGATGAAAGAATCGTGCACAAAGTTGACATAATTTACATCCCACAGGTGGTTTCCTGTTAATGGACTGATTGGCAGATGATCATAGTAATAATACCATTAAACTTAAAAATGTCCTATCATATAAATGTGGCAAAACTGAAATAACAGAAAAAAAAGCTTTAAAAATATAGAAAAAATTAAAGAAATTAAACTTTATCCCTGTCTTATTTTGTTGCCGGGAGATTTTAAACCACTTTTCACTTCATAAATCCTAAATTTTGATCTCCATAACTCCATTCTTTGGTTGAGAAAAAGACCTAGTATTAAGAAAATGTTGGCCCCCTTTCATTATGTGCAAATCCTCTACGTTGACTCTGGCCAAATGATGTTCTCCATGAGCATAAACTAGCCTACAAATCTATGAAGTGTGGACATGGAGAATTCCAGTGGCCTTTTCATACCTGTCACACAGTCAAGTGCCACATGCTGTAATAATAAAAGGAAGGTTCCCATGTCCTGTTCAGCCTGACACTCAGACATTGTAATAAATTCTTGACACAATCGCGCAAGCACAAATCACCGCAGTCCTCCCTCGTGACTCAGATCGCAAAGTCAAAAACAGATTTTGAAAAGGAAGGCATTCAGTGGGTTTCAAGTGTGTGTTGGCATATCCTGTGTGAGGTTGACCAGAGATAGATTACACGCCCAGAGTGTGTGGTGACCTGTGCCGCAGCAAGCCAGCAGTGGTTTCGATTGTAACACTAAATCATTTCATATCACATCCATATTTGCTCTTCCCATGGCAGTTAGGAGCTGCAATCTTAACCCGCAAGTCACTATAGGAATGCTCAATGACACAAAGTTTCAACAAGTTAGAAAAATTATACAGTTTACACAAATAAAGAGTCAGTGTTCAGCTCCTCCAAATAGGAGCTCGAAGCACATCTTACAGTGCTAATAATGACATACAAGCACCTGCATGTGTGGTATTAAACTAAGATAATAAGTAACGAGCATGCATAAGCTTGAGCCACCAGAAGCATTGTTTAGAAAAGATGGCCTCTGTGTTTTGAATCTTTATCTCCAAGGAGGGTGAGGAGAAAAACTGAGGAAGGCTTTTATAGCTATGGTATCAGACGGATTTGAGTGTGAGAAAATGAATAACTCAATATATGAGATATATGTCTTTCTTGGGGGTTTGACTTGTTTTTACAGAACTGTACCAAAGTATACATGTACAGGAGTTATCAGTAAAACTTTATCAGATCAACACTGACATCTGTTGGTGGTCTGATCTTTTACATCTCTTACGCAAACGCTAATGTCATCATCACAAGAAAATATTTTTACAGTATGAAGTCATTTACAACCTGCCAAAGCACACATTTTTCTGGTTTTTGTGTGTACTAAAATTTCTAAACATTTAAATTTGTAATTGTAACTTTCTGTTAACAATTTAATGAAACATAAGAAAAACAAGAGGCACACCACTGATCTCATATTTTTGGCACTCAAAAGTTACCCTTCCCCTGATCTTTGCCTTGCTTCCACCTAGAGATTTATTGGCTCCTTACAGAATGTTCTTGGCTTGGTTTTAGTCCTGACATGCAGTATTAATTCTAAGGCCCTATACACATACAGTATAGCATCTATGGAAACAATGTTCAGTCCCTTCTATTTGCTACAGACAGACTCCAGTCACGTTTTATGTTCATCCCTAGGATTATTTAAAACAAACAGAATCTATATTGCTTTGTAAATGTAAAAGATTTCAGCTTTTTGATCTCCAAAACCAAATTCTTTATGTCACATCTTGTGTCTAGACACACCACATTTATTCATTTATTCATTTAAAACCCATTTGATGGCAAAAGTGTACTTGATCAATTACACAACACACGCGCGAACATAATTTTGTCATGCTTTAGTGTGAAAAAAAGAACAAAGTCACGGAAAACAAGAAAACACAATCTTCCACGATTGATTTTATAAAACGAATCACACTATATCAGCCGTTAATCACAAACGAATCTAAAAACTTTCAACTTACGCCATTTTTAAAAGAATGATACTCAAGAAAA
>NW_005187492.1:1537624-1546499 GCF_000239375.1 Pundamilia nyererei
AAAAAACATGGAGGTGGTGTAAGGCTGCAGATTTCCAACTACGTCTTACAATACCAGCACCTTTCTGCGTTCCTCTGTCAAGGTTAGGCGGCGGAGATAATACAAAGATGTGTGAGCATGTGGGGGAGGGGGAGGGGTGTGTGTGAGTCATCTGGATGAGTCATGTGCAGTGTGTGTGGACAGCTCGGGGAAGGATGGATATGGAGAGGAAGGCTGGGGTGTGGAGGCCAGGGCGGAATAGCTAAGGTGTCACGGTGCTCTGTTTGACTGAACTGAACCGACGCTGAAGAACATATGTTTTACTGTCTGACTCTGTTCCATCAGAATAAGTGAGCAAACTGTACGTGTGAGAGCCGCTGCTGCTACTGTATGCTCTGCCTGATACATTTTTCATGTATTCCTGAGAGACGGGATGACGAATGCAGTTTAATAACATTCATATGAGTGAGCTCATGCCTGCAGTAAGTGCTCACGGCCAGCAGGGGGGCCCTAAATATGCAGAAAAGGCAACATCTCAAAGAGAGCTATATTGTACTGTGAAGGAAAGAGTCCACAGACTATATGAAAGTTGGGGAGGGGAGAAGTTAATCTTCGTGGCTGTAATTTAGGCACTCATAATTTTTATGTTTGCATTTTATTAAGACTCATCTCGCAGAGTTTTAACATTTGATTCAAAAATCCTCCTAGAAATCCTTTATTTTCTCATTCCCTTCTCTTTTTTTCTCCCACCCAGCAAAGAACAGAGTCACAGCAAGGATTCCTCAGTGTCTCTGTAGCTACACTAGAATATATATGTGCTGCCACCATTTCACACGGCATATAGAGAAAACGTGAGATATTTAACGTACTGACAAAGTAACAGGTATAAAAGTAAGCGATCAGTGTTGTGCTGTCTTAGTATCTCTTTGGTTGGGAGAATCGTGATCAGCTGAGTCAGGCTGACGAATTTGTCCAAATTTATCTGATTTATCCTGAATGAGTCAGTGAAAAACTCTATACATTGATTACACAGCTTCCTGCCTTAAAACAAGCCTGTGACGAATGTACTGTGCACATGCGCAGAAGGTATGAAGGTATCTACATTACAGGAGTCATGTACTATAAAAGAAATGAGTGAACACCGGGCTGATCATCCTGGATGGGCAGCACATTTGGATGAGCTACAAACACAATTTGTCTCTCTTTTACAGAGCCTGCACCTGTACCAGTGAATGAACAGTTGTGTTTTGTGGCATCCAACTAGCTTCAGGTGATACAGTTTAATTAGTTTGCTCCCACTAACACTGGCTTTTCAACAAGGAGGGAGTGATAGAGAGCTGGGGGTGGGGTGGGGGGGTGATGATAAAAGATTCATGAGCCGTGGAGATGTTAGGATGAAGACGGAGCTTTTATGTCAGCCTAAGTGAAAGAGATGCTTTTACCAAGGGAGCCCCAAATAAGAATACATGACAACCAAATACGTCACAGTACATATGTAACGTTATTTAGGGGACTGAATATGATAAAAGGCAAAGAAAAGGTGAGAAATCCCCACATTGCTTTCTTTCATTGTTGTACTCAGCACAGGGTAATTCCAGATTTTAATATTTTTTTTACATAGCTCCAGGCCCACAGATCTAACAAGCTGCAGACTAGAAACCAGGCTGAATTATTGTTGTGCCTCAGTGCATGTAAAACTATGTAGCTGTGGTAGAATGAGGGACAGAGACAAGGGAAGAAGGAGAGAGCGTGACTGGGTAGGAAGGAAAGAGGAAGGAAAAAAAGAGAGGTGAATGAGTAGGAAGAGGAAGAGTGGTAAAGCAGAATACTGATTAGTGGTTTGTGAGAGGGTGGGGTGGTGTCAGGGGGGAAGTGAGGTAGGAGAAGTAGTCTGCAGGTGAACACTGAATCCCATGGGGTCTTTCTCCCTCTCTTTCCATCTGCTTATGATCTCCCTGTAACCACCACGTAGAGAAATGACCAGATAGTGACCAGATGGAAAGGGACTGCATGATAGACGGAGAAGGAGTGTGAAGAGCAGCATAATAGCAGGGAGAATCATTTGCACTTGCAGAAAGAAAAATGGCATAAGGAATCAAATAAGGGGAACACAAAGATTCCCTGGACATCAAAGTGGCACCTTCACAGTACCTCCAACTTGCTTTTTATCCAGCTATCTCCATGTGCTCTCTCCTTTCTCTGATAAAAGCAACTGCTGCATTGGAGAGCAAGGCTGTTTTTTTTTCCTGAGGTAAAAGTAAAAAGCAACTGGGTTGAGGGTTGAGACAGGGGAGCTAGGGATGATACTCCAGTACAACATGAGAAAAACAGCAAATCTGAAGCAAAGAGTTGTGAAATATAGCCTGAGGGCAAAAAATGGGGGGTGGGTATGTTGAGGGGTGAAGTAAGCGAAAGAAGATAAGGTGCACTGAGATTTTTGCTCCCTGTGACGTATTACTTTTTCATTCTTAATTCATGAAACCCTAGTGAGAACATTGATGGCTGGTTCTGGCATTTGTGTGAGTAAGAGGACTGACCAAAGTTACCTTTGATTGTGCATGACTTATTCATGTTTGGCTCATTAGTTTGTATAACTCATCATATCTTCAGGTCTCTGGGCTTCTTTGCTTAGGCTCGCCCCTGCGGCCTGGCCCCAGATAAAGCGGAAGAAGATGGATGGATGGATGGATGGATGGATGGATGGGATTTTCAAACTGCTTTTTAACTGCTTCATATCACCTGACTTAGTTGGCAGCTATATCAGCAATGATTCAGACACTGACCTGATTAAATACAGTTTCTTTGTTAAAGTCATAGAATAAATAAAAGTGTCCACAGATATCAGAGTCAACTCCTCTGTTTTTTGTCATTTTGCCTCTGTACAGTCACACTGGAATTTTTTCATTTACACAATCAAGATGCGACTGAAATGCAGACTTTCAGCTTTAATTCAAGGAGTTTTAGAGAATGCTTTGCATTGACTGTTTAGAATTAAAGCCGTTTAAACACATTTTAAAAACAATTTCAGATGCTGAAATTGGACAATCTGAAATTCTTGGGAGAAAATCCTTAGCAATCAAGGATTGCCTGAAGATTAGAACTTGTGGACATTACTACACCCTGTGTTTCATCTATTGCGCAGCTCTGCTAAGGCTTTATTGCAGCTACCTTCAGTTGCTGCTTGTTTGTGGGTCTTTCTGAATTCAGTTTTATATTTATTAACTGAAAAGCATGCTGTATTGGGCTGAGATCAGGTGACCAACTGGGCATTAAGAATATCCAATTTCTTGAGAAATGTGCCATCTGTTTGGTTTTACAGCATTTAACTCAGCTCTCTGTATTTCCATTTTCATTAAATGGAAATGCAAAGGGTTGATAGTGGACTTTGACAATTAAAATGACCGTGAAACTGACCTCCAAGAATGTACAAGACTGCTTATTTTGCATCTTATTATGTTTTAACTTTTAAGATTTTTCAGTCTAATTCTGGCCTCCTTCACTTGCAACGACACCTCTTTAGACCTGATATTGAGAGTTTCAGCAAAAAAGATCCAAGTTCAAGACTTTGAATCAATTCAGATCTTTTAATGCCTTAAATTGTCATAAAAAAAAGAAAAAATTGACCTAATCTGGCAATGAAACTGGTTAGTCAATTACTTTTGGGCTTAAAATGGTGGTCATTCCTAAATAGTGGTATAAACATGCAGTACTTTGGTATCCCCTTTGATTTAAAGTCTCCACTTCAATCACATCTCAATACCTTTATATAAAATCCACTGTAGTAGTGTAAAGAGGCAAAACGACAAAAAATAAAGTCTCATATTTTCCAGGATTTTTTTCTCTGCAGTTTTTAAAAAGAAAGTATATGGGATCGATGTTAGGTATTAATAAAACCGCAGTGAGGCAGCACAAATAAGACTGATATGAAAAATATCTCTCATAATGCTTACACAGTATCAGTGAAGAATTGAGTCGCTTATTATAGTTTTTTTATACTGTTGACTCGGGTTTTTCATCTGTAAAGATTTCCTGCTGATTTATTACAAACACACACACATACACACACGCACACAAGCAAACAACAACAAAAAAATACATTTAACTCATTGTTTACTTGATTATCTGCAAGTTGGTGCGCTCCGTGTGATGAACTCACAGGTCTGCTGCCACTCATATACTGTCCTAACCTGTGATATCACGTGTCTCCATAACACCTTTGTTCACCAGCACTAACTCTCATCCCTTTAATCCCTATATTTGTGCCCCCCCCCACCCCCCAGCTCTTTCTTTCACACACTAAACTAGTGAATCATCACTGTCACTCCCTCCCTCTTCTGTTAACTGCAGTCTTCTTGCTTGTACACTCACACATTGAAAATCAGCCATCAGCAGCCAGTGAAAGAATACCACCTATGAGAGGGAGAGATGAATGTGAGAGAAGAAGGAAAGAAAAAAGGGACGCCATTGCAAAGATAGAAACATATTTACAAGGATCACGACACCTTTTTGCCTCATTAGAATGTCGTTTTTAGCATGGCGAAGGCTTGCTGTCTAGCCGTCAGTAGCTCCTGTACACCTCCTACACACATCTGCAGCATGTCTGTCCTTTAAGTCATTATAAGATAATGTTAATGTAAAAGTCCAACTACTGCCACAACTTTGCTCAATAGATTTGGAAATATTTACGCAACACAACTTTGTGCTCATGTCTTTTAAAACACACAGTAAAATCAGTTTTTTTCTGCCTCTTTGCTCTTGTTGATAAAGTTCGATATCAGAAAAAAAACACATCTGGAATCAGCTGAGAGGAGTGCCAAAAGAAGAGGAAGCATTTTAGAAGAGATGGAGGTGATAATAAGTAAAATAGCTTAATATTAAGATTACAATCTTTCTGTTAAGGGAACTGTATTATAAACTAAACCAGATGTTCTAAGTATCTAATGTTGTTCATATACTTGAAACACTACAGAACTGCTAAATTTGTGCATTCTGACTTAATCATGTGTGTCTCAAAACTACAGACACATCTGTAGGTTATTTAGAGATATTAACTATAGGTGTGCTGACAATAATCCACTAAATACCTCTCTGTTACTCCAACCTAGAATGGAGCCACCTTGTAATTGTAATTAAATGACATTAAAAAATGACACATCAAACAGGTTCATACCACAATCTCCACTCAAGCTCTGCCTTGATCTAAAGTACAGTAGCTCCATTGTGCCTCCTTGAGATGATTCACAAATGGCAAAGATCACTTGGATCTTTATAATTATTCTCTAATGAGGAGAGGAGGGTGCTTTTTATAAAACTGGTTCAAAGGATGAATAATGTTAAGGATCATCTACTTGGCACACACAAAGATGGTACATAAGAGTCAAACAGATTAAGATAGTTTTATAGGAAGCAACTTTCCCCCCTCTCCTGCGAGATGTCTTGCTCACACCTCTCTGTCGCAAACAGGCTTGTGCACTTCCAGAACAATTTCCTGGAGGACAATTACAACGCTGGTCTAAAACATACCCGAAAAGTACAAGCTGCATCAGAGGGTGGTATTACTGTACCCACCAGAAAAGCTAAAGTGTTTTACCCCTAATCATGCTTTCCTCCCCCCCACCGCCCTTCCTTCCTTCCTCCCCTCGCGGAACCCTGAGCGTCCTCCTGTTGACTAAATTTTCTCGATGACGTAAGAGTCCACGTACGACGGCCATGTAGGTGATGCTTCTGAATGAATGAGTATCCCCTCCCATCTCCATTACTAGTACTACGGGATGTCTATAAGAGCAGATCGCCGGGACAGCCCGCTGAATTTCATGCGATACTGAGGTGGAAGAGCGAGATGCTGAGAGACATTGAAAAAAATACATTTAATTTAGTTTTCCGAAAATTACGCAGTAGTGCCGAGGATGAGGTTAGGATATGACTTATGTATGAACACGTTTGCCGCCATCACGTTATAATTTTACGAGGTGGGAATGGCAAAACTTGTGTTTTCTTTACAGTTTGATCAAGTCTTGAACTAAAGAAACACCAGCTGCGCCAGTGAAGTCTAAAGGTAAGTTTTTTCCTCTCTCTTGTCATTATGTCAGTTTTAGTTGTCTCGAACCACATGTAGCAAGAAATTCGAAATAGTGACGAGCTCGTTAAATTAGTGTAACATCACTCTATGTAGCATTTCACATAATTTTCCTCTGCGTGTCTTTTTGTGAATATACGGTAGACTACAGAGGCTGAAAGTTACTGCAGTGTGAGTCACTTTGGCGCACATGGGCAGTGACAACTGTGGAAAAAAAGAGGAGAATGTCTTGTAGGGTGTAGGCTACGTTGATTGCATGTTAACCAGGTTGGATCCCCGCAGATAGTAAGCGAATCACGACAAGAGACTGAATCTTTTTTTTTTCTTTGTTCCCCTTTTTCTCCTTTTCCCCTGTAGGGAATCATTATTTGTGGGACGTATCAGAACCGCCTGGTTTTTTTTCGTAGTTATTAACACCAAAGACCAGTCTGTGTAATCAGGGCGATACAGAGCAACGTGAAGGCATGACTATTAGATTCAAGATGATCTTATTTATAACGAGCATCATAGCGTATATCTTAAGGTGCCAGTCGGTGAGCTTAACGTTGTATGCATACCTGACGTACTTTAAATACAGTGACCTATTATTCAGACGGAGATCCTCTCTATAGTTCGCCAGTTTTCCCTTTTCCCCCCCTCATGGTAAAATGACATCGTGACGTATTCTTGAGATGAAGTCAATTTTGCGTCATTCCTGCGCACATGCAGACGACTTCCAATCACACAACGGAGGGTTTTAAAGACACAGAGCGAGCCGCCTATATACGTCTGCCACCTGCATTGCGATGTGTCTCCATACTAGGAGAAAGGTGAGGGGGTGGGAAGGCCTGGGGGGTCTGATGAAAACTCCCCAAGGTAACTCCTGGAAGGGGGCATGACAAGAATTAAAATGTGCATGGTCCAATAACATCTCCCACAGGTTTTTGGCTTTAATGTTCAATTGCGCCAGGTATCCATATGGGCTATAAAGGATTTGGCAAGTGCACTAGTTTAGTGTCGCTGTCCATTGTCCTGTAGATGGTTTGAAAATTGACCCGCATTTGACTGCATGTAAATGACACTGATGAATATGACAGTACAGTAAGAGCAAAGCGCCGATGGTTTGTGTCCGTAGAGTCTCTCATCCTCCAGAAAATTATTAATGTAAAAATAATAATAATAATAATAATAAAGTCAATTAACAGATGTTTTAGATTTTTCTCAGCGTGACCTGGGAAAACCTTTACCCAGTCCTCCGTGTTCGTTCTGCTTTGCGTCATAGTTTAACACCAATTACTTTTTAAACTCTCTGACCTCTGCCTACCGTGTGTGCGGCTCTTAAAAATAGAGTCGCGCATCTCTGGGGATATTTACGGCTGACGTAGCTGCAGAAACTCGGCCAGCAGTGTTTCTCTGTCACTGGATGATCTTCAGGACCATGGACAGTGACAGAATCCTGCTACTCTGTTAAAACTAATTGGTCTCATTTGAATGAATGAAACCCACAAAATATTCTTACATTTGTTACATTTGTTGCTCTATATGAGTAAAAGTTAACACTTTGATAAATGTTAATAATGTGAGAACTAATGTAAGGTACTGACAGTGACCCCATTGGAGATAAACAGAAAAATAAATATGATGCAGGAACAAGCTGGAGTCAGTGGTAACCTCTGATTGGGCTTCAACACCAACTTTTGCACTATCCTCACTCACAGTGCTTTTCCCTTTTTTTTCTCCACACATTTCTAGATTCCTCCAGAAGAGAAACTGTTTATGTGAAAATACACAAATCACCATCACCAACCACTTCACCCTGTCTGAAAGAGGCCAAAGAGCCAATACACAAATATCCGATGAGCGCTTGAGTGTACATAAATTTCCTGACTGCTGACGTAAGTTACTCAGCTGGGCTTGCATAAGCCGCCAATTCACCCCATTCTTCCGTCCATCTCTATCTTGTGGCTGACTCATAGATAATCAGCATGGAAATCAATACCACAAACACAAGAGAGCTATGAAACCGCCAGTCTGGCCTTGCATTGCCTAGGGCCTCTGGCAGGAAAGGCCATGTTGTTTGTGTCCTGGAGTAATGTGTCACAGTGCATGATCTAATTTGGCTAATTTCATACTACGTGCCAAAGCAATATTCCAGAAACTGCAACAAGCTCATTTTCCTTTGCACATCGCACCTTGACTTGTTTATGTAATGCAATTATGGCTGACATTACATTGTTCAGCAAAGGGCAACAGCATGCTATATCCCTTACTCTGCATCCCCACCTCTCCTTCTGCATGCTGTTATGGGCTGGTATGCGAGTACTTTACTCACTGCAGCCAGATTGAATAATATGCTAGTGCTCTGTTTTATCAGTCAGTGCATCAATACCTTGGCTCTAGACTGCTTACTGCTAAAACTCCTCCAAAGTACAGTAACAGTCTACAGTCATGGCTACTGACGTCTGGCAAGCCTCTGCACTGAGTGACAAATTTCACCTTTGTGACTGTAAGAATTAAGCTGAGTGGGAAGATGCTGCTGTACTGTATGAAGTTTCCTGTCGGAGCCCAGCACTACTGAAGGCTGCATCACCAACATCATAAAACCACAGAGGACGTCAGTGGTTACCACAGCCAATCATATTTCTCCTGCTGTCTCCATGGTGACCGTGGCATTAGATTGTTACTGTAGTAACAGCACCAGTGGTAACAGTCTACAGCCATGGTCGCTAGGGGGCAAAACATACATCTGAACCAGAGTGGTTCACATGAGGAAGTTTATGAAAGACACATTAGACACATCATACATCTAAGAAACAACAAGGAACTTATTAATCACAGTAA
>NW_005187492.1:1546574-1591741 GCF_000239375.1 Pundamilia nyererei
AGATAGATAGATAGATAGATAGATAGATAGATAGATAGATAGATAGATAGATAGATAGATAGATAGATAGATAGATAGATAGATAGATAGATACTCTTGAGCTGCATGTTTGAATCTTACCACTGTAAAGTATGGCTTCTTATTAATAAATTATTTAAACATGAGCACACGCCACTTTGTGTTTTTAATGATTGGAGCTGCTTTTAAATAATCAAGTCAGAGCTCAAATTTAACCACACAGGGGTGACTTTTGGCTTAACATAAATTTGGTCCTTTGGGGAAGGACACAGGCTGGATAAATCAGTTTAAAAATTTAGTCAAATCAATCAGATAAGAGAATGCAATCACCATCAACCGTTTTTTTTATTTAAAAGGTGATTTTTGTCTTTTGTCTCTGCGCTGTAGATCAACAAATGCTGGGGGTTTTTTTTCATCATCACAAAAATTTACTGTTCAGAGACCAAGACTCAGATCAGGAAATTAGCACAGTAATAGTAATCAATCAGATTTTAATATCTGCAGATGTAGTAATGTGGAGATATTAAAATCTGATTGATTACCTTTACTGGGCTAATTTCCTGATCCGAGTCTTGGTAAAGATCTGAATATTTCTTTCATGCTTTGCAGCATTTCTGGCAATTTAAAATTAGAAGAGGGTGATTGTAAAGGGTTCAAAAGAAGACTCTAAATCATGCTGTGTCCTTGGTGCCAAAACAAATGAGAGGAAATGAATAAAGTGAATGATGTGATGTAGGACTCCATAAATAAGCGTCATTCGGTGAATTGCGCTCAAGTGGCCTCATAATTTCATGGTAATCTTCTGTTCCACAAGGTAGTCTCAAGGTAAAACATGTTTCTTTTAGAGCTAGGATTCCAAGTAACAGAACGTGTTCAGGAAACTGGCTGAACAATATGCATGATATTTTCTGAATCTGACAGCTAGAAAGGATAAAAAAAGGTATACAGTTGAAAAGATATCTCCACATTCAGAAAATATAAATATGGCTCAGCTAGCTTCTGTCTCTCTCTTTCTTTTTTTAAACAAACACAACTCTCTTACAGTCTTGGAAAATAAAATGTTATAGTCTTTGAAATGAAGTGAATTTCCACTGGCCTTGTTATTTGTAGCTTATAGTGATATATTTTGGACCTTTACTAACTTCATATAAGGGCACAAAAAAGTGCAAAATTAGATAAACAGTAACTATTAATTTATTCCACCCAGAGAAATCACATTCAAAAGGATCACTTAAAGTATCGGAATGCAGTTTGATTTTGACGTGTGGGCTTCAAATCAGAATGCTGTGCAAATATAATACAGAGAAACTGCCAGTGATGAGTAAAGATCCATATGGAGTCTGCAGGTGGATGCTGGAGTGGTTAAAACACCAGGCAGCAGTGACATGTCAGGGTTAAAGAAAGGACATTTTACAGTTTAAATATACTACCAGACTGGGAGGATGTGTTTGGTAACTTATGGCGTGACATGAAGTGAGTGAGTTATGTCGCATTGCTGCTCGAGACGCCTTCCTGAACTAGCTTGCAGACTATGCTCCATTTTTCAATTGTCAGTTATTAGTCATTCATGGCTTTGCCAGTCTTAGTAACTATTCAGAGACTTTTCTATCTCACATCTGCATCGATGACTAAGAGGTACAGCGCAAACAAAGACAGGTTGAAACTGTGTGGGTGTGTGTTAACATTCTTAATCTTGCCAAAAGTGTGTGTCCAAGTAAAACAACTGAGTTGAATTTAAGAATCTACAGGTGTCAGTTAGCATGTTAAACAGCTAAAGATCTTGACAATACAATAAGAACAGAACAATTATGACTTATTTAAAAGGGTCGCTACATAGGAGGTAGTATCTGCTGTTAGGTGATGATTTGGATTTGTTTTGCAGCCACAGGACCTGGGCACCTTGCAGCCATTGAGCCGACCGCAAAGTCCTCTGTATACCAAAGAGACAAATGTGAGGGCATCTGTCCAATAGCTACAGCTGAGTTGGAAATGAGTCATGCAAGAGGACAATGACTCCGAGCACAGCAGGAAATCAGAAATATAATGACTGAAAACAAAAAGAATCAAGGTGTTGCAATGATGCAGTCAGTCCAGACATCAATCTTACTGATATGCTCGTATTTTAAAGGTAAAAGTCATTAAAAAAATATTTTAAATAGAATTCTATTGCATCCATTAGCTGTTCTCCAAATCACTGTTAATGAGAAACTAATAAGTGACTTAGACATTTTTATAAAAGAAAATCTTAATAAAGCACTTATATACTTATATGCAGTGTTATCTTAAATTTGTCAAAACTACAAATTTACATCATTTATGTAAATTCATAATAGATTAGCAGAAAAATAACAGTGGTGTTAAATTATTTATTTATACAATCACTGGCTCTACTGAAAATGCCAAGATAAGAACTTTTGTCATGACAAGAGTTACAAATGCTTCTTTGTATGTTTAGATTTCAAGTGTTCATTCAAATATGAAATATTCTTATTTTCAGTAGCTACCACAGCTACAAAGAAAGAAACATGTGAGAAAAACTTAATAACTACGGCATGCTATCAAAACCAAAAAAAGTTCTTAAGAGTCGACTCCTAGACACTGTGGTAGTGATTTTCCGAGATGAACCAGCTGCACTCAGTCTGCTTTTGGTTCTGAATCTGCATGCTTACCACTGCCTTAATGGATTTTCCGTTGATTAACTTATAATCAGATGCAAATGCCATCCCACCAATAATTATAACAATCACAGCTTTCGCTAAGAAAGCATCATTAGCTCATGAATGGCACAAGGCAGATGGCTGAAGTGTATAAAAAAGACTCAATAATGTTCAGGGCGTTTTATTAATATTCACATCCATGTGTTATATTATTAACTAACAGATACTGATAAAATTACATGACGTATGTTTGGGGCGAGCTACTGGATTAACATGTATTTAGACTGAACTGTAGATAAATTGGGTGTTGCTGCTCCTGGATGATCAAAATCTTGATAAACCATTATGAAATAATTTCACGAAAAGCCAAAAAGTGTTTGAAGGTTTTTAATAGGACTCGTTTGTCCTCACAGCATGGCTATAAAAGACCTGAAAAAAAAATCAACAAAAGAAAGAAGAAAACTGTAACAATTGGTACCTCATTTGTTCAACAGGTTTCCCCCACTAAAATGAATAAGAAAGGACTGAACGAAATGAGGACAAGAAAACACTCAGAATAGAGTGCAGGACGTGGACGTGTTGAGGAAGAAGGTGACTTTGTGACAGCCCTGTGCATGGGTGGTGCTTGGCCAGATGATCAGGGACAGGCTGACCTCCCACGCAGAATTAGTCATCACTTTACACCACTTTTTTTTTTCTCCCACAAAAGACTCTTATTCAACCTTCTAGCAACCTTTCTTCACATTGCTGCACAGCCTTCTTGTCTCCCCCACACACAACGAGTCAGCTTTATTGTTCAAATTTCCCCAGGGATGCTGAAGGGTGATTTAATCAAGATGTGATTAAATAGATTGAAGAAGAGCTCAATCTTTTTTTGAAACCATTTTAATCAAACTAATTCAAAGAAATACTCAGAATTACAGCATTTGAAACTTTACATAATAAGCTGTTTTGACAAATTTAGCTGTTCGCTTTTATAATTCTGTCCTCAATAGAGCAGTAACCTTTGTTCTGAAGGATTTGCTTTCCTCATTGTATTACAGATTTGATGCTTCTTAGCAAAATCCAGAAATGGGGAACGACAAGCCTTGCTGCGTTTTGGTTTACACACGCTGTAAAGAAAATGATCCCGGAAATGTCCAGATTATGCAGAAACATCTTGCACAGTGACAGCATGCAGCTCTTCTTCCGAGGGCCATTCTTCTGAAATCGAAATCGCACGTGCATCATCTCACCACACGCATATTATTACACAGCAAACAACGAGAAATCAGCAGTCTCAATCTTCCAAACAGTTTTTTCACCTTCATGCCTTTATAAACAGTTTTTCGCCCACCTACGGTGTCCTGACAGAAGTAAATACAGGCAATGTAAACAAAATCATTTATTTTCTGTTCTAATGTAATCCAATAAATGGTAGAGGGAGAAAAGTGTGAGAGAGAAACAGGAAAAAACCAACAGAGACACAGGAGCAAACACTGGAACACAAACATCCATCTGGATTTTATATACATGCCCTCTACTGCCCCACCTCCCCCTGCCCACCCTCTAATAACATGCAGTATGTGTTAAACTGTACATCAAAGACAAACTGGTATATATATATATAAAAAAGAACACACAAAATCAAACTTGCAAAGCAAATCTACTCCTCTTCATTTTTATTTTTGTTGTGGTACCATACACCATAAGCCTCTACCCCCCTCCCCCACTTACACCTGATTTCCTTTTTGGACAGAAATAAGAAACAAATAAGCGATATGAAAAACACGAAAGATGAGTTTACTCTGTGAGTTACCTAAAACGCATTAAGGTGTTGGGGCTGGTGAAAATAAAGGTCGGATGAGCCATCTGTGACTCAGCCTTTCCCTAGATAAGAGAAACAATGACTAAATACATCACAGGTGCTGACATGTTTTTCTCTGCTTTCACATAGAGAGAAAAAAAATCCCCAAAACATTAACCCAGGTAGACAGTTCAGAGTTACTAAAAATGTGTTTTCAATCAGTCTTCGGCTTCTGAATGATGAGTGGTTGTCGAGAATGCATTAGCCGATGACTTTTGAGTCACATCACTGCGGGCTACACAAACAAATGCTGGGCACCAATGGCAACCAGCTAACCATCCAGTCAGGTTACATCAGTATCACTGCGCATGGTACGTGACCTGAGCACCTGTTGTCCAGGATAACTAAATCGTGTGGCCTGTGTAGTCATAAGACCCATAATAAATACGTCATAAATTCTCCGTGGGACCAGACACTCGATGTTGACACAAAACAAAGTGCGATGGCAAGCACACTCAGGGCAGAAGGGATGCCAAGCAGGATGAAGGAGCGTGGAGTCAAATTCCCACCACGTCTGGAAAATAATTGCACACACCAGCAACCAAAGGCACACTGGGTACTTGCACTCAACCAAGTACACGTAATCACGTGTGATCATGCAGTGTAAAGTTTCTAGAATGAAAAGTGAAAAGTGACTTGAATGGCTTAAAAGAATGCAAATAAGCTGTGCAAACAGCGCCCCTGTGTGGTCACTCAGCTTTTGGCATGGAAGAGAAAGTACTTGAGGTAACAGGTCAGACTGGGAGAGGCTGGCAGAGCTGTGGATGAGAAGCTCATTGACTTTCAGGTCTACCCCACAGCCTTGCAGCTATGTGCACAAATTAAGCTATCACAATATGTTTTGAAACAGTTACAGCCAACTAGAATAATACAATCCCAACTCTGAAAATGTTGGCATGATGTTTAAAACGTAAATAAAACCAGAATGCAATGATTGGGAATCTCATAAACCCACATTTTATCCACAAAAAACACATAAAACATGTAAAATATTTATACTGAGAAAATGTAGAACTTTAAGAAAAGTATTAAATCGTTTTTGACACTTTTCAAAACAGCTGGCACAGGCCTGTGTTTTTACCACAGTGTAGCTTTGCCTCATCTTTTAACAACAGTCTGTAAAAGCCTGTAGACTGAAGAAACCAGCTGCAGGCTTTTGGACAGGGAATGCTGTTCTAGTCTTTTATATAGGATTCCAGCTGCTGAGACTGAGAGCTGATAACAAGAGGTTCACATTTCAATTTGAAATTTGATCGGTCTGATTTCAAAATAATGTGTCTGACCATAGAACCGTTTTCCACTTTGTCTCAGTCCATTTAAAATTAGCCTTGATCCACAGAAGATGGCAGTATTTCTGGATCATCTTCATATTTGTGGATTGTGTGCCAAATTCTGTTCACAGAGTGTGTTATACCATCCACACCGTAACATTACAGTATCATCACTACTATCTGCTATACCATTCACAGCCCATCCATGCAGTGATTTCCAAAACACAATACAGGGTTTTAACTTCAACTTCATTGCCCTCCAAATCACAGCCATTCAAGTGCTGATTTTCTGGCTTGACCTTTGCGCACAGAGATTTCTCCGGATTCTTTGAATTTGTGTCAGTTAACTTTTTTTTGCCATGTTCTATTGTGAATAAAATATGGATTTATGAGATGTGCTAATCATTACATTCTGTTTTTATTTACATTTTACACATTTTCACATATTGGGGTCGTAACAGGTTTGTGTTTTTCATCATTTCAGCTTCTCTTTTCAGACTGGTTAGTTTATAGGGAGAATTTGTTTCTTTCATATATGGTTGTTATTGTTAAAATGTTTAGCTTTAGCTTATTTTTTATTATAAAGGAACAACACTTAAGAGCGTTAAAATTCCTCTTTATTTTTGTGTTGACAAATTCAACCAAACTGTTAGAAAATGATGTTTTTAGCGTTTCTTATACAAATATCCTTCCCATTTTGGGATTTTTCTAAAGCTTTGGTTTTACTACATTTTTTTCACATCTAGTTTTCATTTGGTTTTGTGAACTGTATTCTTGCATCCAAATACTCATAAATTCACTTTTAAGTATTTGATTTCCGCTAACACAAGAAACACAAGGGGACTTATCCCAGGGGAATGAATTTCTCCTAGTTATTTGGACCTTTTACATATAAAACTGAGCATCAGCTTTGAACATTAAAAAAAAAATCGGTAAGTCTTCATGAGGGAAAAGGAAGCAAAAGCAAAATGAAGTATAAGGTGCTTAAAAATCAAACTAGAAAGTGTCAAATTTCAAATGATATATTTAGTATGTTAAGTTCTTATGTAAATATACAGTGATGGGCATAAAGGCATTA
This sequence comes from Pundamilia nyererei, assembly GCF_000239375.1. Classification (NCBI taxonomy): domain Eukaryota; kingdom Metazoa; phylum Chordata; class Actinopteri; order Cichliformes; family Cichlidae; genus Pundamilia; species Pundamilia nyererei. The sequence goes on from NW_005187492.1 coordinate 1,553,445, forward strand.
TTATCATTACCATAGTATTGATACAGCGTATTTCATGTAGAAGCTGTAAATGTAATTTGTTACTCAGTGAAGATTTAAATGCATCAGAAAAAAAAGTTATTATTGATGATTTAGTTTATCCTCCCAAAAAACTACAAAAATGTCTGGTGCCTTTTGGCAATATTTCCTAATGACCATCATTTACAAACCTGTAAACTGATAGTTTGTTTGTTACAGTTAAATAATCAAACAATAACCTTCACTCACTGATTAAAAATGATTTTGTTAGCTATATATGAGCCTTATCTAGATAACTATTCCCTGTGTGGAAACTGGTGTTTTATAAAACTTGTAAATGGCTAATAAATACAGTGGATTGCAAATATAAAAATATTTCATTTCTTACTCTAAATTCCAACAGATTCTTCACATACCTTTTTTTAAGGGGTCTATAAGCAGGGAGGTGAGGCGGCATTACAAAACATTACAAAACCTGTGAACCTGGAGATTTTTGTCCTGTTTCACTAACTGCCATCATCTTTGATGAAGTTTAGATCACAAGTCTGATTATTGTCATGTCACACTTGGAACCTGAAGAACTCACTGTGTGGAGATTTCAGCAGTCAGTATTTGATGTCCTCATAATTTTTTAAGTTTACTTGATTAAGAAAGTAATCATGATCTAATTTAACAATTTTGTATTTAAATATAAGGGAGGCGTGGTAGTGGTGGAATGGTTAGCACTCTTGCCCCACAACAAGAAGCACCTGCGTCCTTTCAATGCGCAGTTTGCATGGTGTCCCCATACCGGGCTTCTCTCTTGATACCCCTTCACAGTCCAGATACATGCATGTTAGGCTAATCAGCAATTCGAAACCTGCCGTGTGCGTGAATGCTGAGCGGTTGTCTGTGTTATCATGCAGCAGACAGACTGACAACCTGTCAAGGCGGTACACCGCCTCTCGCCTTAGCTGTGAGTGGCCACATCACCTTTGTGATCCTAAATCAGATAAGCAGCAGAAAGTAAATGGCTGGATATTAAATATTAAAATATACAGTTTTTCTAGCTCTTGTTTCTATTATGGTTAAATTTAAAACCATAAAGTTCAATGTATATGATCTGTCTTTTAAACAATCCAAAAAAGCCCTTTTATTTATGTTGTAATCAGTAAATCATTTCTGATTTAAATCATGACAAATCTTTAGACTGGGATAACAAACCTGAAGGCTTATGAGAAGAGGAAAGGGCAGATTATTAACATTCTTCCTTTTTGCCTGTGAAAGAACAAACTAGAATATAAATCGAACATCAGCTGAAAGAGAGCTCTGCTGGCCAATAATTTATTCCCGACTGCTATGCATCACACGCAGTACTGTGGCAAATACTGAGCTCTTAAAAAAATGTAGCTGCTAGCGGGACACGTGATGCATCCCGGATATGTCTGGCAGTATCGCTCTCTCTCACTGCCATTTGCTGCTGAAGTGATACAAAGGTGGAAAGCAGAGGGAGGATGTGATTGGACAAGCTGGGTAGTTGTTTAGAATTAAAACTCTCCAAAAATCACCTGTCACACTGTGCTGCCACCTGGGGAGGGTTCTTGGGATCAGCTGAGGCCACGGTAGGCTCCTGTCAATCAGTTTTTACTGTAACGGCCAAACAGCAATAGGAGGATTATTTATTTATTTATTGACAGACTCCACCATCAATAAATAATGAGAACGGAGAGCAGTCGTGACTAGCTCTGCACGCATCTAGGAACTCATACCACTCAGCTTTAAAAACAGGCTCATAGCTTCAGAACAGCACTGCATTTAGGGAGAAAAAAACCTGCTCCCAACAAGAAAGGTTTCATTTCTGATTTACTGTCTTCACAATTTCACCACAAAAAGAAGAAAGCAAAACAGGGTCAGGTGGCATCTCAACTGCTCATCATATCGGCAGAAAATCTATTTGAAAAAGAGGCTGAAAACTCCTCTGAAGTTAGACTGACTCAAATTCCAATTGTTCCTCTTCTGGTCTGACTTCTCTCTGCTTGTTAGCGTGTCATTCCCCTTGGCAGCCACAGGGGGCGCACTGGTTCTGCTCACAGTGCTTGGCAGGAATGGCTGGCTCCGAGCCTTTTTTCTGCAGGCAGGCAGAGGGATAGCATTAACACTTGGAGCAGTGACAGTACCTACCTCAGGCATACAAATGATAATACTTGGAAATACAGCTACTGTATGATGTATCCGCAGAGCAGTAACTCAATCAATATCTATGCACCCTTCTTCCTTTTTAATAAGTAAAAGGAACATCAAGGTCAAGGTCATAGCCACGCCTTACAAAGAGATGTTGAGATACATGTCCTGTTGTCACTGTGCCACTGGGTGTCAGTGTGGTGACATTCTGATAAAGACCATCAAGCATGAGTTGAACAGAGTGTAATCACTTTTTATCAGCGTTCCCCACCCGTCACTCATTCTTTTTTTTTATCTCCCAGCTCTATTCACCTGGGTCTGTCTACGAGCAGGCCTCACAGGTTGGTTGTCAGGGTGGTTAGGTGCCCACGGACCCAGGCTCTGATTGGAGTAGAAGTCCATGGGGTAGACCTCCTTCCAGCCCACCTCTTGCAAAGCAACAGCTGCCTGAAAGATACCAAGAAATACAGATGGCGAGACAGTGACAAATCAGAACCAAATCAAAAAAGGACAAGAAACGATGAGCAAAAGGTGCAATAATGGCACCCTTCAAGGTGTTATGGTACATGATTCCGCTGATGTTCACTGTCACCTAGTACTGTATCTGCAGTTTCCAGCGTTTTGGACAAACAAGCAGCAGGAAACCAAAGAGTGATGAGAAGACACAACAGACTGACTATACCGACAAGACAGGTGTCATAATAATAAGCTTGGATAACAGGCAGAGTTGTCATGTTATCCCTATGCAGCTGCACTGAACGCTACAACAGCTGTTAGAGAGGAACAACAACAGTGGCATGACAGAGCTGTGACTTAAGTGAAGACTGCTCCATATGGAAGAGAAATGCCTGTGAATACTGATTCCGAACGAAAGAAAAAGCATACATAACAAGCGTTCTGAATGAAAGAACAAATCATTTGACTGTTCATTTATTCATTTATCCGAGTACTCGTTCATCTTTCACGCTGTTTAGATGCCAAGACCTAACTTCAGCTTTGAACTATTTGGAATAATTCCGATGATGTATGGAATTATGATGAGAAAACAAGTCATAGAAATTTTATAAAACTCCAAATACACCCGTTAGAGAATTTAGTTCAAAGGAGACATGAAAAATTCAGCTTCAAAGTGATGAAATCTTTCTTCTAGTGCGACATAATTCATCACTTGCGCAGCTTGTGACTGTCGTTCGTTAGTATAGCACGCACCCAAACCGACAAGACAGTGTTCTGTTCTCTTACGCAAAGGCTGAAGTTTCCTGAATAAAACCAGAAGTAAAAACACTGTTTTTCTTTAAAAGAAAGTACTGGAAACTTAATAAAGCTTCTTTCTCTTTTAAGATATAATTGCATCCTAGTTATGTTAACCTGTTGTAAAAAAAAAAAAAAATTCCTAAATATATGTTTTTCAGGCAAAATAACTTTCTTCATATCCAGATTTTAAAACACAATCTATCAGAAAATAAAAACACTACAGAGTAACCATGCCTTCCTTTCTCCAGGCAGCCTTCTACCAGAGTCTCCTCCTCTCGTCTACCCCTTATTCAATCACTTCTCTCTCTTTTCCCCCACTGCTCTCGTTCCCCTCTCACACCAACTGCCTCTCTCTGTGGAAGCTAGCTTCTCTTGCTAATCCCTGCTCTGACAGGAGAGCCAAGTGTGTCTTATTGACTATAAATATAACATGAGACGCACTGAAAATAAATCTCCTTGCTCACTTCACCCTCCCATCTCGTTCCTCTTCATCTTCCTCCTAAATGCCACAGTGAAAAGCATAGCGCACCGAGACGTGTAACACTCATAGGTATGAGATGCGGGTGAATTAAGACTTATCACAAGCGCACATATACAGACACAAGAGCAGCACCAAATTATTTAAATGCACAAACATCGTTCCCAAATAGCTGGCGGGGAGAGCAAAGCAAACTGTAGCACAAAGGGCTTAAGAAAACAGATTGCTGCTTTCCTCATTACAGCACGCGCCGTTATAGACCTCAGTCAAAAACAATGCAAAATAACCATTACTTCTTCTTCTAAGGTAAATGCTATCATTATTCTTAATGGCCCCTTTCTGAAATGTAAGTGCTTTCACGTTGTGTGCGGCGCACAAAGATGTGTAGTCTGAATATAACAGCAACCATTTCAAATCACAATCCAATATTCAAGACAGCAATTCCCCTTGCAGCCATTTCAGTATTCAAATCAGTGGCATACGTCTGAGGAAAAAAAAAACCCCCGTTGAACGAATTAATAGTTGACTTCAAGTGCTAACCAGTGAGGTCACATAAAAGCATAATGTGACATAACTGCCAAGCTCATCACAAAACAAGCCTGCTTTTTTTTTTTTTGCGACAACAGCTGCAGACAAACAAACACATGTTTTGAAATGGATCTTTATGGGATGCTGTCCGATCCATTTCTCTCCCTTTACAAAAACAAGCTGAAAGGGGTGGGGAGTGTCTATATGGTTCTGCAGCCAGCAGGGGGGGCTAGTCTGCTACTGATGGTGTTTTATATGCGTGTGCTGGTGTGCTTTATGGCAGGGAGAGGAAGAGGGAGGAAGAACTAGACATAATTCTTCATCTCCAGCACAAGCAAGGCCTTGATGAGTCTTATACAACGTGAAAAATCACTTAACAATGTAACTTTCTCCTTCTGCACTTTGATGAAGGCTTCAACACGACATCAGTCAGGTTATGTGCAGACAGGAAGGTCTGTGTGTGTGAAATGTGTGACACTTGTATGAAAAGCGATTAGCGGCTTGTTGAGAGGCTGTAAGGTTGATGCTTACCTCATATGGAGAGAGAAGGGGTTTGGAGAAGGCAGTGCCCCAGTCGATAGAAAGGCGTGGACAAGCGATCTGAACCCACCTGTAAGGAGTAGGTGCAAATTTTAGCTCAAACGTACACCTCAGAATCAGTGCAAATGCGAGTGTAACAGTTAAGCAATAACGTTGAGAGACTAAGATCCTATTAGACAGGCAGAGCACATCTACAACTGCACACTGCATGTGGGTACGTGATGCAGTGGGTTAGTGCGAGGAGACTCCCTCCACCTGACCTCCAGCATCTGTTGGAGAGATCTGTCCTGATTTGCAACAGTTCTAAAGACAGCCATGCTACACCATCTGAATGCATAGTCAGAGGGAGGCTGAAAAGACAGGGATGAAGGTTTCAAGTGGTCTAGTGGTGCCGACTGGTTGCAAGAGGCAGAAAAAGAGAGGAAAATAAAATACTGCAAAAGATGCAAACAGGGGTACAAAGAAATGCTGTGAAAGAAAAGAGGAAGAGGTTAGGTGAGTGTGAATAAAAAAGCCGCACCAGCCGGTCTCCACGGAGGTAGCCTACATTGCTCGCAGACAGGGTGGCGGAGGGACGGGGTGGGGTGGGCGTAGGTTTAGTGGTGAAGCGGCTGTGTATTAAAGAGATGGGGAGGGGGGTGGGAAAAAAAAGAGAGAGAAGGACACAGATACAGAGAGATAGGGAGAATGAGCAATGAAGATGAAAAACCGGAGGGGGGGTTGAAGAGGCGCAGGCAAGAAGAGAAGACAGAAGTGAGGCAGAAGAGAGGAAGAAGACAGGCAGGGAGGAACGTGTTTACTCTGGAAAATGCATGGGAGTAGGATGAGGAGGGTGTGTGGAAGTAAACAGCTGCAGGGAAAACTGAACAATGGGGAAATGGAGACGGAAAGTGGCTGGGGCTACGGGGGGTTAGCTTTCACAGATCAATGCTATTCACAGCTCCGTCTCTACTGAGGAAGCATAACATTCCCTGTCCCTAATCCTTATGATGAAGATCCATCAGAATACAAATACAAATACAAAATACAATACAAAATGAACTGCAGTGTATATAAAGACTAATGATAGGTAAACGTCAATAAGGACACACCAGTTTGAGATTTAGTTTGTGAGTGCTTGACTACTTTCAAATATATGGTACTGCGTCAAATTTCCTTTCTGTCTTTCCCTCATTTTCCAACTTTCACACAGTTTCTCAGCTGCAGAATTGATTGCACCGCTGACGCTCACTCCACTCTGCTTTCTGTCACAGAAATATTCCACCCCCTCTGGGCAAATGCATGGCATTTTCTCATTTTCAACTAACACTTAAAAAAAAAGAAGGAAAAAAAAGGCTCCCCCCAAAGAATGAATTCTGATTCATCCTCTTAATTTGAGAGCCAGCTGAGTCAGAGACATTTCAACCAAGCACCAATCTCCTCAGTCCTAAGTTGGCCAAGTTTAGATGGAGATTGGAATCTGAAATGTGACCTTTAGGTCTATCAGCCGCTATTCATAACCTGAGCCTTTAAACAGACAAACACTGCACGTGCATCAAAGCGGCCTTAGTGCAGGAAAACAGTGGGGGAAAGGGCTAAATATAGGAGAAAAACCAACAGTTTGTATATGTGTGTTTTTATATGCAACATGTTTTTGAATATGCAAATTTGCAGTGCAAGATTAAAAAAAAGAACACTGGAAGTGATAAAAAAAGAGGGAGGGTGATTAATAAGCAAAGAGTAAATCCTCAGGGCTAACTCAGAGTAGAGAGGGAAGCAAGACAAAAAGCATGAAAAGGGAAGGAAGAAAGGATTCGTCCTTCATAGGGAGAAGATAGCTGATTGGCACATGAACTGAGGCGGGACTTAAAAGTGTTAGCAATGAGACTTTCTGAATGTTGCAGTGTGATAAGGTGCATAGTACCACTGTATTGTTCCTTAAAAGCAGTGGAAACAGTATTTGTAGCCGCTATCTTTGAAATCATTTTAGCAAGTGTGGAAGAGAACTGGTATCATCATGACGTACAGCAGGGGTGTCAAACTCAAATACACAGTGGGCCAAAATTTAAAACTGGAACAAGGTCGCGGGCTAATGTTAATATTTATTGAAAAAAAGATCTTCCTCCAGATTTAAGAATGAATCTCTTCTTATGGACTCAAACAAGTTTTGCTGAAAAACTGAACATGGAATAAGCAAAGCTTAATACTAAACAATATATATATTAGCTGTATAATACCGGTAGGCCAGCTGTAATAATAATTTGGTATGGCTTCGCGGGCCAAATGTAATTAGGCTGCGGGCCAAATTTGGCCCACGGGCCAGAGTTTGACACCTATGACGTACAGTAAAACACAAAGACTTTAAAAAACAGGAGAGTTACACAGACACTGGAAGAGGTGGGCTTTTGTCTCATTTGACCCTTGTTTCACAATTTGCTCGCAAACCAAGAAAAATCCCCCAAACAAACAGTGGAACAGACTGTGGGCGGGGTGTGGTTTGTAGCTCAGCTGCACGGGAGGGGTGGAGCAGTGGGTTTAGGGTGTGGTGTCAGGGGAGGCTGACCTACAACGCTGTTTTCCATCACCTGGTCATGCCTTCCCTATTTTAGTAGGATGCAGGGACCTGACAAGAGAGCTGTGTGCTGTAAGGGGACAAGGCAGCGCGAAAGTTGCGCAAGAAAAGGAAGTATGGCAAATAAAAGCACCCATGTTGTGTGCCTTGGGTACTTCATACCACAATGGGGCCAAAACCCGGTCCGGTGAAGGATGATGGACCAGCGTCTGGCACAGCCATTGGAGGGGCTGGCCCATATGGTGGTGAAGCTAGCTGCCATGCATATGGAGCAGGCAACGGTGCACTGGAAACAGTTTGACCAGTTGCAGCACCTGGCCGAGCATTGGACCAGAGTGTTGGAGGATCTGGTACCACTGTGGCCAGCAAGGTACTTGTGGCAGCGCTGAGCCTCCCCACAACGGTGAAGGTCAGCTTCCAGTGTGTTCGCCAGGCAATACTGGATTGGTTGGAGCTCGCACCGGAAGACCATTGCTGCCATTTCCAGGGAGACCTGATGAGGCTAGCAGATCTGCCCTCGCCAGGTGGCTGCAGCCTGGCTCAACCAAAGGAGAGGCATCGCTGCTGGATATGATCATGCTCTAGCATTTCATGAAGAGGCCCCCAGTGGACACAGCAGAGTGGGTCCGCTACCACCGACCAGTCGGCCTGGTGCGGTGACGCATGTGGAAGACCACCTGTCTGGGCAGCTGAGAGGATTGGTGGGGCAGCTACAACCAGCAGTGAGTAGCATGGAGGCAGCATCACCATCGAGGCCCGCCACCAGCATCATCTACCCTTCACACCTGTCTGTCTCTTTGCAGGTCCCACCGGCTAAAGACGACACACCTCACTCACCGGGAGCTGCACGAGGATCAGGGCAGGACTGCTGGAAGTGTTCCGTGTCGCCGGCCCTCCAACACACTCCCTCGGCCAGGCTACGGTGGACTCAGGCTACATACAGAACCTGGTCAACCAAACCCTAGTTTGGCCCGGGGCTTTGCTGGAGGCAAAGTGGGTGGAGGTTAGGTGTTTGCATGGGGACATGCACAAATATCCCATAGAGCCACTTCAAATTAAATAGCAGGGCAAAACACAGAGTAAAGGCTGGAGTTAGCTCGCGACTGTTGCATCCCTTAATTCTGGGGACAGGTTGACCCGGGGTTTAATAACCTTTTGGCATAGCGTGTGAGGATGCGTTTAAGGCCTTTAGCAGAGTGTAATGTCTTTGACCATGTGATAAAAACTGATGATTACATGGGGCACCCTGAAGCAGCGCTGACCTACCCGCATTTTGTATTGATTAAGCATAGGCTTTATCGAGTTAGTCGTGACACCCTCACGGAAGAGGAACACACCCAGTTGTTGGTGCCTAAAAGTCACCGGGAAATTACTTTCCGGGAGGAAAGTGCTTTGAGTCTTTCATACCACACAGACTTTTGTGGACAGTTGTTTAGTCAGCCTCTCTCAAAATGATCTGTGTGCTCTAAAAAACATGATGCTTTCATCACAACACAACATATAAAGTTTAGAGGAGCAGCATACACGTGATGTATAAAGGTAAAACTGCCTGACATTTAAATCTGGATATGCTATGTGAGCTCCAGCCTGAGTTCACTGCATTACCCACTGTGGCCCATTACACCCCAGCTTCCCTCCACCTGTGTGGCTCTGCTTCAATTACACTCACAAACTTGACCTGCCAAGAGCAAGAACAATTAACCTTTCAGAACTCCAAGGAGAGAACAATTTCTTCACCTTTGATTGCAAACTAGCTAATTGAATTAAAATAAACAATTTCTTTTTTTTGTGGAGCCCCCCTCCCAGACCCCAAAAATATTCGAACAGAGATAAAAGGCTGAAATGTAGCGGATGGCATTTGCTGTCTGGCTGAGATAAGTGTGTGTGCTGTGCAGATGTCTGCACAACAGTTTAAAACCTGCTTGGGGACAGCCTAATTACACTCTTAAGAGCATATGTTAATGGTGCCTCTCACTTTATATGAGTGAGTATGTGTGTGTCTAATGACAATGAAAGCCTGAGGGTGGGATCTGTACAGTGTGCTATGTTGGTTAGTGCTGAGCAGGAGTGAGTCTTTTACCGCCTCACCATCTATCTTTCAATCTCCCTCGCTTTGTCTCTCTCTTTAATTCCTCTTTTAACACAAGCAGATTTGACACAGCTTCAAACACTTGGTGAATTGTATTGTCTATAATTGTCTCACAAACTATTTGGAGGAGGAGCAAAGTGAAAAAATACTAGAGGTGAACAAACTAATGGTTTGATAAATAAATAAATGTCAAATTTATCATCAGAAGAATTCTACTTAAAGTCGTCACCCCCAATAAATATTTATCACCAGTAATATGGACAATGTTGGTAGCAAGTCATCTTCAAATGTCAAATTTTTTAGGCTTGTTAAGGAACAATTTTATGATTACAGACAAAGCCACATTATTAAAAATGAAGGAAATGGCTCTAAATAGCCTACAATCATGCATCAGTCCTGTTTTTGTTCTTTTGCACTTGCTGAAATGCATCTGCAGCAACAAGTGTCCATAAAAAGCCTCCTAGTACAGCGGTCCAATCCCCGGCCCAGGGAAACCATCAAGCCTAAAATCCTCCACGACTACCAACCGGGTGAACTCCAGCTTCTATCAGAAATGAGTCTGACTTATTATTGGTGAATAAATGTCAGCAAACCATGCTGATGTGACAGGGTGTACAGGGAAGGAATAGCCCATAACCACCGGCCCAATAGTAACTTGAACTATTTAACCAAACATGAATTTTTTTTCAAGACAAGATTCTCATATACCTTTTATGACCAGCACAGAAACTCAGGTTTTGTGTTGGCTCCAGCACTCTGAAATGATAAACAGCCCTAGTCTTCAATAGTACAAAGGGAGACTGCTCCAGCACTATTTTCTGATGTATATACACTCCATGGACAGCTTATTAGGTGCACCTAGATAAAACTATTACAAACCAATAAAACAGCATAGCAATAAATCATCACCCTGTAGGTTAATAATATTCTGGTTTTGTCTCTAGCTCCAGACCTGCTGTAGTATGGCGCTAATTCAACTTCATGGTCACTTTGGGTAATAACATGAATTTGTCATCTATTTAAAGCAGTTTTTTTTTTTTATATAATTAAAGGAAAATAAAATCTAGGGTTTACTGATGGGATAAAAAATTGGTGTAAAACCATACAATAAATTCCTACCTGAGATACATGTGCAGATTGGACTTTAGTTTTAATGTTAGTGAAACAGATCTTGCTGGAAACCTTTTTGTCTGTAATGAGGGTTTGTTTTGGTTCAGTGAATCGTGCCTGAATTACATAATGTTTGAGTTGTACTCATACGTCAGTCTGAAGACAAGAGCCAAAAAAACAAATAAAAAAATAATATTTTTACCGTGATCACTCGCTTTCCAAACACAGCCCCCTCAACTACCTCTGCATCTCTCTCTCTCTCTCTCCCCAACTCTCTCTCAGACCTTCTGTCCCTTTCTCACCCACTCCTCCCTCACACATCACACCTCTCATTACTCCACAGTGAGAGGCCAATCTGAGGGAGTGTGAGTGCTGTGCCTGTGCGAATGTGATTGGCGCTGCTGCACATCAGTGTTTCACTAACCCCTTATCCATCTTCAACTCTGCTCTTCTGGTTGGAAGTCAGATAAATCAGACAAACTGAACCTTGGAGCCAGAGTACTTGATATTTCATTGAATAAAACGTGAGGAGTCCATGTCTAAAAGACACCTGTAACTTGCTGAACTGGGTTACAGTGCTACACAGCAGAAAATATTTCAGGACCTACCACTACAAATATCAAGATGTAAAAGTCAAGATCTTAGTGTATGAGAGAATGAGAATGTCTTTATCAAGTTGCTTCAGGTTTCTTGCTTCAGAAGTAAAATTCTTACATAAACAGAAGTAAAACCTAAAGAAAAAACCCTGAATCTTCATCAAGGGCAAGGTTGATGTACTTTCTACTTTAACTTTACTGCAAAACAGACTAAAAGTATGCACTTCAATGTATGATTTGTGTATAAAGATCCCTTTTCAATTCACTTTGTGCCAAAGCTTAAATTTTATGACTCGTTCAAGTTCATTACATTGGACTGTTTGCTTTTATGCCATATGCAAAATCATGGACTCTTCCCAGGACTTGAATGCCAATTTTGTGTATAAAGCTATAAACTCTGTTTGTCAGCTCCCTGTTATAGCACCCACTTGCAAATTATGCTGACTACCCAATTAAGTGTGCAGTGATGCTTACAGAATACATTTCAAATGCTGTTGATTGCAAATTTTAGGTGACTACTAGCTGCTGAACACTAGATTTCTGGCAGGGTCCTTGATGTGAAAGATAAATTACCCAGCCTTTATATCAGAGAGACACAGCAGTGATAAAGAATTGGCAAATGAAGAACACAAAGAGCCAAAGGAGGAGTTTTAGGGATGTGTGTAGGTTAATTAATTTTTGGATTTAATGTTGCTGTATGGCATAGCACACGAACAAGGAAAAACAGAGCACAAAACAGAATGAAAAACAGTGCAAGAGAATATGAGAAATCATTTTGCTTCATCTGCTTTGGCTCAGCATTTCTAACTAAATAAAAGAACGCTTTAATTAGGGCACGCGTTAGCGCATGTGTAAATAAGTCCATATTTATATTTGTTGCAACGCATATTCAGGAATTTGGGTTTAAAGGGCAGAGCTTCAGATTTAATTTGAGAAGTTTACCCACAACACCACAGTGAGAAATTAATGGCTGTTTCATACATACTCATACTGTGTTTCTAGAGTGGTATGCATTCCCTTGACCATATATATGTCTTTAATATGTCTGGGCAAAAAAAAATAAATATATTTCTTTTAAAATGTGACAGTGTCAAACAAACCATCAAATGAATAACATTTTGGAAAAAAAAAACTGTGTGTATGCATTATAATACTCACGCATCTACATCTGGTATCAGAGCCAGTTTGCTGGGAAAGATCTCCGAGAGAAGCACTCGAGTGAAGGACTTGCCCAAGGACTGGAGCTTTGACTCCAGGTGCTGGAAGAAAAAGAGATGAAAACATTTTGCCTTCTAGACATAAAATAGGCTGTGAAACTCAGCCACATATAATAAGGTATAGGTCACATGATTTATGGCATTAACATGTGCTGATAATCACTCCAGAGGTTTTGTGCTTTCACAGTTTCAGCTTGACTAGACTTTTTCATCTGAACATCAAGCTTTGAACTATCGCATCTCCGCCTATTTATTTTTTTCTGCTAATGCACATTTACATATTGGAAACAACATCTTACACTCCCTCCAGTATAATGTGATTCTTCCCTTCAATCTCTTTCCAATTAGCTCTGGCCTCAACACCTCAACAGGGAAGCTTACAGATTAGACCCCCAAACTATGTTCAGCGCTAAGTGCCTAGTGTACTATTCCAGCCTCTATACAGACAATCAATCTCTTCATCCTTTTGCCATGTGTCCAGGCACACTGTAAAGATAATTCTTTATAGGGCACTTACAACTGAAATCCCATTCTCGCAGTCTCCACCTAGAGCTTAAAGCTGTAGGAGAGGGCAGGAATTTAGATTGAGCATTTGTGCCTCAGATTGGCTCATTTAAATGTTTTTTACAGTGTATGCATTCCTGTGGTGGATTAACTAACTCATCTGTCAATCTAATATAAGAAGACCATATGATCCCACTCCTTTGATTAGTAATAAAATTAATTACCATCCCCAAAACCAGTGTTTTCAGGCAGAGTCTTACATCGTCAGACATGGAAGTGTTGAATCTCGCAATCACTTCAGGCTTGGCAGTAAACTGTTAGATCGGGTGCTGAACAGTCTGATGAAACCTACACAATTACATCACCAGCAAAGCTGCAGTTCTAATGTGCCTGGTTTCTCTCCACTCTTTAAGTCCACCTGAAGATTCTGTCCATAGATTTGACAGAACAAAGGTTTAAAACAAATAAATAAATCAGCCCAGCTACAACTCAGAACACACTTTACTTGGTGAGGTATTGTACACAATAGTTTTGAGCTTTTTCTGCATGGAAAGTTTCCAACACAGTTAGCAACTGAATCATCAGTGTCCCCCACACCCATCTGGTAAAATTCACTTTGGCAGTTCTGGAAAAGGGCAGTCTAGCCAGAAGTTATAAAACATTATACCATTATGAAGACATTTTTCACAACAGAAAACTGACAGACAAGCGAGACAAAGACAGTGTGACTGGCGAGTAGCGGTGTCACATGTGGCTATCATTCCTCAGGGTCGGTGAATAAGGCCTGATGGGCACAAGCCCAGTCACCAGACCTTATAAAACATGTCATTAAATTAAATTGTTCAGCCAAATCAAGGAACTTGGTTCTTTTTCTCACTCTGTCTTTTTAGTTGTGGGTAGCGGACTGAGGCGTTACTTGGGAATCCAAAAGGCAGACAAACCAGAAGATATCCCATAAATCCTTCTTTGATGAGATATAGGTAAAATGTGACTGTTATCCGCTGTCCTTGGGAGTATCTTGCAACATTTAGATCACTGTGCTCTTATCAGATAGTTCTGCCCCCTTACTTGAGAGGTTATCTGACACTACACTTCCTAATCTTAAAAGATCTCTGGTGAGTTTGTATTGAAATCCCTTTTTTAAATCCACCCCCGAATGCAACACAAAGATTAAACTTTTCACTCTAGTTGACATTTATACATCAGTGCTAACATAATCTCTTGAGTCTGGATATTTGCGAACAAGTCAAGTCTATGCATGTACACTCGCTGAGGAAGTATTAAACCATTTACATCTAGCATTTAGATGGAGGCTCCAGTTTTTCATACAGCAATCCATACAGCACTGAATTATTACTGATTAAATTATGATTTAATTAGTAATAAGTAAAATTCAAAACAGTAGGGAAAAGAAGGGGAAACAAAACAAAGAAAAAGGAACAAACAGGAGAAAAACAAACTGGCAATTGAAGAGAGGGCAAAGCAGGAGGACCAGCTGCAAGTTAAGAGTGACTAGAGACCTTCACGCATGCTAATACATAATATTTTGTACTTGCACAGACTGAGCTTCTCACTTATGAGTCTGCACCAAATATACCAGCCTTTGACTGTGTGCACTTACTATACTATTTATGAATTCTCATGCCAATAGTTCTAAGCAAGGTTTGTCTTACCTACAAAGTGTGATGAGAGCATTAAACAGTTACCGATAGATAATTTAAAATCATTTATGTATAAAAATACCCCACATTTCACTGAATTATTACAATTAACCAGTTGAATACTGCTTAGAAATGCTTGCTGAACAAGAACGTGAGCTGCATTTCTAAGTGGCTGAATTTTCCAGAGTTAATTTATGCAAATAATGTGATGGGACTGTGCTGCAAAAGCTTTCACCGAGGAAAAGTATAGACTGTTCTTTATGCTTTGAGATGTTTATTTGTAGTTGTTTTTTTTAATGTTTGTATTGTGGAAGCAATAACAGAAAACGCTCAAAATCATACATCACTAGTAACACTCCAACACAGTCATGCTTGAAGCCAGCAGCGAGATCAAGGATAAGATTTTCCATGGCTGTTTGGCTGCATCATCCTAAATTTGAAATAACAAGCTCCCAGTGTGACGACTTCTTGTCTTATTACTACTTCATGTCACCAAATCACTTGTCAAAAAAAACTCGCGCTAAGAAATATTACAAGCCGTTGCACAAGTGGCCTCGGGACATGTAGAGTGTTGAAATGAGGATGCAAACTCACCTCCAGGACTTTAGGGCTGCCCTGTCGGCCAAGCGTGCCCAAGATCAGTCCCCATCTCTGGGCCAGTCGAGCCTTGTCAATAGCCTGGAGCCTTATAGCGCGCATGGCCTCGTGGTCGTAGTATTCCCTGGAGAACACCTTACTGTAGGGGTCGTATCTACAAGCATAGCCAGGCAGAAAAAGGCTGAAAATCACAGATGTGAACAGGACGCGTCGATACTTTTGAAAGAATGAACCTGATTACACATATTACAATCCATTGTTCTGGCATCAATCTCAAGGACATAAATGCACCAAAAAAAAAAAAGAAAAGAAAAGAAAAAAGGTGAAAAATCCAATCACAAAAAGTCATCAAATACAACAGGAGTTAGTGTATCTGAGGGAAAAATAGATGTATTTTTGAGCATCTAATCTCCTTTTCTCTGGTACAAGGGGTACACTTGAGATTAGAATCTTGTTTATGAGAGAGACCTGTGATCTGTGCAGCAGTGCATATGTCTATAACAACACAATTTCACTTTGCATGCAAGCAAGCCTTATCAAAACAGAACTTGAGCTTCACATAATGTTATCATGCCACTGCGATAAGGTGAATAATCAGGACTGCAAGCAGTTTTTAAATTTAAACAGCACTAAAAAGCATCATAAGATTCTGAGCCTAGAACATAAATTGAGGATCCAAAAAGGTGATTATGAATGTTGATCGCTTCCGTACTTAAAAAAATGTTTTACTTTTTTCATTGCAATTATTACAAAAAGTTTATTTGACATCATTTGGCCCCAAATGATCAAACTAACACTAGTTCTATAATAAACACTATTTTGTATCATATAAAGAGAGATATACATGAAATATGTGACAATACCTGTAGGCAGGAATCTCTGGGTTTGCAATCATGATTGATTCCAGGTGAAATCTTCCATCTCCAAGATAACTGTAGAAAGATACCAATCAATTCAATGTTTGAGGTGAATGAAACGAGAGGAAAAATAAATGTGCAAAGAAAATTCCCTGAAGATGATTAAAATTCATTGTGCAGCCATAAGAAATGCTGACCTATTCTCTTATTCTCTCCATCAGCGTTTTCTCTCTGGTTTTTTTTTTAACATTGTCTTTTAATTTATGTCTGCAGCCTCTTAACAGAAGACCAAAGTGTTTTCGGGCAGAAGCCTTACGGCTTGGGTGGAGGGTCTGCCCACTTCTGCTGTTTGGGAATGTGACCTCAACGAGCGGAGCACGCTGTTTACAGAGAATACAAGCTTTCCCAATTAACCCGGGGTCTGGTGCTGGGGATTCGCCAGAGCGCAAGCAGACGTGGAGTTCACAAACCGCAAACACTGAGTGACATGGAGGTGTCTAAAAATGCAAGGTCTCTTACATAAATGCCCCTTGGGGTCAGGCTGAGAACAATCCTGTTGTTAGTTTGAGGGGGACTCAGGTCAGTACCCCTACTTATTACTTAGCAGGTGTCTCAAAAGGCCTACTGTGCCAGGACGTGCAATTAAACCCACTAATTGGTCAGTGTTTAGAGTGGCTCAAAGCAGGCTGTGGGTGGTTTGCCATACAGGCTACCAAGAGACACGACTAGCTGAGGCTCTATTTGTTAGCAAGTGCATGGTTGTGTGTAAGCACGTTTGTCTCTGTTTGCATCTGTGTAATAACACTGAACACAAAATGAACTCAAGGAGAGCCTCTGTTGCACTGCCTCTCTTTGCTTAGAAACATCCAAGGCCCTCGTATAATTATGTTCCCAACAATAAGCCTGCTGCATTTCAGTCACGGTTGTCCTCAGCACTCTGCGGCTCTAAAAGGTTGGTGTGCTTTAACGCTCCCTATGACCACAGTCCTTCTATCTATATTCTTTATTTTTCAAAAGTGCTCTCACTAGAATGGCAGAATGCTGTGTGCCTGTGCGTTACGCAACTGCCTATTTTCACATTCACATCTTCATATTGTTCTATTATGAGTGAGAGCTAGAGGTGGCAGATCGAAATGGGCGAATGGCCATTTCAATACACTTTAAAAATACTTTTCATTATGGAAATGACAGAGACTAAGACCTTTTAGAGCTTCAAAATCACCCTTAAAGACTAATGCATCACTATTCATTCTTCATATTGCTCAAGTGGGTCAAAACTTTGATAAAATGCAATTACAGCTTGAGCACGCAACACTTTTTGCGGGAACTTGCTCATTTCGAATTCATATAGGATGACTTGATATTAAATATTCATTTATTGCTATAATACAGGTGCTGAACAAAACCATGCACTGTAAAAAAGAAATCATATTAAGAGCAGATCTGCTCTGCTTTCGTTAGTGAATAATTCGTTAAAGTAAAAAGAGACTGATCAGCAGAGGGAAACCATTTCGCTGTAGCTGTACTTCTGATATAGCTGTCACATCAAAATAAAATGTTTCAGCTATATATTTTTAGACTGAAATTTAACACTAGGGGATGGTGCTACCAATGAGGTTAAAGTCCTCATCATTGCTCATGTGTTCAATGTAACACGTGTGGATTAAATGAGAAAGAGAGCAACATACATCCCTCAGGTAGGCTAATCGATTTTCTCTCCCAGCACACCTCTGCACAAGCCAGCTGACACATCAAAGACAACACACATTGGATTAGAAGGTGAAACACACTCTGACCCTTCCACAGCTTTCACGCATACAAAGAGACACACTGAAACAGACACACAGTACACATCACTTTTGTATCCACTTATGCATATAGCAAAGCCCGTCCTTGTGCAGCTGTTACGCACTGGGAGACTTTAATCGCATGGACAAGCATTAGATGTGTGCAGATCAGACATATGGGGCTGTGCACCTCGGCATAATTATATCAAGGGAACATCATCTCACTGTGCACTACAAAGCATAAGATTTATCTACTGCAGACCAGCACCAGATGTATAGACACACAGTAGCTGCGGAGGTGTTGTTTGTTAGTTGGACCTGTTACTTTGCCAAGCGTTTTCCTCCCTGCAGCACAGGCAAAATAAGCATCACTTTGACACATCGCACATGAACGGTGTTTTTGTGAAAATACACAGGAAGTAGTCTTTTAGGGTACATGCAGCTCCTGACTGGATGCATCATCTTTTTTTTTCTGATTAAGATTAAATAAATGGGGAAAATAAGAAATTAAAACGGGCAATCAGACAAGCTGAAACTAATATATCAAGGAAACCTGTCAATCCTTACTATGGCAACGTATAGTAGGTGTTATATTTTGCTAAAGCGTTTCCTTAAATCTAAACCATAAAACATGTGAATATGTTGACTCTGGCTTGAAACAAGCCAAAGGTGTCTGAATACATACAATTCAAGCTATTCAAGGTGGCCGTTTCTGGCTCCTTATAGCTCACAGATATGGCTGGTTATCACAGCCAGCTCTGTCTGGTGTGACAGGCATTATGGCATACAGATTATTACTCATGCCACATGGGTGGGCATGGCAATAGCAGGCTTTACTATGGAAGGAAAGGAGAGAGAAGACAATGGCTGGATGAGCCAATGCTGGATCTCTGCAGCTATCTAATCTGTGCTAACTAAAAAAAAGGAACTGGGCAGACACTGTAAGGTGGGAGACAGGAGGAATAAGATTTCTTACACAATGGCATTGACATGGCGCTCCAAGCGAGGGGAGGTGCAGCCTAAAATTTCTCCCGGTGACAGAGGGCGACACTGTGGGACATGCACATCATACTCTGTCTTGAGGGCTGCACTCACAGCCTAGAATATGGAGGAAGGAGAAGAGATTATATTCTCTGTGCACGTATTTAATCAGGTTCTTCACTTTTGATGGTTCATTTTTACATTTTTAATAATGGAAAGATAACAAGAGATGCATTGAATATGAATGTGGCTGAGTCTGAACCTACAGAAAACATACAGACCAAACATTTTTCTTCATCTTCCATCAGACTCTGTGCTGTAGGACATTTAAGTAAAACAAAACAATAGATATTACATTAAAGCCAAGTCTGCCTTTTAATGGGTTTCGAGGTTTGCATTGCAATTTTACATTTGATGTAAATCAAGTGATATTAATGCAGAGACCTGCACTTTAACGTAGTGTCCATTGTTTTATTTTAAATTGAGCATGCTAAAGATATGAACCAGAGGAATAAAAACGTGCAACTGTCTGTGGTCTCGATTCAATGTATGCAAAAGGGAAAAACAGAATTAAAAGTCAGAAGATAGGGGATTACCCACTATTACCACTGGTGCAAATATATAGAATATTATAACAATATAATATTTTTAAAAGACTGAAAATGTCAACTTCAAGTGATACTGAAAGGGTCATGAATGATTTTCTGCCAGAAGTGTAACTCTTAACACACAACTGGTGTTTAAATCCTCATGCTTCTGCAAAGCACCAAAAAAGAGTGCTTTAATTTTTAGAAAAATGAACTAGTTCATGTGTACTCATTTAGATGAAAAGAGAAAACGAGTGAACAATTATTATAAGAAGAAAAAAAAAAGGGAAAAAGTGTGTGTGTTCTGAGGATAAACAAACAATTTAAGGCTAATTTAAGGCAGTCCACAGGGAATACGGGTGAACTTCTCCCGCCCGTACTGTGTGACCCCAACAAGCCTACACACATAAGACACGAGTGAGAGCAAGCATGCATACAAAACATAGAGACTTATGCAGACATATACACATAGGCGGACTCAAACATCCCATCATATAATGTGACCTGTTACGGTAGAGCTTGATTTAAAAATAGCAGTGGTTGCATTAGTAAAGGTCCAAAGTGGTGCTGGTTCAACACAGCATATGAAAGCAGCAAAATGCATTATAGAAAAGGGAGGCAGCCAGCCTGAAAGAAGGCTGCTCGAGCTTAATACTATAGCTGCTGCCACTGCTTATATAAAGAGCACTACTGAGCACGATGCTGAACCGAGCGGCCTTCCGAGTTCATTGCACCTTTCAAATCCAAAATAACTGCTGCCGGATTTGTCAAACCCACACTTGAACTGAGCTTTAAGAGCGGCGTGTGAGCTTGTTCATAAAAGCCAGGAACTGCAAAAAAAAAGTATACTGTACAAATGCAGAGATGTGTGTGTGTGTGTGTGTGTGTGTATTGCTGTACTGTACAGAAAAATATACTCTTTATGTAATATGGAAAATACAAGTGACAATAACTGTGTGCGTCAGCTCTCTCCGACGCGAGAATCACACACAAATGCACACAAAGTCTGACAGAACCGGCGCTTAATCACCTGCAGCGCCGCCACAAACTGAATAGTGCTGACGAGTGCAAGAGACTGTCCAGGAGAGAAGTTGAACTTGATTGTGTCCAGGAAGTGTGCATTGTCCATCTGGATATCCACAAACACATACAGCATCTTGATACCTGCAGTCGAGTCTATGGGGACTGCAGCAAGACAAAGACAAAAGAAAGACAGATGAATACTTCAGTCCTGCTTCTTTAGACTGCTGTATATGCAACATCAAAACATAAACATATATACACAGCAATACAGCTACACAAATAAACCGTATGTGAGCATACTGCAAATATAAAGATCCTACGGTACGCACCTATGTGACATAACTGAAACATGAGTGAGAGTCTAGCACGTGCAGGAACTGATGCAAAGACCTCAATTATTTAGGGAAGGAGAAGGACACACGCGATTACTATTAATGCCATTAATTTCACAGACCATTTACTACGCGCCCGGGCCTGTGAGACGTAACGACAGACATGCTGAGTTAGATGCTGAATAAAGCAGGGGAGAGTCCAAGAAACAAGGGGGGAAAGGGTCTAGATAAGAACGAAGAATTATTGTTTGTGTTGATCATTATAATCAGTCTTCCTCTCGTGCTACAGTTAATTTGCAGATCAGAAGCAAGGGGACTTTTTTGTTACAATTAAGCAAATGGCCCATTATGGTTGAAATGCTTTATGAACAAGTGCAGCTCACTTGATGGCCTAGATTAAAGCAACACTGAGAGAGAGAGCGATATGGGAGCAAGGCTCAACAATGTGCAGATAATAGGGAGTGAATAAAGAGGGGATAGTGGGAAAACATAAGAGCCGTCTTAACAAAGGACTGAAGGCAGCTGTGATGGAAATGGGAGAAGAATGAAACATTCCCATGAAAGTAGGCTGGAAAATAGAGAAATTTAATTTGGGGGTGTGGGCAGATGAGTTTATAATAAACTGTATAAAGAGCAAATGCTTTGGAATGGGAGGCAGGAGTGGAAAAAGTAACAGGATACCGAGCGTGTGTGTTATGGGTATTTAGTTTGAGTGTGAAGGGTAGGTTGTCAATTAACTGGGAACAGAGGTGATGAATGGGCTCACATTTCAGCACCGAGTAAAGGAGAACAGATGGATAGATATTTAAAACAGTGGGGTTTGCTGCAGGCCACACGCTGAGTGAGAAACCAAGGAGTTAAATACATCATGAGGGGGAGATAGGTAAAAATCTAGACTGAGACCAACAACCGTCTGTTGCTTGTTTATAGACACTCCCAAAACATAAAAGGGCAGAGGAAAGTGACATCGATCTGTGTTCACATTAGCATGGTAGCCTGAGAGCACTTAGGTGCTGCAATCAGAGACACAGTCAATGAGACAGACACGACTCACTTGCACCATCACTGGTTTTTATCCTTTTCATGGCAATAAGCTCACTTAGCACAGCTGCTTATTAATGCCCATGAAAACAAACACAAATGCACACTCAAATTGAACAAAAGGGTGGACATAGTGCTATACTGGCTTGGTTACAAATGGTCTGTTAAAAATCAATATGTAAAAACAAAATCTATTCTGATATTGTACCTCTGTATAATTCATGAACAATAAGCCAATCGTTTGGCATATTGAAAATGTGGTCCTGAAATAATCTGGATTATCTATGTGGGGAAATGTGATAGCATTTAACTTGGATTGGAGAATGGATTTAGCATTTATATAATGAAATAAGAGATGCTTGCTATGCTATTATGGTTTAATAAGATATGACATTTATTTGACCCAAAAGTTGGTGAATTACATTGTTAAAGCAACCTAGCTTGATAAAATAAATAACTGAGAATGGCACAAAATACACAAACGAGCTCAATTTAACAAGAAAACGGATGTGAGTGAAGAGGGCAATATATAAAAATAGAAATGTAATACAATATGGTACTGTGGCGTTGTAGAGGGCAGTCAAGGTTATTTGTTTATTAAATTTATTATCTAAAGCTATTCACCATAGCCACAATCATCTGAAGACTTCTCTATTACCTGATGGAGCAATCCAAACAGTGTATTGATTCACAATGAATTCAAACATTAACAGCAGGACATGAGAGGGTTCTCACTTAAAGTTAATGTCATAATCTGATACTGCTGACAACATTTCAACTGCTCAAAACAATCAATACAGTCGTATACAATAACAATCCCACAGCAAGTGTCTACAGATGGGAACTGTTACCTGGGCTGTTATAAAAATTACAAAACTGTTATCCAGTACCACACAAATACGACTAGCTACTCTAAAATCAGTGCCATGGCCATGCTCTGAAATGACTTTAATAGTGAGGATCTACTCATGATGTTTAAGGAAGACCAGTAAAACTTTCCTGGCATTATCGGAGGAGAGCTTCTATCTCCTGACAGTTTTCCTTCCTGGAGTTCAATTTTGGATTCTATATTTTGATTCCAGTATGTTCTCCAGTTTATCTTAGGCTGTTCTGTTCCAACTACTATGGTATTCAGGTTAAACATCAACAAAAAAGTCCCCAAACTCATATCTGCAAACAATGTTAGAACTTTAAAACACGGTTTTATGATGTTGCCCATATTGTCCGGCTCAAACTGGAGGTGCTTTATGATGAGGAAATATGAGAAGACACCACTACTCTCAAAAGCAGATACTGCAGAGGAAATGAAAGGGAAATGAATGAATGCGGGAGAGAGAGTTCCTCTGTGAGTCAGACAAAACACCGTGTCTTTCATCTCCCACAGGTGGCTGACATCTTGGGGAAACAGTGCAGTGATGTCCTCACGACTGAGAGATGAAGGTCAGGAACGGATGCACGACACCACCATTACATTTGCATTCTCTCAGGATCTGCAGTCCATTTGGGTTTGTTTGTTTTTTTAATCTCTTCCATCAATTAATATCTGATCTCCATCCCAACCCGCAAAGACTTTAACGCCTTTATCCTTGAATTTGCTGGGCTACTCTCAGCAGAAACAGGTACATATCTTATCTTTTGTAAACATACATGCCTGCATACATAATTGCTCCATGATAATCAAATTATAAATATGCCAACAGCACATACACAAAGACTAACACAATGAACACAATAAAGCCAAAGAGCGAAAGAGAGAGTTTTTCAGTGGTATTAAAATTCTGTTGGTCATTTCTGGTATTTGGGATAGGTGAGGTCGTTCTGGCAGAGATATATCAAAACTATTGATTTAACATTTCCTCCCATGTTCTGCGAAAGGCAGACAGTGGGGGCGAGGGTGAAGGTCCTCGAGAACTGCTTGAGGTTTTCAAAGAACGGCTCTAATGCATGTCCTCCATTGATCTGCTGAGTAAATGTGATGCCCAGGCTCCAAACATCTGATATGCTTTCCAAACTAGAGTTGGGAAGAATGCACCAACTAGTAACATTTTCCATTGATCGATGGCTTTGTCTGTGAGTCTGTCGTTGTTGGTATGTCTATGTTCTGAAGCTTCTTTTTTTTTTTTAATGCAACCCACTCTTAGTAAGTGGGTGTCTTCGATGCTAGATCACTTGACATTCTCTACACGAAGAGTCATGAAGAGAGAAAAAAAAAACAGAGACTCACTTAGGCAACTGTGGCCATAGTGCACCATGAAATCTGCTCCCAGGGCTCGAGCAGTGAAGTCATCCACACAGCAGGCGCCGTACGTCACATCCCCCATCACAAATGTATCTGCATCTGTGAACCTGGAATTTGGGCAGAGGCTCTAATCACTGTTGTTACAGACCATATATGCTGTTGCTTGTTACCATAACGAATAACACACATAGCATCCAAGGCATGGTGTGATTATAAGCGAGCTGAGTAAGATCAACTCCTATCCACTTGCTGCAGATTGAGTAGACTATATAGCATCTGACAAAGCTACCAGTCAATGACTGACTCACAGTACATCAGGGTGACACACTGCTATTCTTTTGCTCCTTATAACTGGGAGCCAGCGGCCAAAGTACAGTACAAGCTGTCTGATAGTTAAAGCCCTGCCAGACGAGGGTTAATGGGTCATCAGTTAGCCTGGCCACAGACAGAACACTAGACGAAGAGGAGAAGCACAAAAGGAAATGTATGACTGATACAAATAGATTAGAGTTTGCAGAGGTCTTTAACAATCTATTTCCCAGATTTGCTGTGAAGGCTGTGAAATACACAGACCATGTGGGCCCTAATGTTCCACTTTGCAGATGTAAAAGGAGAAAATAATCATGGCCTTCTTGAAAGGAACACTAACAAATTACACAGGCATCTGTGGACTCAGTACTGTTAAAAATAATTGCAGATTGTGCTACTGAAAAACAAGTGCCTACACATATCACCCTTTATGGGCAAATAAAATGCTAAGTAAACCCATAAAGACTAAGTAAAATGAATAAAAGCGGGTAGTAACAGCAAAAAAGAGCTAATGAACAGAAGCTTCAGGCATTGTAAGGGAGAGAAGATGGGTAGACAAGGGGGTGTTTGTAAAATGAAGTTGTTGCCAGGTATTCGTGGCTGTATTCTGACAGATTTAGGCTAGACAGAAGAGGTAGAACTGAGACGAGAAGAAGGACTTGGGGAAAGGAGAGGAAAGTGATAAACAGAAATGGCTGCACACAATACAACATCTGTAGAAACCCACAGATTCTTAGTAATACGTCTCCTGCTGCCCAATCTTTCAACCAACATCTACTCTGTTTATTCCTCGCTCTGCACCTCGCCAGGGGCTTCACACAAAGTTTCTATTTAGCCTTTCCTCTCTCAATTTCTCTCATGTAATCTCTAGTTTGTGCTCTCCCTAGGCCCCTCATCATTGTCCCCTGGATTTCTACGTAGTTCCTCTCCAAATGTCCCTGTCCCTTCTCCTATAATAGCAGCTCTCAAGTGAAAGGAGTACAGGCCAGCTGAGCCCAGGAAAACACAGACAGAGCAACTCATCTGATAAATAAATATTTGCATTCAAAGGTTTGAATCAGTGGCTCTCTCTCTTTCTCTGGGTTTTGATTTTGTCTGCATCCATCTGTTTGTGCACCATTGGATGTCTAGCCAATAGCAGGAAGGTAATTAAGGATCACTAAAAATGATACAATAACAAGGATCATTTAAGGTTTCTCACTCACTGGAAAGATTATTTTTCATAAACGTGCAACAACCTTTCAGCTAAAAATACTGTCCACCAGAAAAAGAAAAAAAAGATTTCCCCTGCAATTCACTGCAGACCACGCAAAACCATCTACAATGCAAAACACAGCACTACAGAAGATTATTGTATCTAATCAGCCATCTATCTGCCAGAAATATCATTACTACACTGGCAGTGCAAGCTGTATCTAGTTATTTCCAGGGTAAGTACATTGAAATTTTATGGTAATAAATGCTAAGAATCTGTTTAAGAGGCTGATATGAGATGTGTAATGCTACTGGGACATGGACAGAGTAATTACTGGGAAACATATAGTCCCATATCCCAATGGGAGAGCGAAACAGAACGAAGACGCATGATGAAAAAAAACAGAGAGAGGACAACGACTTGAAATGTGTATCAGTGTAAATCACAATCACATTATCTCAACACAGGACACTACTGTACAGACATAAAGCCAAAATGTCCTTCGATCCATCCCTATTTAGATTTTTTCCACTTTCACATCCTCAACTATCACTCCTCTCCTCTATTGCTTCGCATACTGGTGTCCCGTGTCTTGCACAGTTCCGATTTCTCTCTGCATATCAGCAGTGGTTTTGCCTCATCTTGTGGTACTAAGTTCAGCCATTCCAACTGAAATGTCATTAAGATCTAATTAAGATGTCAGAGGAGCTTGTGAACTCTATAACAGCCCTTGTTAATTAGCTCTTTAGCATACAGCTCAATATGTGTGAGAAATTGCCAACTGATTTGAATCTCCGTTACAAAAACCACTGTGCTGGTGTGTGCTACAAAAACAAGCTTGAGTCTGCAGCAAGAATGGAATACATGCATCCAAGTACACATGTGCACACGCGCGCACACGGTGTAAAAGTATTGCCAGCTGATTGTATCACCACTTATCAATAGTTTAAACAACTGATGTGTTTTTACATAAATGGCATTTTTCTTCACTGCATCATTGTCCTAATGCAGTTGAGTAAGCATAAAAGTAAATGCATCTTTCTGGTCTGTGCTCTGATGCCAATTTCCTTTTCCTGACTTTGACAGGAATTTCTTCTGATGTCACAATAAAGCAGAGAACTTGTTGGTACCAGTGCATTACACCTCAAAGATGTTGCAGCAGACAAAGAGAATGCAAAACTTCTCTCGTCTCTGAACAATTCGATTGCGCCACACAAAGCCATTCTGTCACAGATGACACTTATCTGTTCATGAAAATTACCAGACTAAATTAAACTAACAGGCTTCCACCATCTGTCTAGATAACATTTGATTTAAGGTTCTGAGTATTTTGCGATGTGTTAAGTTGCAGATATATTTCATTGACAGTTTTACTATTGGGCCCATTAGCCTGAGAGAAAAAACAAACGACTGTTTAAAAATGATATATAAACAACTTTCCATTATAAAACTCCATTGTACCACAGCTAATATGTCAATGACATATTTAAACTCTGAGCAAGCTGAAAACTATGATTACATTATACATTTTATAGTATTAACACTGCTTGCTCTGGTAGCGCGTGTTAATTTCTATTTGTGTCTGTGCAGCAGATAAAGTGTTGAACCCATCACCAATTTTCAGTGTAAATATAATTCTAAAAGGTGCTATCAATATGAAATTTTCACCAGATGTTGGCAACAAACCATTCAATCCACATATGTAAAGAAATCAAACCATTGATGTCCATACATTCAGTTATGTGTAATGATGAGAAATGACAAAAGGGAAAAAACTATTGAATACCTGAATAAAGGGAGGTTTAAAAAGGCATGGGAAGTCACAGCACCAGCTGAAATCTATCAGTAACTAGACAAAGTTGCTTTTCCTGCAAAAATGCAGTGTGAATGCCGTGTAGTGGAATCTGAAAACAGCAGGAGAACTATCTGCTGAAAACACTTTGTAGAAACTGAAGTCTTTGCTGAAAACTGTTGTATTTGAAAGGGTACACTGAACAATGTCAATAAAGCACACTGAGTGCAAGCAGAGAAGAAGAGTGACAACCGCCACAGATAGGATTCAAACCTGCACCACCAGGTCTCACGGCAGCGGCTCATCTCACTGAGCCAAACTAGTTCTTGTCCCAAAGACAGATATGGTGAGAGAAAAATGTGAAGGGTCCGTTAGAAGCTGAATCATGCTGAAAAGAGGTGAAAGAGCTGAAATTTCTGCTGAAACGGGGTGTAGAAGCTGAAATTTATTCTGAAAAGTGTTAAAAAAAAAGTTAAAGTGTTTACTGAAAAAAATGTTGCCATAAGTAGGATTCGAACCCCGGCCTCCTGCTCTGAAAATGGCTGCTCATCTCATTGAGCTAAAACACGGCTCAGCCTGGCAAGCTAAACTGGTGATCACACTGATAATGTGGTTCCAGTCATTAAAATGGGCCCAAAAATGGCATAAAAAGCTTAATTTTTCAAAAAGTATAAAAGTTATCAGCACCACAACATATAGCTGACATTAGCAGAATGAGCAGAACAGCTTAAAATTTGAATGGTGAAAATCGGATGAAAACTGAGGGAGTAGTTAAGCGGCAAAGAAACTAGAATAAGGTAGAAGAATCCGGTCGTTAAGTGATGACGTGATGAATCCTACTTCCAGGCCTAAAGTAGTCTGCGTTTAATATGGCTTTTGTGTTGTTAACGTTATGTATTTTCTTCTATTTAATCTCAAAAAGCTCCTAAAACAGTCAGTGATCACTGTTGACCTCCCTCGGCTTTTATTACCGCTAATCATTTGTTTAAGCTCAGTTTTTATACCTTAGGATGTAACTACAGCCCAGCCCATGCAGCAGTATATGAATGACTAACCTCGTATTATGGATGGATTATCTCAGTTGTTCTCCTGGCTGAAGTTTGGTCCTTTTACAGCATCCTGCCATGCGATTACATTTGTTCCTGACCACCGAGAACACTCACGTTAACTTTTATCGAGTGGAAAGAAAGTTATCTTGTTTATATTATGCTAACATAGCTGTGTCGCTAGCGGTCACGTAGCACATCATTATATATCAGCTAGCCAAACTTCAGTAACCCTACAAACGTCACTGCTGTTTAGTTTTCTGTCTTCATTTATGTTGGAAGTGATAACAGAGCTGTACGTTTTAATTTGTTTCCAAAACCCCGCAGTCAGGACATGCTATATTGTATTTAGATAGAAGCTAGCGAGCTAACTTCCTGCTAACTTCTAACTCCGTTAAATGTCATAAATTCCGTTTTCATGGATGCCTGGATGTTAAACTCAATTGTTACACCTGGTAGAACAGAACGCTGATCATTTTATTAAAGATGAAAGACTTTAGACCGTTTTTCAACTCTCAGTAATACCATAGTGATCGTTTGATATATGGACCTGCAGCGGAGTTTAGGCCCAGACACGGCTAGTGACATCAGACTTAACGACCGGATAAAGTTTAAAGAGAAACAGGAACACAAATAAAAAGCAATCCTGCCACATAGTGCAAATTAATATCAGCTGGGTCAGTCCCAACTGATGCCTTTAAAGAAGTGCCTCGTTACCAAGGTATCAGACAAGAAACATCTTATTGTGGGTAAAACCAATGATCTCTCTCAAGACCTCACTGTTGAAAAACATAATGATGGCAATAGTTATGGAAGAATTTCAGACAGTGATCACTGTCAGGACCATAAATCTGGAAGTGCTTCCCGCAAGATTTCAGACAGAGGAGTCCCAATTCGTGCTTGTTAATCTTTTATAGGGACACCTTGGGCCCCTTAGTATCAATTTAGAATAATCTAAAAGCAATAACCTACCTGAATATTGGTGACAACTATGTCCATATATAACCATATTTATAACCCATTTTCTGATGTCTGTTTTCAACAGAGTAACACATCATACCACAAAATGGGAGAAATGGGAGAGTTTCCTCATGGATGTAGAGTAACTGTGCCATCCTGTTCAATATGTACTCAAGTCTTTGAGGAAAATTTCTACCTTGTTGAATTTATGCCAATAAAAACTAAAGCAATTCAGAAGTGAAAACAGGGTCTAACACGCTAACATCAACATGTACCTAATAAAGCAGCTGGGGAGTCTAACTACAAAATTATAGCGTTTTCTATTATATTCTTTTTTTTTTTAATGTATTGTATTGTGATTGTATTGTATTGTTATCCTATATATTATCCATGTGCCCTAACTGTATCGCTAACTAACATCATTACTTTTCTGTTTTGAGAAACCAGTAAATTTAAAGGTAAAATATACAAAAAAAAATTTGAAATTTGACCCAGGGGTAATTAAAATGCTTATCTGCCAAACCCACATTTTCCAACTTACCAAGCCTGTTTCACTAGAATAACATGTATTCCATGAATTACTCAGCAAGTGTGGGAACTGTCAACTAGACTGTCAGATCTTTTTGTTTTTAAGGGTGATAATGTCCGTATTGTGTGTATGTGGGTGGGGTGCAGTAGAGTGGAGTGGGCTGAGGGTGGTTAACCGCTGAATTTTTCACAGTCATCCATGATCATCAGGTGGGCTAATCCAATTTACAAATTTGCATGCCTCCTTATTTCCCTGCTGATGTAAATGAATTTGTTCAGCAGTAGCTTTACAAGAAGAGCAAAATGAGTAAGAACATAATGAAAGTTTGTCCAAAATTGCAAGGTTTTAAATGTTACATATTTTGTAGTAAAACATCAGTAAACAACAGTTTTTATGCTACAGAAAGGTTTCTTTCATTATTTAAATTTTTTTTTTTTAAATACAGCTTATTGATTTAATTTAAATGGTATTATGACAGTGAACATCAGCAACCCAAAACCTGTTACTTTGGCAGGAGAGTTTAATAGTTAGCAAGGTCCTTTTACAAAATAGAGTTCTATTTTTAATCTTCAGCCAAAGCCCTTGCTATAATAGGTGTGCATTCTCTCCTGGTGGGTGTGTGGGTTTCCTCCAGGGTCGCTGAATTTCTTTTACTCCAGAGAAATGCAAATAGATTTTGACTCTAAATTGCCAAGTGGAACTGTGAATATGTTGACCCTGATGTATTGGATATCTGTCCAGACTGTCTCACTGCCTTTCACTCGGTGTATGCTGCGGTGGACTCAATGGGATCCTCTAGACTGTGGTTTTCAGAAAACCAAGTATTACTATATGTTCTTTTGTCAAGGTGACCAATATACGAGTCTTGTAGTTTTCTATATTAGGATGCATTACAATACACTGCAAGCTGTACCATTTTCAGAAAAGCACTATAGAGGAATATCTTGGAGAGTAATATCTTTGCCACACTGAAACTCATCAGCAGCGTCTGGCAACTTTGTTTTCTTTGGCATGCACGTACTGAGCATTAACAGTACAACAAATACTTAATTGTTATTGAAAATAAACGGTTAGGCGGTTACAGATGGATATTAAACAAGATTACTGATTGATCTTAAAGAAATATAAAGGGCAGGTAAGGCTTAATGGCAGTGCTTTTCATTTTGCATCAAAATGGTAATCCTAATTTATAACCTTATAAACTGAAACTTGTTCATTTTCGAGAATTGATATCCATTATCTCTAAGGGATAGCGGTGGCTATTTCTCAGCAGTATAACTATGCATGCATATTTCAATATTAATAGTATAATAACTTATCAACCAATATCAATAAGTGTCTAATCGATCAAAACACCCAACTGCTTCTCTGTTGTGTTTTCTTATACAGTGTCACTAAACATATTGTAATGCCCATGGTAATGAAAAAGCTGTTGCAGCAAAAACTGAAGGGGAGAACATTTTTTTAGCTTATCACAATGAATTATAATGTGCATCCAACCGAAGTCTTGTCCTTACATTGGTTATTATCCCAATAGAGCACATGTGGTTCCTAGAGTAGAACAGTAGGAAGGCCTATCAGCTATCAGGCTGCTCATCCTATGGAACCAGGTCCCAATTTGGATTAAGGAGACGGACACACTCTCTAGTTTATAAAGATCAGGACTGAAAAACTTTCCTTTTGATGACGTATGTACTTACAGCTAGATCGGTGACCCTGAGCCATTTATTAATTATGCTGGCATATGCTCAGGTTACATGGGGTTACTTCCCAAGATGCACTTAGCCATTCCTTTCAATTCCTGATGCATTTACATGTCGCTACTGCATGTCAAGTTTTCCCTACAGTTTGCATTTTGTCCTTGTCCATGCTTTTTACTTGTTTTTGTTTCTAATATCTCTGTAAAGCACTTTGAATCACCTTGTTGTTGAATTGTGCTATACAAATAAACTTGCCTTGCCTTGTATTTATTTATTATTTATTTATTGTACTTGTCTTTCCCTTTCCATCACACCTCAACCGATTGCTCCAGATCGCTGCCCCTCTCTGATCTTGGTTATTCTGGAAGTGTCTCCTAGTTAAAAAAGAGTTCTTTCTTTTCACTATCGCCAAGTGCTTGTTCACAATGAACTCTCTAATTGTCGGATTTTTCCTCCCAAATTCTTGGGTACTTACTCTTGCAATATGAAGCACTCTGAGACTACCGGCACTGAATTAGGAAAATTGAATTGAATTGAATTTTACAACAGTTTTTTTGTCAGGTTCACCTTATGGTATGAAGACCAGCATAAAACCCTGCCTGTCTGTATTTACTAAAGCGGCTGAGTGTCAATTTTGCAACTGATGTGTGGAAATGGGATTTTTCCAGCAGGCCTTGGCATACATATCTGTAAACATTTCCCTTTCAAAGCACACAATATGGTGAAAATATGATTAAAATAAATTATAAAAACATAATTTACTAATGTCTGCACCAGACAACTTTCCACAAATTATGCATAATGCTAAGAAAAAAAAAGGCTGTAACAGCTTCCACTACAGGTGTAATTTCTTTGAAAGCCAGAAGAAGAAGTTTTGAGAATAAGCAGATAAATGAATGGGTGGATGGCTCAAAGCTTTGAAGTCCTGACCCTGAGTATAGCCAAAACCCCTATATGGTTTTCTACAATACTAGTATTTTGATGAAGCAGAACTTAACTGAAGTTAACAACAGAGGGAAGTGGGTAATTCCAATACAAAATTCATACATGTTTTAACTTAGATGTCTGACATTACATTACATTAAGTTACATTTTACAGTGAGAGATGATCTTGTAGTGTTTCTATGTTTCAGTCAAACAAAGTGATTCTGATTTACTTGCCTCTCCTGGATCTGAACTGTCATGCTGTTACCGAAGGGAAACATATGCTTAAAATCAGCACTTACACTCTATTATTTCTGATAGTAGATTAACATTCTCCCTCATTATATCTCCTTGTTGTTGTCCTGCTAATTTGAACTGCTTTTATTTGAATGTGTCAGTCATGGCTGAAATAAACTGCCTGTGTCTTTGTCAGTGAACCACCCACAGATCTTTCCTCTCCCATCAACCCAATTCTAAAAACTGTATCCTAAAGCTAATGTGGCCTCATTAGTAAATCTGGCCCATGATCTATGCAAGGTGTGCAGAGGCACTTAGCTTATACCTTCATCTGCTATTTTCCATATAAACAGTAGGGTCAGAAGGCTACTCTGAATTAGCTGGCTCAACTCATAATAAAAGAAATGCCTCAATAAATTGTGTTTGAACTATATTGCTGGTTAAAAATGAAAGCAATGAGTGGCTGCATTTTACTGAATTTTATGCAAGACACGCAAGACACTCTTACACATACTAATAAATCCTTCTTAAATGGTTCAAGGCTTACCTGCCAGAGTTATTATAGCTTTGTATTTTCTACTTAGATTCTATTTTGTAATTCAGTTTAGTTTCAATTACTTTCCAGAATGGATTTTGTTATTTCTGTTTTTCTGAATTTCTCAGATTGTGGACTTCATAAGTTTTGGTAAATAATAAAAATAAAACACTCAGAGATTCTGGTGAAATCTAGAAAGACAAGGGGAAGATCAATTGTTTAGACTATCAAGAATTTGAAAATGCACATCACTGATCTTCATAATTCCCCCAAAAGAGCTCAAAACCTGAATCAAGCAAGAGTTGGAATATTTAAGTACAGATAATAAAACATTTTTTAAAGCATTTTAAAGTATTAATCACAAAGTTTTAACATAAGCTTTAAAGTATTATAGTATAATCCATAGCACAAAGGCATAGCTACCCTTACACGTGTTTGTGTTAACACATCTGAGCGATACAGCAGAATTAATCATTATGTAGCATGAAGAAAATAAAAGAGCTGAGGGTTGAAAAGGGCAAAGTGGTATTTTATCGGTTCTTGACAAACCTGTGCATTCCAAGTAAATGCATCAAAGAGGTCTGTGTAGCATAACATGCATTAATTAAATAGGGTTTGGCTAAAGCATAAACACAGAACTTGCTCCAGACAGGATAGTCTGTATTGTTATAGTCTACCCTTGGAAACACTACAGTGCAGCTGCAGAATACAACACAGTAAGTGTCCATAGGGCTGTCCTTGTGACTGTGTTACCATCGACATTTTAACATCTGAAATCTAATAATAGCAAAGGCAGCACAATGGCCTCATAGGAAACAAAGTGACAAGCAGGTTGGCAAGGTGGGTACAGGTGCAGTAACACTGCTCTTACACAGTTGCCACTGAGGGCAGACAGCACAAATGAGAATATGTGGTGCGTTTGCATCCCAAGACAAAACACACACAAGCTAATATGTGTATTAGGACACAAACTTGACTTTCCTATACACAAAAAACACATGCATTATTTCCTATGTCTGGAAAAAGTGCATCTTTTAATTACATTACATTTCAGATATCTGCCCCCATTAGCCCATTGTTACTGTGTGAGTAAGCTTTGGCAAGGGGAAAAACAGACTGGCCCAGGAAAAGAAGCTTTTCCCCAAAGGCAGCAGGGGGGCTAACTAGAGATGAACCTCCATTATTTCTTAGTTCATTTTAGGCAAATGATGACAAACACGTGTGTTAAAAGGCAGAAAGAGAGAACAGGAGTTCTTGCCACAGAGCACCAAGAGAGCGCAGGTCACAAAAGATGAAAATGATGATACTGACAAAGAGGAGATGACAGCCTATGTAAGACAGATGAGCTGTTTTCTGCTGGGCTCGTAATATTAGCAAATCTGATATCTATAATCTGCTTTCTGCACATATAACATAGATATCCTAACAAACTATTCCCTTCCAAAATAAATTTGGCATGGGGCTCTGAGCAAGAGGATTAAATGATTTCCACTCCTTTTGCTTGCAGTTGATGCCTCTCCCCTTACATATTT
Source organism: Pundamilia nyererei (assembly GCF_000239375.1). Lineage (NCBI taxonomy): Eukaryota > Metazoa > Chordata > Actinopteri > Cichliformes > Cichlidae > Pundamilia > Pundamilia nyererei. The sequence goes on from NW_005187492.1 coordinate 1,588,333, forward strand.
CACTTCATTTCAATGTCATATTGACACAGGAATCCTGGGCTGCCTGTCGTCCACAGAAAAAAAAATAGGAGAGAAAAACCCCCAGTAAAATATGACAGTCTAACCAGAGTCATTGAACATCTGCCAGGAATGAGTAAATAGAGAGAAGGGCAACACAGCAAATATGGGATGATGCTTAGACAGATGTTTTCAGTAATGCTATTAGATAATCCTTTAACTCCCTGCAAAAAACAGCATCATTACCACTATTTCTGTGAGTGTATCTCATCTATTTGTCATGGCATTTATTCCAAAGCCTGGGCCATGGGTCATTATGGAAAAGCCTACAGCTTTATCAAGATAGAGCCCCCAATCTATATAGCATAGCATTGCACAATTAAAGAGCTGCAATCCAATTTCATAAAAAGAAAAAAAAATGGCAACAGCTATTGTAAGTGAGTGCTGTTGGGCTGGTATTGCTTAAGGAGGAAAGGAAAAAAATCTCAGGGCCAGGCCTATAACCAGGAATGCATCTAATCTCTAGGGATCTCAAAAGAAATAATACAGACAACTAAATTGAGTTTGATACAATGTTTATCAGATCTGCAGGGCATAAAGACAGGAATCAGTGTAAGTACTAAGGAGGACAGATAATAGGGTATTAAATTCCACTGCACTATCACAGGAACACCAAAGCTTCCTTGAAGACACCGATTACTGCCTGGAACTATGCATTCATCTCTTCTTCGACCTAATGTAATTAATCCCACCAAAGGCATTCATGGGAAGCCCACATGTAAAAAAAAAAATGTGGGGACTAAATCAAAATTTTTTTTTAAATGAACCATTTCTGAAAAACATGCAAAAACATGTTAGAAGGTTACAATTCTAAGAAAAAAATGGAAGAAATCCTCAATTTATCAAAACTGGATTCTTAAATATCTTTGGTTTTTTTTTACCCAGAAATTGTTGATTACAGAGCACTCTCGCTGTGCTGTTCATAGTTGATTTTGGTTACAGTCCACTGAGCAAGTCCAGTAGGGTGAACACTGTATGACAACACAGGGATGTTCACTCAACACCTTTGCTAATCTAATTCAATATTTAATAAATCACATCACAAGCAAATAAACTATAAACATCGTGAAACCAAGGCTGAACCACATGAGTAACATTCGAGGTAATTTCCACAAGGTTTTCTAGTGCAAGAACAAAACTTCAAGATTCCAACATTTAGAAGACAACACAAACTCACCAGCAAATGTGTCTGAAACTGTTGAATTTGTTCCAGTCAAAACTGGTTGTGATATAACAGCAAAAAGTGATCGAACAGTCAGAGAACATCTTCTCTGCATGTGCAGACAAGTGTAAATTCTGTTTCATTCATTGCATGGTGAACGGGAAGCTCAGCTAAGTAAGAAATGGACAACAGAGCAAGAGTTAGCCCTCTCTTGTGGAGAAGTTTGTTTAATTTTGTTAATATGTTGATATAATAATATAAAACATAACAATAATAATAATGTATACTTTATAGATCCCCGTGGGGAAATTACTTTCTCTGCATTTGACCCATTCACTCAGTGAAGCAGTGGGCCCGGGGCAGGCACCCGGGGAGCAGTGTTTAGGGACGGTACCTTGCTCAGGAGTACCTCAGGGTAGCCGTTCAGTGGATTCGAACCCCTGACCTTCCAATCATGGGGCGACCACTCTACCTACTGAGCTATCCCTGCCACTAAAACATTTAATGAATACAAAATTTCCCTTAATAGAGCTGGCACAGCTGGCATGCAAAGGGTTAACTTATGTCACAACCATAGCTGGACTGGCCATCGGGCATACCGGGCATTTATCCGTGGGCTGATGGTGATTTTTCGTTCTTATGATCCGACAGGGTTTTTTTTTTTTGTTTGTTTGGTGTTTTTTTGAGGGGGGCTAACAATATAAACAATGAAAGGTGGTGGATTGGCCAGATGGTGGCCGATGTGTAAAAATAACTCAGTTGTTTGGTGGTGGTTATGGCGGAGCTTCCACAGAGGCCAGCAGGTGGATGAGGGAAAGGGGAGGCAGGAGGAGAGACCCAAGCCGGCCACCGTTCCGATTGTCAGGTGAACTGAACTTCATAACAGGTAAGAAATTATGAGCTGCAGTCTATCTGGGTCAGATATGAACCAAGTTTAGGTGTAGCTTATTTATCGCCCACGTTGTGCCAGAAAGAAGAAACCAGCGGAGGTCGCATTAAACAACAGCAGCACCTTTAAGCTTGATAAGCTGTTGTTAGAATTTATTTAAGCCACAACTGTAAAAGCTGCTGGCCATGATGTCAGCTGGTTATCTGGTGAGAGGGAAACATGAAGATGAAACCAGGAGATGTCCTTACTGAATCATCAGAGCTGAACAGGTGACGGAGAAACAGGTTTACCTTTTAGGTCACATGAATGAGTTGAAGGGAAGTTATGAACTGTTTCTGAGAGACAAATAACACCAGGATCCTTTTCTATGTAGCTGACAGCTGGTAACTGTGCAGGGGCGGGTCTAGCAAAGTTTTGCCAGGGGGGCCAGGGTAGGGCATTATCAAGGAAAGGGGGGCACAAAGAAATACTTTTTTATTCTCATTTAAAATATCTAGCTTTTAATAAATAATTATCTGAATCTTACAACCAAAGTTTTCATCTGATGTAAAATGTATAGAAATCCTACATATGCCAACAAGACAGTGTACATCAAGGCTTTATGGCTTTTCCTATAATACCTGGTTGACCGGTCTCTAGTCAAAATGCCCGGACGATTTTTTTGTCCCAGTCCAGCCCTGGGCATGACACGCAGTGAATTAATCTGAGAGGGTGCATTAAAAAAAATAAATGGCCGGGCCAGCGGTGCACATCACAAATTAGCTCGCATAGTTGTGCCGCTTCTTAATGACAGTACCTTAACTAACAACCCCAACTACCAGATTCAACTTGTAATTGGCTAAAAACAACTTAGCCTACAGGTGAGAGGGATGTTGCTAGCTGGCAGTTTTTTCAAGTGATGTTGAAATTTCCACATTACAACACTTCAAAAGCTTCAGGAGCTGTCGGCTCAGTGCCGCATTAGCACCGCGGAAACACACGGATACATCCGTAGACTCGAGACAGAATTCACAATGTGTTTTCGGGACTTTCAGGTGTGGACCAATATTTTCTTTCCTGATCAAACCAGAAAGCTTTAATAAGCAGCTGGATTTACCTCACATTAACTGGCTAGACACAGAGGACATCGAAATACAGCTGATTGAACTGAAAAGCTTGACTCAAAGTTTGCAGAACTACGAATGCAGCTGGAATCCATAGCTAAATTCTAATTCAAATTCAAATTTTATTTGTCACGTACACAGTCATACACAGTACGATATGCAGTGAAATGCTTAGACAACTGCTTGTGACCTAAAGAA